>NC_137155.1:30026462-30351418 GCF_951394435.1 Stenella coeruleoalba | reverse complement strand
TTTGCATTCTGTGAGGGAATGTCCCAAGAGGGTTCATTCAAGAGAGCCAGGCAGAAGCGGCATAGCCTTTTCTAACCTAGCTTCATGTGTCACATAGTGTCACTTCAGCCGTGTTTTATTGGTTGGAACACTCACAAGCCCATCCAGACTTAAGAGGAGGGGACATAAACCCAACCTCTCAATGGGAAAAGTTTCAAAGAATTTGGAGTCATATCTTAAAACAGCTACAAGGCATCATGCTGTTGTAGTATATACTATTAGTTAACTCCTTTCTTGTTATTTGCCTATCTCACACATTTGTATCTTTTTCTTCCACTACATGATAAGTCCCCAGAACTGGGTCTTAGACTCTGAACCGTTCCTGGAGGGCTTCATCAATCCCTTCCTGACACAGAAAGCCCTTCGAAACAATTTAACGGAAATCAATAATCATTAGGTGGCTGCTCTGAGGCAACTTGCTGGTTCTCAACTATTTAAATCCCACAAACTCCAGGTCTTTAGCTAAGATTTTATTTTTTTCAGCACAGAATGAGAGGCAGAAGGTCAGCCACTGTGTCAATGGCATGGCTGGAGACCTATGGCCACACATAGACTAATTATCCTAGTTAAAACTCCTACCACCCACACCCATGGAAGCTTCACCATGAGCCATCCTGTCATCATGTAGGTAGGAGACCTCAGAGAAACATGGCTCAAGAACCCCACATTTTGGGCTTCCCTGGTGGTGCAGTAGTTAAGAATCCACCTGCCAGTGCAGGGGACGTGGGTTTGAGCCCTGGTCCGGGAAGATCCCACATGCCACGGAGCAACTAAGCCTGTGCGCCACAACTACTGGGCCTGAAAGCCACTACTGAGCCCGCATGCTGCAACTACTGAAGCCCCTGTGCCTAGAGCCCGTGCTCTGCAACAAGAGAAGCCACTGCAATGAGAAGCCCTCACACCACAATGAAGAGTAGCCCCTGCTTGCCACAGCTAGAGAAAACCTGCATGCAGCAATGAGAAAACCTGCTCGCAGCAATAAAGACCCAATGCAGCCAAAAATAAAATAAATAAATTTATAAAAAAAAATAGAACCCCACATTTCAACTCTGTCACTCCCAGAAGAACCACTCTTGTTTTGGTTTGGTTTAGGTTTCTGTGTTTTTTAATTTAATTTTTATTTTATATTGAAGTATAGTTGATTTACAATGTTGTGTTAGTTTCAGGTGTACAGCAAAGTGATTCAGTTATACATCTACCTGTATCTATTCTTTTTCAAATTCTTTTCTAATATAGGTTATTACATAATATTGAGTAGAGTACCCTGTGCTATACAGTAGGTCCTTGTTGATCATCTATTTTATATATAGTAGTGTGTATATGTTAATCCCAAACTCCTAATTTATCCCTCTCCCCCTCTTCCCCTTTGGTAACCATAAGTTCATTTCCTAAGTTTGTGAGTCTGTTTCTGTTTTATAAATAAGTTCATTTGTATCATTTTTTTAGATTCCACATATAAGTGATATCATATGATATTTGTCTTTCTCTGGCTTACTTCACTTAGTATGATAATTTCTAGGTCCATCCATGTTGCTGCAAATGGTATTATTTCATTCTTTTTAATGGCTGAATAATATTCCATTGTATATATGTACCACATCTTCTTTATCCATTTCTCGTCAATGAACATTTATGTTGCTTCCATGTCTTGGCTATTGTAAATTGTGCTGCTGTGAACACTGGGATGCATGTGTCTTTTTCTTTTTTTCATTTTTTTTTGGCTTCGCCAGGCGACATTCAGGATATTAGTTCCCCAAACAGGGATCAAACCTGTGCCCCCTGCAGTGGAAGTGTGGAGTCCTAACCACTGGACCGCCAGGGAATTCCCTCTTTTTCTTTTTTTTTTTAAGTTTTTTTTTTTTTTTTAATTATTATTTTTTTTTGCGGTACGCGGGCCTCTTACTTTTGTGGCCTCTCGCGCTGCGGAGCACAGGCTCCGGACGCGCAGGCTCAGCGGCCATGGCTCATGGGCCCAGCCGCTCCGTGGCATGTGGGATCTTCCCGGACCGGGGCACGAGCCCGTGTCCCCTGCACCGGCAGGCGGACTCTCAACCACTGCGCCACCAGGGAAGCCCTTAAGTTTTATTTTATATTGGACTATGTTGGTTTACAATGTTGTGTTAGTTTCAGGTGTACAGCAAAGTGATTCAGTTAAATTCAGCTAGGTTGCTTCCATATTCTGGCTATTGTAAATAGCACTGCAATGAACATTGGGGTGCATGTATCCTTTCGAATCATGGTTTTCTCTGGATATATGCCCAGGAGTGGGATTGCTGAATCATATGGTAGTCCCATTTTTAGTTGTATGAGGAATCTCCATACTGTTCTCCATAGTGATTGTACTAATTTACATTCCTACCAACCGTGCATGAGGGTTCCCTTTTCTCCACACGCTCTCCAGCATTTATTGTTTGTAGACTTTTTGATGTTGGCCATTGTGACTGGTGTAAGGTGATATCTCATTGTAGTTTTGATTTGCATTTCTCTAATAATTAGGGATGTTGAGCATCTTTTCATGTGCTTTTTGGCCATCTGTATGTTTTCTTTGGAGAAATGTCTGTTTAGATCTTATTCCCATTTTTTGATTGGGTTGTTTGTTTTTTTTGATATTGAGCTGTATGAGCTGTTTGTGTATTTTGGAGATTAATCCTTGCTAGTCACATTGTTTGCAAGTATTTTCTCACATTCTGTAGGTTGTCTTTTCGTTCTGTTTATGGTTTCCTTTGCTTTGCAGAAGCTTTTAAGTTTATTAAGTCTAATTTGTTTTTTTTTTGTTTTTATTTTCATTACTCTAGGAGATGGATCGAAAAAGAGTTTCGATTTTTGTCAAAGAGTGGTCTGCCTATGCTTTCCCCAGAGGAACCACTTTTGATGTGGTCATCTGGCAGAGGAGAGCAGACCCAGTGTGAAAACAAAAGCAAAGCAGAGTTCAAGTCATTTTGTCTTGATCAAGGGAAGAGTCTTTGTGTGGTTTTTCAGCGTGAAAAGCGTGGGTGTTTCAGGCAGCTGAAAGCACCGTGTTGTTGAGTGTTTTTCCCATGGTCATTGCCTGTGCAGCCTAGAGCCTGGACATTTCAGGGAGAAAGAAAAGTGGAGGCAGGGGGTGCTCTGTGAAAGAGAACACAGGCTTAGAATGCTTCTCAACTGGGATCCTTTCAGTTTAGGATTGTTGCCTTAAATTTACTGTCTTACGGTCAATCCAGGCCACTCTGATTTGCCCAACATGAGGACGTCTTGTCCCAGCTGTAGCTACTCTAACATTTTTGCAATGTATTCCCGAGAGAAGTGTTTGGGTCTTAATTTGATCATACCATGTTATTTCAGAGCCCTAAAGAGAGCAAATGGGAGCAAAAAGAAGGAAGCAAAGATCCCCACTGTGGCTTAAGTCAGGAAGCCCCCCACAGGGGAAGCCATCTTCTTAGGAATCATATTTTGTAGAAAACGAAGGGCAAAGTAAACCCTCCGATTGTTTTTTAAAACTCCTACATCCTGACATGAGGTAGATTAAGATTCTTTTTTTTTTAATTTTGTATTTTCAACATTTTATTTTTTAATTTTTTATACATCTTTATTGGAGTGTAATTGCTTCACAATGCTGTGTTAGTTTCTGTTGTACAACAAAGTGAATCAGATATATGCATACATATATCCCCATATCCCCTCCTTCCCTAACCCACCCCTCTAGGTGGTCACAAAGCACCCAGCTTATCTCCCTGTGGTGCGTAGCAGCTTCCCACTAGCTATCTATTTTACATTTGGTAGTGTATGTATGTCCGTGCTACTCTCTCACTACGTCCCAGCTTACCCTTCCCCCTCCCCATGTCCTCAAGTCTGTTCTCAATGTCTGCATCTTTATTCCTGCCCTACCACTAGGTTCATCAGTACCATTTTTTTAGATTCCATATATATGTGTTAGCATACGGTATTTGTTTTTCTCTTTCTGACTTACTTCACTCTGTATGACAGTCTCTAGGTCCATCCACCTCACTGCAAATAACTCAATTTCATTTCCTTTTATGGCTGAGTAATATTCCATTGTATATATGTGCCACATCTTCTTTATCCATTCATCTGTTGATGGACACTTAGGTTGCTTCCATGTCCTGGCTATTGTAAATAGTGCTGAGATGAACATTGTGGTGCATGTATCTTTTTGAATTATGGTTTTCTCAGGGTGTAAGATTCTTCTTGATTATTTAAGAATCATCCTGTTTGCCTGGTACCTCCTTAAGTTTAAAGAAAAAGATAAGAAGTATACCCTGACTGTTAGACATTGGGTTTTGGTTCTGGACTTTGGATGATTCTCTAAGTGCAGAAAATGGTCTAATTTCCTCAATGTCAAGTTCATCCACTGCATTCCTGTTTTACTATGCATGTAAACTTGATATATATTTTTTTAACCTTCAGACACCATATACACTTGATTTTCCAAAAGAAAAAGGTTTTTTTCTAAGCGTTGGTAAAGTATTGGGAAGAAGAATAATGAATTAACCTAGAGCCATAAAAACATCTGTACTCCTTAAGTTCTTGCTTTTCGCAAGCAATCAGGGCAACTTTATCCTTGGAAATGGGGATTTACATTTGGCAATTTGAAAGTTTTTCTTTCTGGAAAAAAATCACAATTTATAGAGTTAGAACAATAACAACAACTCAGTGCACTATGGCTCTTCAAGTGATTCCAAGACCTTTGACTGGTCCTACAACAAGGGGACTTTTACAGGAGTCGGGACTGTCTGAGGGTGCAGGGCCCAGGTTCCTTCTTCAGAAGGCCTTTCCTCAGCACAGCGCGGCTGAAATCGAGATAGGCCAAATCGAGAGGGGTTACCTGCTATTTCCCATGTGATGGGGAATCTTTAGTGTCTGCCGAAAGTGACTTTTCGGGGGACTAAAAAAGATAAAATCTCAATTGTCGATTCTCTTCCCAGCAATAAGATGGACCAGATGCTCAAAGAAATTCCTCCCACTACAACTCAGCTGAAAATATTGAATAAGATATAAAAACATGTTTTTAATGTATGATCGAGCTGGCAGGAAACTAAGGAGATGCTTTCATGACCAGAACGTATCTCAAAAAACGCAGATCTAGAGAAAACAGTAGAAATCAAGCAGTGAAGTCAGAGTTCTTTCCGGGGGTACGCCCACACCCCTAGGGAGCTAGAGCTTGGGTTTAAACACTTGCTCTTTGGGATAAAGATAAACAAATGAAGAAGGGGCAGGATGGGAGGACACTCTCCTCCCCCACATTCTTGCATAAAGCCAGAATTCTGGAAAGATATCCTTGATGGGTGAAATAGAGAAAATCTACCCCATTGAGGTAGAGAGTGGGGATGTTTGGTTGAGCTGGCTGGCAACTCTGATGGTGGGTGCGGAGGTGAGGAATGAAATGAACAATTCCCCCGAGAGTTCCTAACCACAAGCCTGTACTCATGTGGTTTTAGAATTGGTATTCACACTGAAAACAACTCATAGTTAAACATTTCATTTAAAGTGGCCCTGGGTGAGTGAGTAATGGCTCCATATACCTGGCAGAAGCACTACAAACTTTCTCTTTAGGAACTCTAAGCTTTAGAGAATTTCCACAGATAAAACCTCAAGAAACATGGGATCGTAATTAAAAAAGGAAAGAGCAGGGACTTCCCTCGTGGCGCAGTGGTTAAGAATCCTCCTGCCAAGGCAGGGGACACGGGTTTGAGCCCTGGTCTGGGAAGATCCCACATGCTGTGGAGCAGCTAAGCCCATGCGCCATAACTACTGAGCCTGTGTTCTAGAGCCCGTGAACCACAACTGCTGAGCCCGTGTGCCACAACCACTGAAGCCCGCGCGCCTAGAGCCCGTGCTCCGCAACTAGAGAAGCCACCGCCATGAGAAGCTTGTGCACTGCAAAGAAGAGCAGCCCTCTCTCGCCGCAACTAGAGAAAGCCCGCGCACAGCAACGAAGACCCAACGCAGCCAAAAATAAATAAATAAAATTTTAAAAACCAAAGCAAAACAAAACAGTAACTCGCTAAACACATGTGCAAACAATCCTTCATGAATGAGTCAGGAAAAACGATAAAAGAGTCGGGCTGGCAACCACTGAAGATATTGGAATGATCAGATACAAAACATAAATTTATTATGTGTCATACACTTAATGCTATAGAAGAGGAAATTGAAAGTGTGTTAAGGGAATAAGAAACCATCAACATTGGCTAAACGGACTTCTTCCCAAAAGCTTCTAGAAATGAGAATCATAATACTTATAGTCAGAAACAGTGAGCAGAGTTTGTTACTGTTGTGTTGTTTTTACTTTTTTAAGTAGCAAGTTTCAAGTGCATACAAAAGGACAGAGGAACCACTATAAAGACTTAATCTAGCTTCAACAGATTTTCAATCTTAGGTTTTTGTTTGTTTGTTTGCTTTCAAGACAGGGAGCTTTCCCTGACCTCACCCACCCAGTCTGGGTTAGGTCGTTGTACTAAATGCTCCCATGGCAGCCTGTATTTATGCCCATCATAGCACTTATCCCACCAGATGGTAACTGCCTGGCTTTTGTTGTTATTGTTGTTGTTTATTTGTCTCCCCAACCAGAAAGGAAACCCCGTGAGGCCAAGGATCCTGTCTGCAGCACCTAGAACAGTGCCTGGAATATAGTAGCTGAAAGGTATGTTTAGGATAAATAAATGAATATAGTAAAGCCTTGCAAATGCTAGAAATGTTATTGGTCCCTAAAAGACCATGCATTTGATGTTGTCTCCTTGATCCTGACAGCAGTAGCTGCATCAGTAGCAAATAACGACCAAGAGAGCCAGAAGGAAATGCAGGATCCCCAGAAACCACTCACACAATGTCTGGACTCCCAGGGAGCTGAGAAAGCCCCTCTGCATTTTAAGACGCCTGAGTGGATCAGCCTGGAGTGCTCCTAAACTCAAGGTTACACTTCTCAGAATCTTCTGTGGCATGGATTTGTGAAGCCACCAAGGAGATAGGAGGATTGATCTGCTGCAAGTGGGAATGAATGTGTATTGTCACTTGCTGTCCTCAGGTGTGGCCCAAAGGTGCGCTATTGTAAAGGTCAGGTCTCAGGCTCAAACCTGACCACTCTGTGAGGTGTCCCCTCAGCTCCTCCAGGCACCCTTCTGCCGTGGTGACTTGGAGCCAGACTGAAAGCAACCCACGTTGGGGATCCAATCAGAGGAGGCAGAGCTTGTTTGCTCTGAACCACCCCTTGGGAGGTTAGCCGTCAGGGGTTACACTTATCCGCTCAAGTCTTGCAATAAACAAAAGGGAGGAAACTCATTAGACTGGGATCAAAAAAAGGAAAAGCTGAGCCGATTCTTTACTGGGTCGTCAACACACCTGATCAGAAAAAATCAGAGGCTCATCCAAAAGGAGGTTTGGGCTGAAAGAAAACAACTCAAGGACTTGTCGGCCGGATGGAGTGGCGGGGCTCTGATTTGGTTTTGGGGGTCAGGAGGGCCACAGAGCCTCTGAGTCATTATTTAATACCACGGAGGAGGTTCAGGGGGCTGGGGATGTCACTGGTCACTCATTCAAGAGGGTTGTGTAGTCTGGGTGTTAATACTGCTTCGGGTTCCTTTAGGAACTTCACCGTCTGATTACCAGCAGGGCTGAGAAGCAGACCCATGGCCTTGCTCAGTAAACATGCAAAGCTGAGATAAATGCGGAGCATTGTCTCTGAAAGCCCTTTATCTGAAGTGCTGCTCCTAGAGAAGGTGAGATACCAAAACCCGCTCTCAGTGTGGAATGACCCACATGCCTCCCGTTCTTCAGGCATGAGTGGGATGTTCCTTTCTCACTGAAATGATTCCAAAACAGCAGTTTCTCATAATCTCTGATTCTGGAGACCAGGCTTGTCAGCACCAAGTCCTTAAAGTTAATTAACAAAAGCAGTTTTTACAGGTCTTTCTTCCAACCTGGTAAGGACTCAGGGGAGGAACTTCCCTGGGGGCCTAGTGGGTAAGGCTCCAAATTCCCAGTAGATCCCTGGTCAGGGAACTAGATTCTGTAGGCCACAACTAAGAGTTCGCATGCCGCAACTAAAGATCCTGCAGGCCGCAATTAAGACCCTGCGCAGCCAAATAAATAAATATTAAAAGAAAAGAAGACTCTGGGGAAAAGGCTGTTACCCATTAGAGAGGTTCTCAGAAATGCAAAATACCCCCACTTGAAAACAGAGCCATCTGCTGTTGAGCATGGACTTTGTTTTCAGTCCTTGGTTTTTTAAAATTTATTTATTTATTTATTTATGGCTGCATTGGGCCTTTGTTGCCACACCCAGGCTTTTCTCTAGTCACGGTACGTGGGCTTCTCATTGTGGTGGCTTCTCTTGTTGCGGAGCACGGGCTCTAGATGTGCGGGCTCAGTAGTTGTGGTGCACGGGCTTAGTTGCTCTGCAGCACGTGGGATCTTCCTGGACCAGGGCTCGAACCCGTGTCCCCTGCATTGGCAGGTGGATTCTTAACCACTGCGCCACCAGGGAAGTCCACACAAGGACTTTTAAGTTAGTGGATCTTAATACCATCCTTGGTGTGTTAATTGAGGAGCCTCCTGTTTGTCCTGTTAGCAGCAAAGCCAAGAGGTTCCCGAACTTGTTTCCTGGAGCTTCATGGGAAGGTAGGAAGGTGGGAAGTTGCAATCAGAGAAATGTCCTCTTCAGCTAGACCCAGGAACTGCGGAGAGGGCAGGGGTGCTGGTTTGGGAGATGACAGCAGAGGTACCTCAGGGATGTGCTTCAAAGAGAACAGAGAGGAAGAACAGAGCAGGCTAAACTAGAGAAAGGCTGAGCAAGCTTTCCTGGTGTACCCACACTTGACTCTGGGGCTCGTAACACTGCAACTGGCACATCATTGTTTAATGAATGATTGAATTCATGTAGTTTGGGGACTAGGAAGTTTATCAAGTCCAACCTTTGCTTACCCCATGCGTGGGTTTACTATGTATCTGTGTTTCCTAGTCTCTGGACCTTTTGGTTGCAAAGAATGTACTGCAATTCAATATAATTTTATTTAAAAACGTTGTTTCATTCACAACACCTTTTTGTCATGCGTGTGTTCAATGACTAATATTCAAAGAGCCACAGTTTTTAGTTATTCATTATCGTTAAATAGGTGGGGACCACTTCTCTCCAGCTCAGCTACCCTTCCCACCTCACAGGGCAGCTCCTTCCACAGCTGGGCAGTTGCAGCCGTTGGTGAATATCCCTGCCTCGTTTAAGTTTCATCCTTTTTCTCAGATTGCCATTCTCTTTGTACTGTTTTTGCCCTCAGGAGACCTTGCAGGGGGAAGGGCTAGGATTAAAATTACCTCTTATATACATCTAATTAATTCTAGATATGCTAAGTTTGTGTATTTCTATTTAAAAATTATTTTGTCCTCCTCTTTGTAGATCTCCTAATTGGAAGAGGGAAAATCCTTTTAAGTAGAAGTTCAGCAACAGGGACTCATTGTTTTATAACTCTAGGGGTAGGCACTGTCTGTCTCTCTTCACCCCAAGCTCCCAGTGGAGCATGGAGTCTGCATTGCCTGCCTGCTCATGTATTTTCTGTTGGCTTGGCAGTCATGCCCTCTGTGCTGTAAGGACAGGGAGTCCAACCTGGAGTGGGCATTGAGGTCTACAATGCGATGAATTCTTGGTGTCCCAGGAAGCATGGAGCCTGTGGTTTGAGGGCATTCCAGAGCCCCACCAGGGGCCTCTCAAAGTAGGAGGCTCCTATGTGGGAAGAACCTCCTCCACCATTTCTGCAATGAGCCTGTTTGTTGGACCAAAGTGCAGGCTCACATTCCCACCTCTTGCAGCATTGTTTCCTCAGATCTCAGAACCATTGCTCAATCCGGAGCTGGGCCTCTGGGCACCCAGGCTATCATTTCTCCCACAGCCTACAGCAATTGGTAGGGACCTGAAAGCTACCAGCCCTACTTGTACTCATCTTCACAATGAAGGGTGTACTTTCTTCTCACATTGATGTGCAGTTTGCATACAATGGGTCATTCTGAGTAGACTTGTGATTCACGACCTCCCCAAGGACCCTCACCAAGGCCAAGAAACATTCCAGTGCCAGGTGCTGGGCTAAGGCAGGGAGGGGAAAGGTGAATAGTCCCTGCCCACTGGGAGCTTCCAGACAGGAGAGATGATGATTAGAGTAAAGGTCAGCAGTATCATATATTTGTATTTGAAAGTCCAAATATTGTGGGGTCACATCAGCAGTTCTCTAGGAGCTAGAGAAGGAGCTGAGAGGAGGCGATAAATAAAAGGCTCAGGGAGGTTGAGTCACTTCAGTCTTACACTGCGAGTGAACAGAAGAGCTGGAAATAAATCTAAGTCTTTTCCAACGGGTTATCATCCAGTCGAACATGGTAAATGTTAAAGACATTTATGAACAAAGGGATGAAGGGCTTCTGAAGGGGTTTCTGAGTTTGTCATGTGCAAAGGTGGAAGAAGGGCACTCTAAAAAAATGGAATGGAATAGTATGTGCAAAGCTCAGCATGGAAAGGTTTGTGTTTGGAAAACAGCAAAAAGCAGATGAGGCTAAAATAATTTTAGCGGGCAGCATGGAGGATGGAAAGAGTAGAGACAGATTGGAGACAGGAGAGCCAGGTAGGAGGCTGTCCCAGTAATTCGCCAAAAGATGTTGAGGGCTCAGACTAAGGAAGGAACAGTGGGAATGAAGATGAGAAGTTGGATTCAAAAAGTATTTTGGAGGTGTAGCATAAGCAGGATTTGAGAATGGAATAGTTGTTGCAGGAAGATCCTGCAGTGAATGCAGTCCGGAATTTAGGAGATTTGGGGGGGGATGATGACCCATTAAATGAGATGGCAAATACAGGTGGTAAAGCAGGTTTGGGGTGTTCAGAAAAAATAGTGGAAATGCAGAACTGATGGCAAATGCTGGAAGAAGCACCAAATCCATGCCTATGGGGAAATGGAAGTGAAGAGGATGAGACTTAACTTTATCTGTACCACTTTATTCTTATTTTCAAAAATAATTTGAAGCAATTGTGAATATTCTGGGTGGTACACACAGGTGCTCATATTAGTTTCTGTAGTTTTTAATTTTAAAAATTAATGCTTGGAGTTATTTCCTTAAAAGAAATTAAGTAATGTGTCAAGCATTTGGAGTACCTACTATGTGCTTGGCACTGTTCCAGGCATCCGAGATATTTGCCCCCTTCTACTAGCCTCTTCCTTTCAGAAGTTACCAGGCTGGAGTACAGAAACAGCTGCTGGTTCCAGCTTGGCCACAGGCAAGTCATTTTTCCTCCCTGGGTCTCTTTCAGCTCTCACATCCTAGGATTCAATACTGTAACTGCAACTCAGCATTCCTTATTCTCACCGAGGTGAGCGCCACAGCGCAGTCCATTAGCATAAAATAACTCCATTCGGGGAGTGTCCCTGAAGGGCTGACCTACTAAGAACGTTTTCCAAATGGTCCTTAATCTCTGCCTCCCACCCAACCCCCGCCCAGGATAACAGATGTTCCTCATGGGATTTCAAATTTGCAAGGGAATCTTGACAACTTCTTTGGTAATGGGCTATGTCCTAATTCCAGTCTAATCAACAGAAGCAACTTCCGTACTTTCAGCTTTAGGTGCTGTGGAGAGAACAGATAAAAACAAAAAATTCTGCCTTCATGCTGTTTACATTCCAGTGAACGGAGACATCAAGGAAAAATAAGAACAATTCAAGGAAGACACAACGCGTCAGTATGGTGCAGGGGAACGCAAGGCGTGTAGTGAAATCCTAGTCCTTTGACGCCTACAAAACCTAATCCCGAATCCCTAAATTCTTCCGGGTCACTGTCGGGTTACCCTCCTCCTCCCACTCCGCCCACGGCCCCACCTTCTGGCCCTGGCCACGCCCACGCTCCTGACGTCAATTTTCCAAGCCCTGCCGCGTTGACCTGGCCTATGGTAAGCCGCAGGCCCGCTCGAGCCCCATTAAGCCCCGCCTCGTGAGTCGACGCGTGGCGACGGCGATGGGGTCGCGGGGCTGCGTGGCGCTGCGGCTCGGGGTGCTCCTGTGGCGCCGGGCCTTCTCCCCGGGAGCGTGGCCCGCGGCGGCCGCGGGACTCAGGCTTCGGCTGCTGTCCGTGGGGCGGCTTCCGGTGGGACCGACGCTCGGCAAGGTCTGCCCGGTCCCCGACCGAGCGCGCGGCCTGCACGGCGGGCCGGGCCTGGAGGAGCGGGCGGAGGGAACAGCCGGCGAGGGGCGCCCGGAGTCAGGCACCGGAGGTACGGGCGAGGAGGAGGGAGCCGGGTCCCAGCTAAAGAGGCTGAGTTCCTCTCTTTTTGCATTTCTCATGGGGTCACAAAACTCCTACAGAGCAGAACTGGAAGGGACTGCAAAGGTTGTCGGCACCAACTTTGCATTTCACAGTGAGGTCAAGAGACGGACTGAAGTCTCCCAAACCCCAGGCGTCTGTCCGAACGGCCACGTCGGACCCCTGGCATCACCACCTCACCGTCCTCATCCCCCTTCACACTTTGTCTAGGGTTCCGAGAAATGGACTTGTCGAGAATGTTGGGGCTTGAGGATTCTGAGGAAGAGCCAGGGTCTGGGGGCTCAGGGGTGCGTAAGAAGCGCTAATAGGAGATGGGGCCAAGTTAAGAGCCTCTAAGTACTGTAAGCTTTTAGAAACTTGAGAGGTGGTAAACAGATCACACCTGTGAAAGGATGTAGTATGAGAGGGAGAGGTTAGCCACTAGGGCCCTGGGAGTCAGCTTTAGAACTGAAGAGAGCTGTTAAGTCCACAGGCTCTTATACACCACGGTGAAGAGCTGAATATCTAAATCTCTAGAGGAAAAACAAAAAACGGTTTTCACAGATAACAGTTGTTACATGAACCCAACTGGCATTGTAAGAAAACCTCGAGAGTTCAAAATGAGAATTGCTGTTAAAATTTTAACCCTCCGATTGGTAGATTTGGGGCCACACACTTACTCAGCTAGTTGTCAGTTTCTCTCTCAAATGAAGGTTGTGGACAGATACTACCCAAGAGCCCTTCCAGTTCACAGTTCTAGTTCTGTGACCCTTTGTGGCTGGAATTCAATTTAATGTGCCCCAAAATATTACCACCTCCCCAAATTGTGCTCCAGTTTTCCTCCCCTTTTAAAAATTATTATATTAACCATTATTATTATTTTATTTTATGTTTTTTGGCTGTGTTGGGTCTTTGTTGCTCTGCATGGGCTTTCTCTAGTTGCAGCGAGCGGGGGCTGCTCTTCGCTGTGGTGCGCGGCATTCTCACTGCGGTGGCCTCCCCTGTTGCAGAGCACGGGCTCTAGGCACGCGGCCCTCAGTAGCTGTGCCACGCAGGCCCAGCAGCCGTGGCGCGCAGGCTCAGCAGTTGTGGTGCACAGGCTTAGTTGCTCCAAAGCATGTGGGATCTTCCCGGACCAGGGCTCGAACCCGTGTCCCCTGCATTGGCAGGTGGATTCTTAACCACTGAGCCACCAGGGAATTCCCGTTTTCCTCTCTTTGATTTTTTTTTTTTTTTTTTTTTTTTTTTTTGCGGTACGCGGCCCTCTCACTGTTGTGGTCTCTCCCGTTGCGGAGCACAGACTCCCGGTGCGCAGGCTCAGTGGCCATGGCCCACGGGCCCAGCCTCTCCGCGGCATGCGGGATCTTCCCAGACCGGGGCACGAACCCGTGTCCCCTGCATCGGCAGGCGGACTCTCAACCACTATGCCACCAGGGAAGCCCTCCTCTCTTTGAATAGCAGTTCTCTGCTTGAGCTGTGTTACTCATTTCCTCAGGTACTAGAACAGAAAGCCGTCGTTGCTGATGTCTGGTTCTACTTGCATGTGCTAATAGGAAAGGATGTGTGTGGTGGCTGTCTGTGACCTGTGCACCCTTCCCATAAGTTGAGCAGTGCTGTATGAAAACAGTGCCCAGCTTCAACTTCCAGGAGGCCTAAACACCTTCATGGAGGGATGGTTTCGCTGTCAGCTGCCCGCATCTCTGGGTGCATATCGTGTCTGTCTTTACTTGGCCACCTGACAAAAGCAGATCTTTGTGCATTTCAGATCATACTGGTCCCAAGTTTGACATCGATATGCTGGTTTCACTTCTGAGGCAAGAAAATGCCAGAGACATTTGTGTCATCAAGGTTCCTCCAGAAATGAAATATACAGATTACTTTGTAATTGGTAGTGGAACTTCTACTCGACACTTACATGCCATGGCCTACTACATTGTGAAAATGGTAGGATGCTTTCTTTTTCTTTGGAACCTTTAACTTAATGGAATAGTGTCAATGCATCAGGCGGAAGAGCAGCATTTAAAAACTAAACCCTAAGATTATATAAGAAGCCCAGATTTTTAGAATTTGCATGAGTGTTTTATGTTCTTTGATAGTGAACGTTATGGGGACCAATATCTAGCCTTAGTGGGTCAAGATATTTTACATTCTTGTCTCTTGTGACAAGAAAAATAATACAAAAAAAAAAATTACCTGAGGCAGGCTGGAAGACAGTATAACCCAGAGGGATTTCTAGAGCAAAACTGTCCAATGTGACACCCACTAGCCCCATGTGGCTATGTAATTATAAAATAAAACTAAAAATTCAGTTCTTCAGTTGTACTAGCCACATTTCAGGTGCTTGGTGGCCACATGTGGCTAATGGCTACCATACTGGACACAAATATAAAACATTTCCATAGTTGCAGAAACTTCTATTGGATAGTGCTGGCCTAGAGTTTAATTCAAATGTTTGAGCATGTCCAGTGTTCCCAGGCACGGTGCTGGGTATTGGGAAAAATGAAATGATTTAGTTCTTACCCTCCAAATTCACAGGTCTAGTTGAGGAAAGAGAAGGAAGCTCATTTTCCAACTAGACTGAATAGGAATCAGAATGAGGAAGAAAACGTACTTGGAAGCTGATTCTGATACCACTCTAGAGGGGAACATACTTCTTTCACCCTGTTGAAAATTGGTCAGAGAGGGAACAGTTAAGACCAAAAGAATAGCTGGGATTGCCTAGAGAAGGGTGGTAAAATAAGGGGCTGAGAACAAAACCCTGGTGCAACATGGCAGAACAAAGGCAGAACAAACAAAGAGGGGGTAGTTGGAGAGTAAGAGAACTAGGGGGGCATGGAGAAGTTAAAAGGCAGGATCCTAGGGTCTCTGTCAGATGTAATAGTAAGACAGAGTAAGTATGACTTAGAAGTGACCATTGGACTTGGAGATATAAAAAGATGAGAGATTTTTCAGAAAAAGTTTCTGTGGAAGAGCAAGGGAGGGGAATAGAAATTCCTTTTGCAAAAATTTTAGATGAGGGAGAAAAATGCAAGGTCAAGAAAGTTTTGTTCTTGTTTATGGTAAAATATCCGTTACAAAACTGAACAGTTTAGCCATTTTTAGGTGTACAGTTAAGTGATGTTAATTACATTCACATTGTTGTGCAACCATTACCACTATCCATCTCCAGAACGTTTTTCTTTTTTCATCTTGCAAAAAACTCTGTACACATTAAACAATAACTTCCCATTCTTCCTTCCCCCAGCCTCTGGTGTCCCCCATACTGCTTTCTGTCTCTGTGAATTTGACTACACTAATAAGTACCTCCTTGAGTGGAATCATACTCTAATTTTCCTTTTGTGACTGGCTTATTTCACTTAGCATAATATTTTTCAAGGTTCATCTGTGTTGTAGCATGTGTCAGAATTTCCTTCTTTTAAGACTGATTATTTCAGTGTATGTATATACCACATTTTATCTTATTCACCCATTGGTGGGCATTTGGGTTGCTTCCACCTTTTGGCTATTGTGAATAATGCTGCTATAAACACGAGTGTAGAAATACCTGTTCAGATCCCTGCTTTTAATTTCATAAGTGGAATTGCCAGATCATGGTAATTCTGTGTTTAATTTTTTGAGGAACCATCACACTTTTACACAGTAGTTGCACCACTTTACATTCCCACCAGCAGTGCACAAGGGTTCCAATTTTTCTACGTCCTTACCAGTTGTTATTTTCTGGTTTGTTGATAATATTGATAGTAATCCTAATGAGAGTGAAGTGGTACCTTGTTGTGCTTTTGATTTGCATTTCCCTAAATTAGTGATGTTGAACATCTTTTCTCATGGTTATTAGCCATTTGTGTATATTCGGAGAAATGCCTATTCAGGTCCTTTGCCCATGTTTTAATCGAGTTTTTTTTTTTATTTTTTATTGTGAAGTTGTAGGAGTTCTCTGTATATTCTGGATATAAATCCCGTATCATCTATGTGATTTGCAAATATTTTCTCCCATTCTGTAGGTTGCCTTCTTACTCTGTTCATTGTGTCCTTTAATGCACCAAAGTTTTAAATTTTTCTCCTGCTGCCTTTGGTCTCATATCCAAGAAATCATTGTGAAATCCAATGTCATGAAGCTTTTCTACTGTGTTTTGTTTTTCTTTTTTTTGGATTACTTTATGTTTTTATTTTTTTGAATTTTAGAATTTTATTTTTTTATACAGCAGGTTCTTATTAGTTATCCATTTTATACATATTAGTGTATATATGTAAAACCCAATCTCCCAATTCATCACACCACCACCTGCCCCCTCCACATTCCCCCCTTGGTGTCCATACGTTTGTTCTCTACATCTGTCTCTATTTCTGCCCTGCAAACCAGTTCATCTGTACCATTTTTCTAGATTCCACATATATGTGTTAATATGCAATATTTGTTTTTCTCTTTCTGACTTACTTCACTCTGTATGACAGTCTCTAGATCCATCCATGTCTCTACAAATGACCCAATTTTGTTCCTCTGTATGGCTGAGTAATATTCCATTGTATATATGTACCACATCTTCTTTATGCATTCGTCTGTTCATGAGCAATTAGATTGCTTCCATGTCCTGGCTATTGTCAGTAGTGCTGTAATGAACATTGGGGTGTATGTGTCTTTTTGAATTATGGTTTTCTCTGGGAATATGCCCGGTAGTGGGATTGCTGGGTCATATGGTAATTCTATTTTTAGTTTTTAAGGAACCTCCATACTGTTCTCCATAATGACTGTATCAATTTACATTCCCACTAACACTGCAAGTGGGTTCCCTTTTCTCCACACCCTCTCCAGCATTTGTTTTTTGTAGATTTTCTGATAATGCCCATTATAACCAAAGTGAGGTGATACCTCATTGTAGTTTTGATTTGCATTTCTCTAAAAATTAGTGATGTTTAAACATCTTTTCATGTGCTTCTTGGCCATCTGTATGTCTTCTTTGGAGAAATGTCTATTTAGGTCTTCTGCCCATTTTTGAATTGGGTTGTTTGTATTTTTAATATTGAGCTGCATGAGTTGTTTATATATTTTGGAGATTAATCCTTTCTCCGTTGATTCGTTTGCAAATATTTTTTCGCATTCTGAGGGTTGTCTTTTCGTCTTGCTTGTAGTTTCCTTTGCTTTGCAAAAGCTTTTAAGTTTCATTAAGTCCTATTTGTTTATTTTTGTTTTTATTTCCATTACTTTAGGAGGTGGATCAAAAGAGATCTTGCTGTGATTTATGTCAGAGAGCGTTCTTCCTATGTTTTCCTCTAAGAGTTTTATAGTGTCCACTCTTACATTTAGGTCTCTAATCCATTTTGAGTTTATTTTTGTGTATGGTGTTAGGGAGTGTTCTAATTTCATTCTTTTACATGTAGCTGTCCAGTCTTCCCAGCACCACTTATTGAAGAGACTGCCTTTTCTCCATTGTATATCCTTGCCTCCTTTGTCATAGATTAGTTGACCACAGGTGCATGGGTTTATCTCTGGGCTTTCTATCCTGTTCCATTGATCTATATTTTTGTTTTTGTGCCAGTACCGTATGGTCTTGATTACTGTAGCTTTGTAGTATAGTCTGAAGGGAGTCTGATTCCTTCAGCTCCATTTTTTTCCCTCAAGACTGATTGCTTTGGCTATTCGGAGTCTTTTGTGTCTCCATACAGATTTTAAGATTTCTTGTTCTAGTTCTGTAAAAAATGCCATTGGTAATTTGATAGGGATTGCATTGAATCTGTAGATTGCTTTGGGTAGTATAGTGATTTTCACAATATTGATTCTTCCAATCCAAGAACATGGTATATCTCTCCATCTGTTTGTATCATCTTAATTTCTTTCATCAGTCTCTTATAGTTTTCTGCATACAGGTGTTTTGTCTCCCTAGTTAGGTTTATTCTGAGGGATTTTATTCTTTTTGTTGCAATGGTAAATGGGAGTGTTTCCTTAATTTCTCTTTCAGGTTTTTCATCATTAGTGTATAGGAATGCAAGAGATTTCTGTGCATTAATTTTGTATCCTGCAACTTTACCAGATTCATTGATTAGCTCTAGTAGTTTTCTGGTGGCATCTTTAGGATTCTCTATGTATTCTGCAAACAGAATTCTCATGTCTTCTGCAAACAGTGACAGTTTTACTTCTTCTTTTCCAAGTTGTATTCCTTTTATGTCTTTTTCTTCTCTGATTGCCATGGCTAGGACTTCCAAAACTATGTTGAATAATAGTGGTGAGAGTGGACATCCTTGTCTTGTTCCTGATCTTAGAGGAAATGCTTTCAGTTTTTCACCATTGAGAATGATGTTTGCTGTGGGTTTGTCATATATGGCCTTTATTATGTTGAGGTAGGTTCCCTCTATGCCCACTTTCTGGAGAGTTTTTATCATAAATGGGTGATGAATTTTGTCAAAAGCTTTTTCTGCATCTATTGTGATGATCATATGGTTTTTATTCTTCAATTTGTTAATATGCTATATCACATTGATTTGTGTATATTGAAGAATCCTTGCATCCCTGGGATAAATCCCACTTGATCATGGTGTATGGTCCTTTTAATGTGTTGTTGGATTCTGTTTGCTAGTATTTTGTTGAGGATTTTTGCGTCTATATTCGTCAGTGATATTGGTCTGTAATTTTCCTTTTTTGTAGTATCTTTGTCTGGTTTTGGTATCAGGGTGATGGTGGCCTCATAGAATGAGTTCGGGAGTGTTCCTTCCTCTCCAATTTTTTGGAAGAGTTTGAGACGGATGGGTGTTAGGTCTTCTCTAAATGTTTGATAGAATTCACCTGTGAAGCCATGTGGCCCTGGACTTTTGTTTGTTGGAAGATTTTTAATCACAGTTTCAATTTCATTACTTGTGATTGGTTTTTTCTTATTTTCTATTTCTTCCTAGTTCACTCTTGGAAGGTTATACCTTTCTAAGAATTTGTCAATTTCTTCCAGGTTGTCCAATTTATTGGCATAGAGTTGCTTGTAGTAGTTTCTCAGGATGGTTTGTATGTCTGTGGTGTCTGTTGCAACTTCTTTTTCATTTCTAAGTTTATTGATATGAGTCCTCTCCCTCTTTTTCTCCCTTTTTTTGGCTAGTGGTTTATCAATTTTGTTTACCTTCTCAAAGAACCAGCTTTTAGTTTTATTGATCTTTGCTATTGTTTTCTTTGTTTCTGTTTCATTTATTTCTGCTCTGAACTTTACGATTTCTTTCCTTCTGCTAACTTTGGGTTTTGTTTGTTCTTCTTTCTCTAGTTCCTTTAGGTGTAAGGTTAGTTTGAGATTTTTCTTGTTTCTTGAGGTAGGCTTGTATTGCTATAAACTTCCCTCTTAGAACTGCTTTTGCTGCATCCCATAGTCTTTGGATCTTCATGTTTTCGTTGTAATTTGTCTCTGGGTATTTTTTCATTTCCTCTTTGATTTCTTCAGTGATCTCTTAGTAACGTATTGTTTAGCCTCCATGTGTTTGTTTTTTACGTTTTTTTCCCAGTAATTGATTTCTAATCTCATAGCGTTGTGGTCAGAAAAGATGCTTGATATGATTTCAATTTTCTTAAATTTACTGGGGCTTGAATTGTGACCCAAGATGTGATCTATCCTGGAGAATTGTCCGTTTGCACTTGAGAAGAAAGTGTAATCTGCTGTTTTTGGATAGAATGTCCAAAAATATCAGTTAAATCTGTCTGGTCTATTGTGTCATTTAAAGCTTGTGTTTCCTTATTAATTTTCTGTTTGGATGATGTGTCCACTGGTTTAAGTGAGGTGTTAAAGTCCTGCACTATTTTTGTGTTACTGTCGATTTCTTCTTTTATAGCTGTTAGCAGTTGCTTTATGTATTGAGGTGCTCCTATGTTGGGTGCATATATATTTATAATTGTTATATCTTCTTCTTGTATTGATCCCTTGATCATTATGTAGTGTCCTTCCTTGTCTCTTATAACATTATTTTATTTTATTTTATTTTTTACCCCTTTATAACTGTATAGTGATCTTATTTGCCTCTTGTTAGTTTTAGCTTAAAGTCTGTTTTGTCAGATGTAAGTGTAGCTACCCCTCCTCTCTTTCTATTTTTATTTACATGGAATGTATTTTTCCATCACTTCACTTTCAGTCTATGTGTGTCTGTAAAGCTGAAGTGAATCTTTTGTAGGCAGCATATGGTTGAAATTTTTTTTTAACATCTTTATTGGAGTATAATTGCTTTACAATGGTGTGTTAGTTTCTGCTTTACAACAAAATGAATCAGTTATATATATACATATGTTCCCATATCTCATCCCTCTTGAGTCTCCCTCCCTCCCACCCTCCCTATCCCACCCCTCCAGGCGATCACAAAGCACCAAGCTGATCTCCCTGAGCTATGCGGCTGCTTCCCACTAGCTATCTACCTTACGTTTGGTAGTGTTTATATGTCCATGCCTCTCTTTCGCTTTGTCACAGCTTACCCTTCCCCCTCCCCAACATTCTTTATTTTAAAGTTTATTTTATCTGATATGAGTATTGCTATTCCAGGTTTCTTTTGATTCCCATTTGCATGGGATATCTTTTACCATCCCCTCACTTTTCACTCTGTATGTGTCCCTAGGTCTGAAGTGGGTCTCTTGTAGACAGCATATATATGGGTCTTGTTTTTGTATCCATTCAGCAAGCCTGTGTCTTTTGGTTGGAGCATTTAATCCATTCATGTTTAAGGTAATTATCGATATGTATGCTCCTATGACCATTTTCTTAATTGTTATGGGTTTGTTTTTGTAGGTCCTTTTCTTCTCTTGTGTTTCCCACTTAGAGAAGTTCCTTTAGCATTTGTTGTAGAGTTGGTTTGGTGGTGCTGAATTCTCTTTTGCTTCTCTGTAAAGCTTTTGATTTCTCCATCAAATCTGAATGAGATCCTTGCTGGGTAGAGTAATCTTGGTTGTAGGTTCTTCCCTTTCATCACTTGAAATATATCATGGCACTCCCTTCTGGCTTGTAGAGTTTCTGCTGAGAAATCAGCTGTTAACCTTATGGGAGTTCCCTTGTATGTTATTTGTCATTTTTCCCTTGTTGCTTTCAATAATTTTTCTTTGTCTTTAATTTTTGTCAGTTTGATTACTATGTGTCTCGGTGTGTTTCTGCTTCCTGGAACTCTCTGTGCTTCCTGGACTTGGGTGGCTATTTCCTTTCCCACGTTAGGGAAGTTTTCGACTATAATCTCTTCAAATATTTTCTCGGGTCCTTTCTGTCTCCTCCTTCTGGGACCCCAATGATGCGAATGTTGTTGCATTTAATGTTGTCCCAGAGGTCTCTTAGGCTGTCTTCATTTCTTTTCATTCTTTTTTCTTTATTCTGTTCCATGGCAGTGAATTTCACCATTCTGTCTTCCAGGTCACTTAGCTGTCTTCTGCCTCAGTTATTCTGCTATTGGTTCCTTCTAGTGTATTTTTCATTTCAGTTATTGTATTTTTTATCTCTGTTTGTTTGTTCTTTAATTCTTCTAGGTCTTTGTTAAACATCTCTTGCACCTTCTCGATCTTTGCCTCCATTCTTTTTCCGAGGTCCTGGATCATCTTCACTGTCATTATTCTGAATTCTTTTTCTGGAAGGTTGCCTCTCTCCACTTCATTTAGTTGTTTTTCTGGGAGTTTATCTTGTTCCTTCATCTGGTACATAGCCCTCTGCCTTTTCATCTTGTCTCTCTGTGGATGTGGTTTTTGTTCCACAGGCTGCAGGATTGTGGTTCTTCTTGCTTCTGCTGTCTGCCCTCTGGTGGATGAGGCTATCTAAGAGGCTTGTGCAAGTTTCCTGATGGGAGGGACTGGTGGTGGGTAGAGCTGGCTGTTGCTCTGGTGGGCAGAGCTCAGTAAAACTTTAATCCGCTTGTCTACTGATGGGTGGGGCTGATTTCCCTCCCTGTTGGCTGTTTGGCCTGAGGTGACCCAACACTGGAGCCCACCTGGCTCTTTGGTGGGGCTAATAGCAGACTCTGGGAGGGCTCACACCAAGGAATACTTCCCAGAACTTCTGCTGCCAGTGACCTTGTCCTCACGGTGAGCCACAGCCACCCCCTGCCTCTGCAGGGGACCCTCCAACACTAGCAGGTAGGTCTGATTCAGTGTCCTATGGGGTCACTGCTTCTTTCCCTGGGTCCCGATGCGCACACTACTTTGTGTGTGCCCTCCAAGAGTGGACTCTGTTTCCCCCAGTCGTGTTGGAGTCCTGCAATCAAATCCCACTAGCCTTCAAAGTCTGGTTCTCTAGGAATTCCTCCTCTTGTTGCCGGACCCCCAGGTTGGGAAGCCTGGCGTGGGGCTCAGAACCTTCACTCCAGTGGGTGTACTTCTGTGGTATAAGTGTTCACCAGTTTGTGAGTCACCAGCCAGCAGTTATAGGATTTATTTTATTGTGATTGTGCCCCTCCCACCATCTCATTGTGGCTTCTCCTTTGTCTTTGGTTGTGGGGTATCTTATTTGGTGAGTTCCAGTGTCTTCCTGTTGATGATTGTTCAGCAGTTAGTTGTGATTCTGGTGCTCTTGCAAGAGGGAGTGAGCGCACGTCCTTCTTCTTTGCCATCTTGAACCAATCTTATCCACTGTGTTTTCTTCTAAGAGTTTTATAGTTTTAGGTTTCGTGTTTGGGTCTTTGGTATTCAGTTAGTTTTTGTAGATGGTGTCAGGTAAAGACTCCAGCTTCATTCTCTTGCATGTAGATAATCTAGTTTTCCCAGCACCATTTGTTGAAAGGACTGCCTTTCCCTATTGAATGGACTTGGCACCCTTGTTGAAAAATCATTTGACCATATGGGCTCTTTGTTTTGTTCCAGTGGTCTATAAGTTTATCTTAATCACTGTTTTGATTACTGTAGCTTTGTAGTAAGTTTTTAAATCAGGAAACTTGAGATCTTCAACTGTGCTCTTCCCTTTCAGGATTGTTTTTGGCTATTTGGGGTCTCTTTAGATTACATATAAATTTTAGGATGGATTTTTCTATTTCTACAAAAAAAAGTCACTGATAGAGATTGAGTGTATTGAATCTGTAGATAAAGTATTAACGATATTGTGTTCCAATTCATGGATACAGATTATTGTATTTCAGTGTACGAGTCTTGCTTCCATGGTTATGTTTATTTCTAAGTATTTTATCCTTTTTGATTCTATTGTAAATAGAAATATTTTCTTTTTAAAAAAATTAATTTATTTATTGATGGCTGGGTTGGGTCTTCATTGCTGCACACAGCCTTCCTCTGGTTGCAGTGAGCGGGGGCTACTCTTCGTTGTGGTGTGTGGGCTTCTCATTGCAGTGGCTTCTCGTTGTGGAGCACAGGCTCTAGGCGCACGGGTTTCAGTAGCTGTGGCATGCAGGCTCAGTAGTTGTGGCTCACAGGCTCTAGAGCGCAGGCGCAGTAGTTGTGGTGCACAGGCTTAGTTGCTCTGTGGCACGTGGGATCTTCCGGGGCCAGGGCTCGAACCCGTGTCCCTTGCGTTGGCAGGCAGATTCTTAACCACTGCGCCACCAGGGAAGCCCTAGGGTTTTCTATGTATAAAGAGCATGTCATCTGCAAATTGAGACAATTTTATTTCTTCCTATCCAATTTTGTTACTTTTTTCTTTTGTTTTCCCTTGCTCTAATTGCCATGGCTAGAACTTCCAGTACTGTGTTGAGTAGAAGGTGGCAAAAGTGGGCATTCTTGTGTTGTTCCTGATCTGAGAGGAAAAACTTTCAGTTTTTTGCCATCAAGTATGATGATAGCTAATCTCCATGGGCTCTTCATGTATGGCCTTTATTACCTTAAGGTAGGTTTGGGTTTTTTTTGCTTATCTCTGTTGAGTTTTTATCATGAAAGGGTATTGAACTTTGTCAAATGCTTTTTCTGCATAAATTTGAAATGATCCTGTGGTTTTCGTCTTTCATTTTGTTAATGTGGTTTATTACATTGATTTTTTAAATTAATCAATCTATTTTTGGCTGTGTTGGGTCTTTGTTGCTGTGCGTGGGCTGTTTCTGGTAGTGGCAAGTGGGGGCTACTCTTTGTTGCAGTGTGCAGGCTTCTCATTGCGGTGGCTTCTCGTTGCGGAACACAGGCTCTAGGCACGTGGGCTTCAGTAGTTGTGGCACGTGGGCTCAGTAGTTGTGGCTCATGGGCTCTAGAGCATAGCCTCTCGTAGTTGTGGCGCACGGGGTTAGTTGCTCCATGGCATGTGGGATCTTGCCAGACAAGGGCTCGAACCCATGTCCCCTACATTGGCAGGTGGATTCCTAACCACTGTGCCACTAGGGAAGTCCCTACATTGGTTTTTTCATGTGGAATCATCCTTACGTTCCAGAAATAAATCCCATGTGGTGTTGATATATAATTTTTTGAATGCAGTATTGAATTAGGTTTGCTAGTATTTCATTCAGGAGTTTTCCATCAGTATTCATCAAGGATATTGGCCTGTAGTGTTTTCTTATAGGGTCTTTGTCTGGTCTTGGTATCAGGTTAATGCTACTCCCATAGAATAAGTTAGGAAGTGTTCCCGCCTCTTCAGTTTTTTGGAAGAGTTTTAGCAAAATTTGATGTGAGCTTATGTTTAAGTATTTGGTAGAATTCACCAGTGAAGAAGCTGTGTGGTCCAGGGCTTTTCTTTGTCGGGAGGTTTTTTTCCTTCCTTCTTCTCTGTGTGTTCTTTTCTCTATACCCCACCCTTTCGTTTGAGATACAGTTGTGTTGGGAGGTTTTTGATTAATGACTCAATCCTGTTGCTATTATTGAATAGGGCTATTCATACTTTCTGTTTCTTCATGATGCAGTCTTGATAGGTTGTGTGTTTCTAGGAATTTGTCCATTCTAGGTTTTCCAGTTTGTTGTGTCTCTAATGTCTTCTCACTCATTTCTGATTTTAGTTATCTGGGGGTTTATTGATCAATTTTGTTGATCTTTTTGAAAAATGAAATCTTGGTTTCATTGATTTTTGTCTATTTTGTTTTAATTTGGTCATTGACTTCTTCCTTCTGCCAGCTTTAAGTTTAATTTGTTCATTTCCTAGTTCTTTTTATTTTATAATATTTATTGGACTATAGTTGATTTACAATGTTGTGTTAGTTTCAGGTATACAGCAAAGTGAATCAGTTATACATACATCCACTCTTTTTTAGATTCCTTTCCCATATAGATCATTACAGAGTATTGTGTAGAGCTCCCTGTGCTATATACAGTAGGTCCTTATTAGTTATCTATTTCATATATAGTAGTGTGTATGTATCAATCCCAATCTCCCAATTTGTCCACCCCCGCCCACCCCCACCCCCCGCTTTTCCCCCCAGTAACCATAAGTTTGTCTTCTAAATCTATGACTCTATTTCTGCTTTGTAAATAAGTTCATTTGTACCATTTTTTTTTAGATTCCACATATAAGCGATATCATGATACTTGTCTTTGTCTGACTTCACTTAGTATGATAATCTCTAGGTCCATCCATGTGCCTGCAAATGGCATTATTTCTTTCTTTTTTAGGGCTGAGTAATATTCCATTGTATATAGGTACCACATCTTCTTTATCCGCTCCTCTGTCAATGGACATTTAGGTTGCTTCCATGTCTTGGCTATTGTAAATAGCACTGCAGTGAACATTGGGATGCATGTGTCTTTTTGAGTTATGGTTTTCTCTGGATATATGCCCAGGAGTGGGCTTGCTGGATCATATGGTAGTTCTGTATACATCTATATATCTATCTATATCTTTATATATCTCTATCTCTTAAGGTAGGTTTTTTGACCATGCCGCATGGTGTGCAGGATCTTAGTTCCCCACCCAGGGATTGAAGCCACACCCCTGCAGTGTTAACCACTGGACTGCCAGGGAAGTCTCTCATGGTAGTTCTATATTTAGTCTTTTGAGGAACCTCCATACTGTTCTCCATAGTGGCTGTACCAATTTGCATTCCCACCAACACTGTAGGAGGGTTCCCTTTTCTCCACATCCTCTCCAGCATTTATTTATTTAAATTAACTTTTATTGGAGTATAGTTGAGTTACAGTGTTGTTAGTTTCTGCTGTACAGCAAAGCGAATCAGTTATACATATATCCACTCTTTTTTAGATTCTTTTCTCATATAGGTCATTACAGAGTATTGAGTAGAGTTCCCTCAATACTCTTATTAGTTCTTATAGTCGGTTCTTATTAGTTATATATTTTATATATAGTATCTACAGTATATGTCTATCCCAATCTCCCAATTTATCCCCCCTCCCCCCAGATAACCATAAGTTTGTTTTCTATATCTGTGACTCTATTTGTTTTGTAAATAAGGTCATTTGTACCATTTTTTTAGATTCCACATATAAGTGATATCATATGATATCTGTCTGATTTACTTCACTCAGTATGATAATCTCTAGGTCCATGTTGCTGCAAATGGCATTATTTCGTTCTTTTTTATGGCCGAGTAATATTCCATTGTATATATGTACCACATCTTTATCCAGTCCTCCAACTATGGACATTTCAGTTGCTTCCATGTCTTGGCTTTTGTAAATAGTGCTGCAGTGAACATTGGGATGCATCTGTCTTTTTCACTTATGGTTTTCTCTGGATATATGCCCAGGAGTGGGATTGCTGGGTCATATGGTAATTCTATTTTTAGTGTTTTAAGGAACCTCCATATTGTTCTCCATAGTGGTTGTATCAATTTACATTCCCACCAACAGTGCAAGAGGGTTCCCTTTTCTCCACACCCTCTCTAGCATTTATTATTTGTCGATTTTTTGATGGTGCATTTCCTAGTTCTTTAAGATATAAATTCATGTTGTTGATTTGGGAACTATTTTTTTCATGTAAGCACATACAGCTATAAATTTCCTTCTTATTGCTGCTCTCACTGCATTCTATAACTTCATTTGTCTCAAGATATTTTCTAATTTCCCTTGTGATTTCTTCTTTGATCAGTTTAAGGTAATAAAACAGTTGATTTCCACATATTTGTGGATTTTCTAGTTTTGCTTCTGTTGATTTCTAGTTCATTTCATTGTGATCAGAAATACTTTATATGAGTTTAATCTTTGAATTTATTAAGACTTGTTTTGTTGCCTAACATATGATCTATCCTGGAGAATGTTCCACGTGCACTTGAGAAAAGTGTGTATTCTGCTGTTGTTGGGTAGAATGTTCTGTTAATGTCCATTAGGTTCAATTGGTCTGTAGTGCTGTTCAAGTTCTCTATTTCCTTATTGATCCTCCATCCATTAATGCAAATAGAGTATTGAGTCTGCTATATTACTGGGTTAGCTCTGATTTTTGGTGCATGTCATCTTGGTTGGTTGACCCTTTTATCATTATATAATGTCCTTGTCTTGTAATAGTATTTTTTTCTAACATTAGTGTATTTGTTGTTTTAGACCATTCATGGAATCTGCTGGGAAAAGAGATTATGGGATGATAAAATCCCATTAACATTGTCATGAAAGTAGATGAGATGGAATCATTAAAACTGAGAAGACTAGCCTTAAAACAGGAAGGCAGCATCTGTCTCCCTTGAGAGGGAAAGGAAGCTGGGATGGACAGAAGGGATGATATATGTGAGAAGTGGATATTGAGAGAGTTTAGGCCTGCCTCTGAGGCACCTTGGTAAATGAGTGAGTTGGCCCTGTCAGAAGGGTTTGGGCAGGAGGATTCAGGAGACAGGTATAGGAGGTGGGTAGGATTTAAGGGGGAAAAAAGTTTCCGTATGTTTATATTAAGGGGCATGGTGTAGCTGCGAGGAATGAATAAGTTAGTTGCCAAGTTAAGACCAAGAAAAATACCCCCAGACGCTCAATAAGAACAGAGATTTCCCCTATCCTCTTCCCCTTTAATATGTGATCTGGTTTTTTTCAGTACAAATACCTGAAACATAAAAGTGAGCCTCATGTTAAGATAGAAGGGAAGGACACAGATGACTGGCTCTGTGTGGACTTTGGTAAGTTATTTTGGCACATTCTACAGATAAATATTTGATATTGCACTAATCTTGAACTGTTTTCAGTTGTAAAAGGATTGAGATCTGTGTTTCTCCACATACATTTTTCTTTTTAACTTGAGAATTTTATTTTTTTATACAGCAGGTTCTTATTATCTCCACATACAATTTTTGAAGTGTGTCTAAAATAGGTTTTCTTATAACTTAGTTGGTCTTATTCACATGTGAAATCCTCTTGTCACATGGTATGTATGTAAGTTGCCATACAGGTCAGAAAGCTGATGGAGAACAGGATGGATAACATGGGAGAGATCCCCTAGTGGTGGTGGAAGGCACCTTGGGGTACACATAACCTCGGCCTTAAATAACTCAGATAAGGTGAAGGGCATTCTAGGCACAGGAAAGGACAAGAGCAGAGGACTAGAATTTTGAAAAGATTTAACAAATTTGGGTATTAATACATACATAGTTTCAAAGTATTTCCCCAAAAGATAGTTAATACAAAGGGAAAAACAGTAACTGAAGAACTGTGAAGGGTCTGAGATTTTATCTTACGTGTAAGCTAACAAGTTAGTCAAGGTTTGATGAAACACAGTTTGTTACTCAGCAACAGTAGTAGCCAGCATCAAGCACCATTTGCACCAGGGTCCCTGAGCAACACAGGACCAGATGACACCTGTGAAGTTCTAAGAGAAGAGCCCTGAGATGAGGGTATCTACATCTTTTATAATGGGCAGGAAGCAGGCCTGCGTTTGCTCTGGCGGAAATCACTTTTTCGGCCAAGGCTATATGTCAGGGTTTCTCAGCCTTGCCACTATTAACATTTTTGGCCAGGTAGTTCAGGTGCTGAGGAATATTCTGTGCATTGTAGGATGTTCTTCTCTTCTCCACCCCCCCAACTGTGAAAATCAAAAATGTCCCTTATTGAAAACCACTGCTGTAAGCATACTTGTGCTTTGATCCAGAGGGAGACAGCAGTTCTGAGAATATTTGCCAACATACTTAAAAATATAGTCCAGAACAAAAGCCTGTCAGTGTTTTGCTCACAGGCTGTGCAGACAGTCCTTGGAGGACTGTCTCCCAAGCAAACCCCATCACGAGTAATGTTACATATTGATATCATAAACCTCCTGTATGATGCACTGAGAAAAGCACAGCGTCACTTCTGTGGTATTTTTGCTGGATGGTGTCCACAATTTGCATTTCTAACAAGTTCTCAGGTAATGCTAATCTGGGGTTCACACTTTGAGAACCACTGTTCTAACTGTCAGAGGTTTGTGAGATCACAAGGGTAAAAGCAAATGAACTGCTTCTTCATTGTAAGTCTTATCTGTCCTTGATAGGCAGCATGGTGATTCATTTGATGCTTCCAGAAACCAGAGAAACGTATGAATTAGAGAAATTATGGACCCTTCGTTCTTATGATGACCAGTTAGCTCAGATAGCACCTGAGACCTTACCTGAAGACTTCATTCTTGGAATAGAAGATGACACTTCATCTCTGGCTCCTGTGGAGTTTAAATGTGAATAAAATGGTATGAACTGCTTTCGTCATTTCAGATTTGGATTGAGTCACTTATAAACCCTGCCTAGCTGGTTGTTGTCAAAACAAGTCTTATCTGTGGACACTAATCCTAACTGACACATGGAAATTGTAGGTAAGTGAGCTAATTCTCACACTGTGAATCAGTACATTCAAACTAAAATTAATATATTGTCTTTGTTCCTGAGATCTCAGCAGGATTTCCTGGAAGTTGCATTGGCCCCTGTGTTTTACTTGAGCTCTCTGCTCAGAGTTTATTTTTATTTTTTGCTGACAAAGCAAGCTACTTTTTTGGGAAGGGGCACCCAGGTGGAGAGCAGGAGGGTAAAGGAACCCAGGAGGACTGCTCCACCACATGGCTCACAGTCTCGTGTTTTATGGGAATGGGGTTAAGTTTCTGGGTTGTCTCTGGCCAATCATTCTGCCTCGGGGTCCTTCCTGGTGGCACACGCATTGCTCAGCCAAGGTGGATTCCAGTGAGAAGGATTCTGAGAGGTTGGCAGGACATAGACTGAAGTCTCCTCTCTCCTTTTGACCTTTCCTGAATTCTTCCAGTTGGTAGTATCTTGTTAGTTCTGCATTCCTTACGAGGACCTCCTGTTTAAGATAACTCATGCAAGTGGTTACTATGTTGCCTGGCCAGGGCAGGCAGTTTCAGTGTTTCCCCTAATAACTCCTCCCTGAGAGACTTCATACTCAAGATAATTTTGGGGAATTGGAGTGGAGGTCTCTTTCTTCTGTAACTACTTCCTGCTGAGAGTTGGCATAGTCCTGCCTAGTAGAGTAGAAGTCTCTCTCTACCTAATCTAAATCGAGGTATTCTGTGCCCAAAACTGGCATTCATCCTTGTAGTAACAGCAGTTTAGTTGAAACTGTTGGACCCTGTGGGGGATGAACCTTGTAAGCAGTTGAAACAGACAAGGGCCAAACAGGAGGCCTAACAGGATGGTCATCACCAGGCCCAGAAAAGGCAGGCAAAATTTGGGGTGAGGGCTGCAGGGTGTGTGACTTTCTTCTGATCGATTGGTAGTGATGTAACAGGACAATGCTCCAGGAATCTTGGCACTCGGCCTGAAGTTACCATCCTCACCTGGGTGGGGGCCTCAGTTCCTGCAGAACTCAAAGATATTGTTATGCATACTCCTTGAGGTGGAACCAGGACCCTGCCCCAAGGCTGTACCACTAGTTGACAGCTCCTCCCCTGTTTTTGCATCCCCTCCCTTTCCTGATTAGCAACTGTTTGAATCTGCCCTTTGGAACTCAGGGAAGGTCAAGGAGGAAGGTCAAGGAGGCTGAGTGAAGTCTATATCCTACAAACAAGAAACGGGGGACACAGAAAGGATTTGTACTCTGGAGCCCCCCAGAGTCCTGCCCAGTTCCAGTTCAGGGAACTAACTGGGCAACAGTGCTGGCCACTTCCTGCTACAATAGGGCATAGTCCTGTCTCAATTTGGAGAATAGACACTGGACTGGAAATATTTCTGATTCCTGATTCCTGGATCTGAGTCTTGTATGATTAAAATCTTAATCCCTTGGTCTGCCATTTTGGTGTAACAGACCCAATCAGAAGTAGCTGGAGGAATGACAATGGGATTTTTATAGGGAAAATAAACGTCATTTCTTTTCAGGAGAATAAGCCTGAAACACAGTCTGGACCTGGTGCTTTGGGGAGACTTGTAGCCAAGTAGCCAGTTGTCTAGTTTTATTGAGGTAGGTTTTAACTTTTAATGTGGTATTAACACATAGGTAACAGGTGCTATTGGTCATCAAACATGTCTCTTCTTTTTGTTAAATGTATGATCTAAAGCAATTCCGTTGTCTAAAAATGTAAGTTACGGGCTTCCCTGGTGGCGCAGTGGTTGAGAGTCCGCCTGCCGAGGCAGAGGACATGGGTTCGTGCCCTGGTCTGGGAAGATCCCACATGCCGCGGAGCGGCTGGGGCCGTGAGCCATGGCCGCTGGGCCTGCGCGTCCGGAGCCTGTGCTCCGCAACGGGAGAGGCCACAACAGTGAGAGGCCCGCGTACCGGAAAAAAAAAAAAAGAAGTAAGTTACAAGAGGAGACCTTTAAAAAGTAAGGTTGCAGTTATCAGCTGCCAGCAGACATTATTTTGAGAACGGCTGGTGGCATCCAAGTCTGACACAGCTCAGAAAACTCAAGTTCTTAGCAATACAAGGATTTGCCTGAAATCACACCCACAGTGTCATCTAGTTATTTCTTGGATGTCTTAAACCATAGCTACTCCATTTTGACTCTTAATTGTAATATTCCCCTTAATAGCCAAAGCAGATGTCACCATTAATGATGTTAGTGTTTCTCTAGGTATGAGAAGAGCAAGAATCTGGCCCATAAAATCTTCTCCTGAAAATATCTAACTATCTATCGGAAGGCCTGTTCTGCCAGTTTTTCCCAGAGCGCCTCATTCCTGTTCTCCACTCTGAACTCCTTTTCAGGGGGTGTTGAAGGTCAGCAGCTGCAGCGGCTCGTGATTTAATCTTTGTAGAGGCAGGCAGCAAGTGCCAATGGTGAGTGCCAATTTCCAGTCAGCAGGGCCCCTTCATGGTCATAAAGTTGACCATGGTTTGGAGGGGCATTTCATTCCACAGTGCTAGGAATGCTCGTTCCCAGGCCTAGCAAAGTGTTTTCCGAGTTTAAGTTTAAATCTTATTCTGTAGAACAGTATAGCCAAAAATTTTTAAAAATATATAGCAGAAAACATAACCACCCCACTGGTCCTGTAACGTAAAACCTTTAGTTCTCAGTTCATATGCAACAGTATTATCTAGGTTCACAGTCAGGACATTGGTAGATAGTGGTGCCTACCTTGAGATTGACATAGCCTTACTAAAAGTCTAAGTTTACACTTTGACCAAATTCAGGACATTCACATTAATTTGAAAAGCCAAAAATACATACTACACAGCAGGCTGCACCTGATAATGAAACACTTTATTCTGCATCAAGGTATCTGGAAAATGAAGCTGCATTTGGGGCACGTTACAGATGAGGAATGATCCATATGTGGTGAGTACAAAACTCAATTACAACAGAATTATTTCCTAGTATTACCAGATACTCCATTACCAATGCTTAATTGAAAGTAAAACATGATTTGCCACACTAGAAGGCTAGAAGTGAAACATGACAGAATTTAAACAGGCAGATATAAATGTAGCACCTATCTGTATTTAAAAAAAAAAAGTTGGAAAAATCAAATACTGAGGAAGAGCTCTGGCCTTAAGCACATTTTACCCAAAATCCAACCAGAGAGCCAGTCCATTACTTTTTTTTTTTAAAGCAATTCATTGTATGGAAGAAAATGATGAATGCTAGATGAATTCAGTGACAAAAAGGGCACTTTTTGGCTAAAACTACAAAATAAACTGATTTTCTGAAAACATTTAGGAAAACATTTCAAGTCATTTTCAAAATGTTTAAAGGATACAGTGATCTTCAGAAAAACTTACCTAGTCTGTAGAAATTCATCTTGAAATACAAATGAAGCAAAATGATTTAAGGGTTATTATATATGCCCTTCAGATCAGTATAATATAACGACTGTGATCATTTAATGAACAAAAGAAACACAATTCTGAGAGCAGTGTGGCCTTGGAGACCACCCACACCCACATAACTGTACATACCAGGCTTTGCCATCAAGGTAGGAAATGGGCGAATGCGTTCAGTATCAAAGGTCAAATGTATTATTGTATCACAGTCATTCAAATTATATTCCAAAAGTTGTTCTTGTATTTTTCTACCTTTTGACTTATTTTCAAATAACTGGTTGCAGAGAATACAGAAATCCTGCTGCAATTTATGTAATATTCTAGGTGGCCTTTCATTCTTCTTGATTTATCATTGCTTAAAATCTTCAAAATAGCTTAGTGTGAGGCTCATGACAGTGCCTGGCACGGGGAGATGTAGCCTTTTTATTGCCTTTAAACACTGTCACACCGTCTGACTGCCCCATTGGTCTTCACAAAGCAATTCTTTTGGGGTCTGCTCCAAGCATAGACCAACTGGTCTGAAATATATTGGCAAACTAAGCATCCTGTAAGGCAAGCTGAAGCTTTCTTCTTGCCAATCAATTTAAAGTTCACAGGAGCTGCATGTCTCCATAGATACACTTGCTTTAGGTAGTGATAGTCAAAAGCACAAAGCATTTATGCATTCAATCACATAGCCAAACAAAAAAACCCTGAAGTCTCCTGAAGCCATTTATTAAAACTAGCCGTTCCAAAACCTCCTGCAGCCACTTTGCTCTGTTAGTACCATCAAAAACTTCCCTACCATAAACAAAAAAATAAATGGTATTTGCTGCTCTCCAAATATAGGCACTGCTCCGTATCACTGAACGTTTACTGGATTTTCCAACTAATAACTGTCAAAAGCCTCAAAAAACCTGAAATTAATTTTCCAGCTTTACTGTCACCAGCCAGAAGTAAAATTTTTTTCTCAGTTATTTGCCTGTTAGCTAATTTTATTTTTTAAAAAACAGTTGGACTTATCTTTATAAAGTATATAAAATTTTCAGAAAAAAACAAAACAATTTTGCTTTCATTGCATTACTGAATACCTGAGGTAGTTGAGTAAAAATGCACATTTAATACCCCTGCCAACACCATTCAGCACTTCCCTTAGGTTATTTGTGTTAGTGTTAGATAAAACTGAGAACAGTTTTTCTATGCTAACAGCTTAACATTTAAGTTCTTGTAATAATCCTCTTCTGATCCAATTTTAACAATTGGACATAGGAGCAATCTATTTTTATTTACTTGATGAATTTAGTAAATGCACCATTAAGCCAATTTCTGGCATTATGGGGGAATGAATATTAAGAAAAATTAGAATATTTGTTATACTGAGAATACAACAAAAGGGAAGTGCAGAGCTCCTCTCTTTCCCTCCCTCACCCCCTAATTTTTTTCTTTTTTTAAAGCTGGGTGTCATACATTTCAGAGAGCATAAAGTATACATTCTCACAGAGACAGGAGTTCGAAAGTTGCCTGGTCCTCAGAAACAACCGGCTAGGTAAAAACTTGTGCATGTGATTCTGGATAGGGGTTCAGCGCCCGTCTGTTGGTTAAGCAATCTGTCTTTGGTTTGGCATCTGCCTCTGTGGTGGGCTGTCTCCTGAGCCTTCACTTCCGTCTTGACTGAGGTGGTCCACTTTGCAGAGCTTTCTGCTGTTGGTGCTGCTTTACCTGAGTCAGAATTTCCTGAATTTTTCTCTGGGCAACCTGCAGTAGGAGAGAGCTTTGAAATTTCTACCTGATCAAGTATGACCAAAAGTTAATTTACTCTTCCATTTCAACAACTTCAAATTGAAACTTATTTGAAGATTAAAGATACATACTTATTAGTTTCTCCTAGCAGAGTCTCTGAAATCACCTGCTTAAAGGGGGATTAAAAGTGTTAAGCACCAAGCAGCCTGAAATATTTATATGACATGGGGACACGCATGGGAGGAGGATCACTCAGGAAGAAGGAAGAAGCAGAAGAGCTCACTTATCACACTAGAGCCCACTTGCCTGGCAAGCATAGAAGTGACCAGTTATTTTGACCACCACTTGGTCATTCTCATCAGGCGTCTGGTCACGAGGGACAACAACTTCTGCGCTTGACAAATTCTGGAGCTCATTCACCTGAAGGAGATAAATACAAATCATGTTAAGTGGAGTTGTTCTTTTATCTTTTTAAATGACCGTTTCCTTACTATGTAACCAAAATACTGAGCTTTGGCTTTATATTTATAATCTCATCAAATAATACTAATAATTCTATCCGTTTACTAGTATTGTCCCCATTTCAAGGTAATTAAAACTAAGCCTTAGTGAAAGAAACTGACTCGCCCACAGTTGCATAAGTTAATGACAAAACCAGATTCAACCCCTGAAAATCTGATTCCAAAATACACTTTCCATCACTTCAGAATTGTAAATAGCTTTGAAAATGACTTGGAAGTTTTATGTGTTAGAAACTGGAAACCATTTGCTTTTTTCAGTTACAGAGGTATAAGTTATAAATGTAGATGAAATTTTTTAAAGTTTCTTTTCATGTCATTAAGTGTTTGCACAATAAAAGTAAAAAGCTGATGTATAACAACAGAAAATGCAAAATGCCCCTTATAAATATGAGACAGTTCTCCCATACAAAGTGGTCTGAAAGAGAGGCACTGCTTTCACTGGTAGCTGACACCAACACCCAGGAGGAACAAAAGGCAGTCTTCTCCAAACCTTGGCCCAGACGGTCCTGCTTTTTATAAGTTAGCCAAAATTTAGGGACTTGGAACTCCTAAGTACCTTTCAACGCTTTCCCTTTCATACCACTGCACAGGTTTTGCTGAAGTACTTGCCGTTTTGCCTCCTTTTCCAATAACTCTGCCAGCAGCAAAGGATGGCACTCTGATGTGAGCTTCAAGTTTCACCTCTTCTTTAGGACTAACAAAGTTTTCTTCTTTAATTTTTCCATAAATTCTTCCCTGAGCCTACAGATGAGAACATATCTCATCAGTGTCATTCATGTAGGAAATGCAAAAAGGTCCATTAACTTTAAAGATGGCCCGGATCCACTGGAACAGACCTTTGCAGTGATACATCTGCATTTGATAGATTGTGGAACGTTGCACAAGAGGTGGAAAAGTAAGGAAGTCCTAGAAAAGGTTGACAACAATGATAACTATACATCACAGATGAGGCAATTGAATGATTGATAAAATAAGATTAAACCATATTCTTCTGACAAAAACGGTTAAAGGCAATAAGTTAGCAGTCAGCCGAACTAAAATTTTTGCAAATGACCATTTGCTCTCCAGTCTTGAAAGGTAAAACCTCTCCTGTTGGCAATAAGATAGTAACTGTGTTTTTCTTGAGTAAAAGGGACTGCAGAGGAACTACAGAGCCACCTATGCGAGGCTCACAAGAAGCCAAGCCGCTGTCTAAATGGGCCAGCAAGGAATTTTCTAGTTAAACATTTCTTCATCTTAGCCAGATGGTTTCTACTTCGACTAAGGCTACAAAATCAAGTTAACATACACATCTGACAGTTATAGTCAAACACATCCTGTCACTTGCTGCATACAACTAGAAGTTATACATAATAAACCTCTCCTATTATGTACAACCATTAATTTGCTCTGGTATACACCAAAGGAAAAAGAAGTCAGAGTTGGTTTCATCTGACAAGCTGCCACAGCAGAGAACAAAAACAAAAGTACCGAACACGTTTTCACTGGTGCAGAAATGATAAGCTCATTTTAGGGGGTTACAGGAAAAAAAAAAAAAAAATCCATCTTAGTACCCTGTCTTCCATTCATCCTCAGTCTCAGGCCACAGATGTAGCTATCAACACAGTCAAAGGACACAACGGATATACATTGTCCTCCGAAACAAGCTCTTGAATTCATAAGAAAAAATACGGGTTAGGAGGTTTACTATTACTTAGATGTCTAAAATAAAATAATTTATTTGTTATTATCACTGATCACATAAATGACATTTAAGCATTATAGCTTTTCTTAAATGTCCCATTTAAGACAACTGAACAATACAGGCATAGGAGGATACAGGGGAACAAACTCTGAATTCCCCAGCATACAAGCATTATGAAAACTGCAAGATAGTTAATTCCATTTATAGAATAATAAGACCATAACTGATGTTTGTATTTATCTTTTAGTATTTCAAACTAAAAGTGGCTGTCTCTGTAAGTCTGGGATAGGAAGCAATTTTCAGCATCTCTGAGTTTTGATCTGAACTGCCTGGACCACAAGGCTGGTATGAGGAAGTAAATTTCTTGACCCAAGTTTGAGGCTAGCCAACTGTACCCCACATCTCAAAGCACCTCCTTTTGTTTCCTGTTCTTCCTGTAAATGAAGTGAAAAAAGCTTCCGATTTTTAGTGAAAAGTAGAGGTCAAAGAAAGTGATGGTTTAAAAGGAGGGAAGAAGTGGGCACTTGTTAACTTAGCCACATTTTAGAGCTAAAAGAAGTAAGGTTAAAGAGTTATCCTGTTAACACAGCTGCTAAGTGGTAGAAACAAGACAGGAGTTTTGGATAAATTGCACTGAATTGAGTAGCTGCTTTTACCTATGACAAACAAGACACCCTACTGAGTTTATGAGAGAAATCATACTCAAAGGTATACGTTTGTGAATTTGAGGATCTGGCAAGGTCTTAGTCTGAATCATCCCAAGTCTGCTCAGCACCACCACCAGCACATTTATGTTGTACTTCCTGTGTCAGGCACTATTCTAAGCAATTCATATATTGTTTAAACCTTATTTAAACTTTGTGGGTGTTTTTAACCCCGATTTTATAGATGAGGAACTAGGCAGAGAAAGGCTAAGTAACTTGCCCAAGGTCACACCACTGGTAAATGGTAAAGCTGGGCTTTGAACCAGCAACCTGGCTACCAGGTCTCTGCTCTTCATCACCCTGCTACACCACCTCTCAGGACATGGTGGGAGGCATTCCAGCCCCAAAGGCCCCAAACCCCAGTATGACCAATGGTTCACACCAGGACAAATGCTGTAAGAGTTCCTGCCATTTCTACCTCTAAAATTCAAAAGATTAGAGTGGCTTGTTGACCGACTGTGGACAAGGGCTAACGGTTAACCCAAGGGTAAGAGCAAACGGGGACATTTTAATTCAAGGTTGAGGCCTCTCTGGGACAAGAGGAAAAACTTGAGAACAGCAAGGCATATGAATCAGACTTGTAAATTTCAGTCTTAAGGTCTCACCTTCACACATGCTAACAGGGCATTCAGCAAATTCTCCTTTGGGAGATAGTCAAAACCAACAACCATTACAGAACTCTCAAAATTAACCAAAGGCTTTGGTTTATTTTTAAAGTGTAATTTGCAGTATGTTTCTACTCTGTTCTTAGTCTTAGAAATTTCCATTGAGAGATTCTTTATACTGAGTATTAGATTTTTTTTTACAGGAGAAGCCAGGTTATGGATTTCCCGAAAAGAAGACATCCATTCATTTGTTACCTGTGCACACACTCCAGAGCACATACCTTGAACTGAGCCTCCGGTGGCCCAGTGATAATCACCATCCTCACTTTAGCATCTGGTGCTTCAGCTGGAGCGATCTGTAACAGACCCAGTAACGGGTTATGACACTTTCAGGTGCCACCAATAGAAATGGTACACCAACCAGCCTGTCATTTGCACATGACTTACTGAAATGCAGAATGAAAGCCTTCTGGAAGGTAGTTACATGAAGCAGTGATTAATGTGGATTCATTAGTTATGGCTCCTGCCGTATACTGTGTACTTACACTGTGCCTGGCCCTAATGTAAAAGTCCAGATGCAGCCTCTACCTAACCCTCACTATTTCCTGACGAGGTACTGCCTCATGGAGAGGCCAAAGGCTGGAGAAGGTGAGTCACCTGGCCCATGATCACACAGTCCAGTGAAGCTGGAGGGAGAGCTGGGTCTGGCTCCACCATCACATTCCTTGTCACTACACCAGTGGGTGCTCAAAGGGTGGTTCTTGGCCCACGCGCATCACAACACCCTGGGCCTCCTGTATGTGCAAGAAACTGCTAGGTTCCCAGTCTAAGCCTATCAGTACATTCCCCCAAAGTACACTCGCTGGACTAACATATGGAATAAACTAACATTAATTTGGCAGAAGAAAAGTAAACTCAGACTCTTCTATTTTGGCAGAGCGTGTGAAATGACACAAAAAGCCTAGGCTAGGGAATTGTTGCAGAGACTGTTGAAGGGGGAGGAAACCAGCATTCCCTTAGTAAGAAAGGATTTGGGGAGTTGGCTGGTAGGAAGTGTTTTAAAAGAAAAAAATTTGCTAGGTATTTGCTGTGCAAGAAGCAATTCCCTATAGTAAATAATGAGAACAGGAAGCAAAAAATACAATAAAAGCCATCCCAACTACCACTCAGTATGATCACTGTCAATTACTTATAGTCTAGTAGGCCCTTCTCCACACCTTCATAATCAAAACAATGTTTTTTACTTTTAATAGACTCATGCTTCCTCCCTCAAAATAAAGCTAACATTTCTGTTACTTAGACCCAAATTAATACTATTGCTACTTTATTGCTGGGCACTAATTGTGAGTCTGTAAAACAAGCCAATAATGACTTCCTTTTAGACCACACTCTTAGGATTATTCACAGGAAACCCCAAAAAGAAGGTATCATTCTTCATCTTTCTGACTAAGGTTTCCTTTTTTTAAAAAGGATCTTTGTCAACACTGGTGATAGAAGGCTGGGGCTGAGGACACTTGTACACTGAGGTTAGGAGTACAAATTGCTACAATCTCTCAAAAGCCTGAAAAAAGCACATGCCCTGTGACTCACCAAACCCACTTCTGTAGACTTACGTTAAAGGATAAGGTTATATATGACAATTTGACCAAAAGAACTTTGTCTATCCCTGTGCAGGTTAAATTAGGAACAATCTTAATGTCCAGTAAGTTAACACAAATGATTATGGTTTGGTAATACCAAATATATGCCTATTAAAGTAAGTACATATATGGAAATGTACATTATGGAAATGTAGCGAAGTGTTAGGAGTGCTGATGAATCTTTCAGATTATGCATGTTTCAGACTTTTTGGAAACAAAAATATTTTAACCTCATCATAAAACCTCCATTAAAGCCAGAAAGAAAAAGAGCCAAACGTCTAAATACCCAGTTCTTCTTGTTCATGAAATGTTCGTCGCAGTTTTTCCAAAACAAAGCTGCTAGGCTCTTTCTGCATGTGTGAGCATGTTTTACAGATTAACTCAGTAATCAGGAAACTAACAGGATAGTAAAGTTAGTTCACCCCTTGGTCTTTTATCATGTCTTTTCCTTTACCCATTTATTTATTTTGGCTGCATTTTCTGCTCACGTTATTTTGTTATCTTTTGCTACAAGAGAGAATATGAGGGCTTTCCTGTGTGTTTTGCTTTTTTATTAACTGTGTAGTTTACATACAGTAACGCTCACTCCTTTGGTACCAAATACATAGTTGTAAATACCACCACAATCAACATAAAAACAGCTTCTGTCACTCAAAATTTCCTCATGCTGCCTTTGTTTTCAACCCCTTCACCTCCAACTCCTAGCAACCACTGATTTTTTTTTCTCAATTTCCATAGTTCTCTTTTCCAGAATTTTCATATAAGTGGAATCATACAGTATGTGGCCTTTTGAGTCTTCTTTCCCTTAGCATAATACATGTGATTCACTCAAGTTGTTTTATGTATCAATAGTTCCCTCCTTTTTACTGCTAAGTAATTATTATATAGACGGGCCACAGTTTATGCATTTGCCACTGATGAACATTTGCTGCTTCCCCATTTCCCAGTTATAAATAAAGATACTATAAACATTTGAGTGCAGTGTGGTTTTTTTGGTACTATATTCAAATTAAAAATTTCATTAAATATTTATAAAATTGGACTTCCCTGATGGCACAGTGGTTAAGAATCCGCCTGCCAATGCAGGGGACACAGGTTCAAGCCCTGTTCTGGGAAGATTCCCACATGCCGCAGAGCAACTAAGCACGTACACCACAACTACTGAGCCTGCGCTACTGAGCCTGTGTGCCGCAACTACTGAAGCCCGCGCGCCTGGAGCCTGTGCTCCGCAACAAAAGAAGCCACTGCAATGAGAAGCCCGCGTACCGCAACGAAGAATAGCCCCCGCTTGCTGCAACTAGAGAAAGCCTGTGCGCAGCAACGAATACCCAATGCAGCCAAAAATAAAATTATTTATATATATATATTTATAAAATGTAACCAAAATAAACCCCCCAATAGACTGATGTTTTCCTGAAGAAAGCTATGACTTTTATCAAGCCTTTGTCAATTTGTATATTCCTTAAAAGGACCACAGCCTTGATTGTTCGGGCACTAAATAGTGTCATTTCGGAGTGTGAGGGACCAAAGCCACGCCCAGGGAAGATGAGCTAGAAGGAATATATATCCAGGAATGCGGTGGGGCAGAACCACCATTCTAACGCCAAATTGCGTACCTGCAGACTACTTTTTCTGGAGAGAGAATTTAACTTACCTTGTTTAAGCTAGTGTTGTTTGGAGTTCTCTGTCACACACTTATGTAACCCCAATATAGACTGCCACATTCAATTCAAATTACAGAGTGGCAGGAAGACTCACATTTCTGTAACTCGCTGTCCTTAAAGCATCAGGAGAGCCACAGCTGGCAGAACAGTACCTTAATAGAAGCTCCTGCAAAGCGAGAAAGCTGTTTGATGTGTTGCCCCTGCTTGCCGATGATGGCGCCGACAGACAGGGCTGGGATGAACAGATGGACAGTCTCTGTTTCTGACTGCTGTTGGAAAAGAAAGACAGGACATACGTGCTTACTGGATACAAATCAGGCTGTATCGCTGGCATAGGGAGAGGGGCATTCTCATACTGTTAGAAATATTAGGATAGTTTTAGGAAAAACCACCACAGTAAGTTGATATGAGTTTACCTAACAGGTTGAGAAGATCTCACATTCATCCTGAAAGTGTTAGCATTTAAAACATCAGTTTTCTCTGTACAGTTTTTCCTCAAATTTACAGATTTAAAACAGATTTTGTGCCACTTAATATTGGTCCACCAAATGACACCACCTCTCTTACCACACAAATTCCTAGTGGCAGTAACAGCTCCCTCTTCTCCCTGTAAGCTCAGCGTGGAGGCAGAGAGCACGGAGCCCTGAGCACTACAGACCTCCAGAGGGGCCCTGATGCTCAGCGGCAGCCGTTCCACTTCTTTGTCCCTCCACACACCCTCAACAGAAGGCTGTTCCACATGACGTCATTTACTCACACTATTTGGTAGGAATTTTTTCTGTCTTTAGTTTCCTTCCTCTGAAGCAAAGTTGTTTGTTTTTTTTTTTAAATAAATAAAAATACTAGTAATAACAAGGCTGGTCTGGTTCTTTAAATAAAAGGAAAACCTTTTGCCAATTTACCAATTATAAACATGGAATGAGAAAAAGGAAAGGATATCACACAAGACAAAACTAAGATAGAACAATGTCAATAAATCTGAACATGTCCACGACTTGTCTAGAATTACCAAAATCAATCAGAAAAACTTACATTGACCAAATAACTGTTAACCCTGCAATCAACTAGTTACTTAAATAAAGTGCCAAGCCCTAATAGATTTGATTTTTTGTTTTCAAGCCAAACAGGAAGAATGACAAAAACCCAGTGAAAAGGAAAACAGGAAACTAGAAAAGGATAGGCAGACATGTTTCATGGAGGAAAGTCTATGAAATAAAACATTAATAAATGGGAGCCTACTGCAAATAACATGTTCTCATTTGTTTTACTTTAATACACGTTGGATATCTTCCTGTGTCATTCCTACATCCCTACCTCATTCTATGAACTGTATTCCTTCAGAGGGAGACACAACAGCGGATCGATCTCATCCCTGTTATGTATGTGTATAGTTTTCAGTTGTCAACTAACGCATTTGTAATGCTGCAATCAAATCTTTGTACAAAAAAATTGTGTGCCCTTGTACAAGTACCTCTACTGCATAAATTCTTAGCACTACTGAGTCAAAGGGCCTGAACATTTAAAATTAATAAATATTATCGAATTATCATACAGAAAGGTTCCCACTCAGTCCACACAGAACGATGGAATTCCAGTTAAGACATTCATGGAACATTTGTGTTTTTTATTAGTGGAAGATGGGTAAAAAGCATGCTGAGGTAAAAACTCAGGCTTAAGAGGAAGATAACTATGATCGGGGGCAGGTGCACACAGCAATCCTTTGTGGTGAGAGTTTGTGAGTCTCCCCTGTGTGAGCTTCTGTGCATTTACACCTCACAACTGATCCAACTGATAGAAACTAAGAGCATTCCCATTTTAAAGATGAGAAAACCGAGCCAGAGAGATTACTTGCACAAGGTCATATAATGACTGGTGTTGGAGCCAAGATTCAAACCTGGGCTTCTCTATCTCCTAAGCCGTGTTCACAAAAAGTGAGTATATACCCCAATTCCAACAGGTATGGGTGTACTTTGCAATATACATAGACCTGCAGGAATGACTGTTAAGAAAAATGTCCAGTAGAGCTCTCAGGGAAGTGCTCCCTTCCCTGGTTGTATCACTCTTCTCCATCTGTGTTGGTTTGACTTCCATGAGTCAAAAAAATTAGTAATGTGTAGGTGGTAAAAGCTTAAGCCTTTGATCATCAACATGCTGAAAGGGGCATGAGAGACAGTCCATGAACATTTTTCTTTATTTTGAATAAGGAAAACTAAAGATTAAGAATGATGTAAAGTACTAAATGTAAAATATAGACAGCTGGTGCGAAGCGGCCGCATAGCAGAGGGAGATCAGCTCGGTGCTTTGTGACCACCTAGAGGGGTGGGATAGGGAGGGTGGGAGGGAGACGCAAGAGGGAGGAGATATGGGGACATATGTATAATTATAGCTGATTCACTTTGTTATACAGCAGAAACTAATACACCATTGTAAAGCAATTATACTCCAATAAAGATGTTAAAAAAAAATGACGTAAAGAAGGGCAAAAGGTACGAACTTCCAGTTATAAAATAAGCCCTGGGGATGTAATGTACAGCATGGTGACTACAGTTAATACTGTATCGCACATTTTAAAGTTGCTAAGAGTAGATCTTAAAAGTTCTTATCACACTTAAGAAAATTTTTGTAACTGTGCAGTGATGGATGTTAACTAACTATACTTACTGTGGTGATCATTTTGCAGTCTATACAAATATTGGATCACCTGAAAACGTTGTACATCAATTATACCTCAATTTAAAAATTTACCAAAAAAGATGCGTTTAATTGAATCACCAAGGGGCTTCCCTGGTGGCGCAGTGGCTGAGAGTCCGCCTGCCGATGCAGGGGACACGGGTTCGTGCCCCAGTCTGGGAAGATCCCACATGCCGCGGAGCGGCTGGGCCCGTGAGCCATGGCCGCTGAGCCTGCGCTCCGCAACGGGAGAGGCCACAACAGTGAGAGGCCCGCATACCGCAAAAAAAAAAAAAAAAAAAAATTGAATCACCAAAAAAGAGAAGGACAAGATGCTCTACTAGAACAAGGAAAAGAAATCAACAAGTTTGTTGTCTCACCTGCAATACATCCATCTTAAGCATGTGTAAGACACTTTTAACTGAAACTTAAGGGTTTCAATGTTTGTTTCCACTACAAGAATAAAATAACCACATCACAGAAAAGTCCAAAAAAAATCTCCAATTCCTTCATCTTTCCCTGACAGTTATTTTGCTATATCTGAGGATGCTGTTTTAAAGACCTTTAGAAAGTTTGGTTTCCAATTTTTCACCAATTTGTCTAACGCTGCAATCAAATCTTTAAATGTAAATCGTGTGCCCTTGTACAAATAATTCTAAGGTTTTAGGTAATAAAAATGCTAGATCAGAGCATGAACATTTAAAATTGATATTTCCAAATTCTCATGCTAATTAATTTATCTTAGGGTGAATAAATGTGTAAAAGAAAGGGGGAAGTCATTTTGGTTCGAAACATGCCTTTCACACTTACAAATATTAAGCAGTGTGTGATTCTAGACCCCATGTCTCATTTCCCACACATAAAAATCATCTGAACTCTGCTCTTCTAAGTCTCTTCCTTTATCTGTAACCACACCCCACCATGTACCTCATTTCCTATACAAGTTAATCTAAAATTCAACTCCAGAAAATATTCTTGACAAAAACCATTGTACATTTTGTTTCTTCAGCATCTGTATAAATAGATGTGCATACTATACTCTTTACAACTTGGTATATCTTTGGTATGTTTCCTAGGATGTTGTAACACACTGCAGGCCTTAATACAGCTGTCAGTCTAATGAAGATTCCCTTGGGGCTCTATAACCATTCCTGGAACACACATAGCAGAAGAGGTTTTGCCTTCCCACTGAACTCTTGACTGTGGATATTTGTGAAAGAGGCCTATCCGGCACAGCTTGGCCAAGTCAACTTCTACTGCTATTCATCAGCGAAGAACCAAATGGAAATACTGAAGAATGAAATAATTTTTAGTCATAAGAACAATGCCTCTCTCTCTTTTTTTTTTTTACAGTACGCGGGCCTCTCACTGTTGTGGCCTCTCCCGTTGCGGAGCAAGGCTCCGGATGCGCAGGCTCAGCGGCCATGGCTCACGGGCCCAGCAGCTCCACGGCATGTGGGATCTTCCCGGACCGGGGTACGAACCCGCATCCCCTGCATTGGCAGGCAGACTCTCAACCACTGCGCCACCAGGGAAGCCCAATGCCTCTCTTTTGAAAGCACTGTACCTCACAGCCTGCTAGGGTGTTAGGCAATTACCACATACCATTTATTCCAGAGGGACACTTTAAGGCCTCTCTTATTTTAATAACTGGACAGGAATGAATTAATGCTGACATTGCCCATAAACTGTGCTCAATGTTAGTATCAATTTATTTTGTCATTCTGGTCCTTATATTAAAACTGGTATGTTAATCTGAACCAATTTTTTAAAGTAAAGATAGGATCTAACTTTTATCTCACTGAGAACATCCATGTAATGTTCTTCTGAATAATAAACTTTTTTTTTAGGGGGGTGGGAGGAGTCGGGGGCTGGCAGTAATAAAGACCTAAGGATCAGACTAAATCTAATGTGTAACTCACCCAGGTCTGCCCCAGTGTATTTTGCCATGACTATATAATTATTTGCTTTCTGGGCCATGTTCCAGAAATACTTTATGCTGCTTACAAAATACACAATAGAAAGATAAGACAAAGGAGGTGAAGAAATAAGAGCATAGGGACCTCAACAGAAAAGATAAAACCAGAAATGCTATTATCATACAAATTTGGCTCTAAGCTTCCTAGCAGCTAATTTAAAAAATTAGTTACATGATTTACCACATCTTGAGAAAAACTATTCGTTTAGTAAAAACTACTTTTCCTGGGACTGACCCCAGACAGCAACTTCTGAATGTCCTCAGACGCCGAATGTAACAGGCATCATCCCCAGAGCAAAAGTCCCAGAGCCTCACAAATGTAGCCTGAGCATGTCTCCGCCTAGAAGATACCGAGGACCATGGCTACGAGAAAAGGTCACGGGCAGAAAGTGTGTTGTAGTCTCAAAAGTTGAACAAAAGCAAAATCATCTTTCTGATACAGTCATGGATGAGAGGCTATAGATGTTTTTGTTTTACTGATTTTGGGGAGGTGGGGTAGGAGGTAACAAATCCATTACGGAGATTAAGAGTGAATTTAAAAGTTGAGTGAAGATTTGGAAAAGGAATGGTAGACAGTAGAGAAGGGCTAAAAGGACCAAACTATAATAGAAAGAAGGGGCAAAGACATAAAGAAAGCATCAGTATGCAGACAGAAAGAAGTTCCACACTGAGAGGTTAGAGGGAAGTAAATGAAGCCTGCCAGGAGGCCGTGTCCTGGACTGACAGCGCGGTGTGTACTGTTGGTAATAGCACCTTAATGAAAAGGTGACTCATCAGGTGTCTGAAGCCTGATGAAGACGTTTCTGAACGCCACCCAAATCCCTTTGTTCCAGTTCCATATCCACCAAGCACATCCCTGACCATAAATTTCTTGTCATCAAGGAAACTTTCCTCTGGGAATATAAGGCACCTCGCATAAACATCCTGTCTACTGGACAGTCATTAAACTGGCCCATTCTTATATGGGATTCTGTGTAGTAAGCCATGTTTTCAGGATTAGAACACCCAGATAAACATAATTTTTACATGTAAAACTAAGAAGCCAGAACAATGGGTTATGATAAGTCTCTTTCACCTGTGAATCTAAGACTCTGAGATGAGCTTAAAAAAAAACGCATCAGCATTACCCTATAGCGTTACACATTCTTTGCATGTAAGTTAATGTTCAGCTGCATTATCCTGAACGCGTCTTCCTAAACTTTCAGAGGTGAAAGACATTCAGGTCACAAGCTGTTTCCCAGTGGATTTCTGCCAGATGCCTATTGGCAAAACTTCCTTTGGACTTCTTGGCAGACCCTACACTATAGCTTGAAATAACAGAAGAACAAAGCTGCTCAACTGAAAGTTTGCATAACTGGTGAAGTCTGCCAATGAGTAATTCCTAATCATCTATCATGAGGAAATACAAGAATGAGCAAACAGTAAGGTTAAGTGTATTTACATTGTGGGGAACAGAACCTAAGACATCACAAAGGCATGGCGACATGCATGCCAGCCAACAAGACCAGCCTCCAGGAATCTGGAAGAATGCCAGTGTCTCCCTCTGGCTTGTAAAATACATACTCCTGGGGTTTTTTTTGTTTTGTTTTAATGGATTTTGGTCTGGAACTGAAGTTGGGTTTACTCAACTTCATGACCTGAACAGAATATTTAAGTTAAAAAAAATAAATAAATAAAAAAGCAAAGGAAGTTTCTCCCTATAACTAAGTAACCAAGACCTCTCAGAGATAATAAATATATGCAACGAGTTATTTACTTTGAAGTTGTTTACTAACAAAAGAGCTGCACCCACAGTAAGAAATCCTAAACAGTAGGACTACAAGAGTCCATGAGAGTCACTTGATCTAAAAATCCCTTTCAAATTATATTTTGTTTCTTAAAGAGCGCTTCAAACTAGGTAAGACCTAAGAAGAAGTGTTCACCTTTCTTGCCTCTTCCATAAGCAGCCACGTTAGCAATTTTCAGATTACACTATTGTTCTAGAGACTTGGGGAGACTCCGAAGACGCTATCAGAATTATGGAGACGACGGCGCCTGAACTAACGTCTCCCAACCCCGACGCAAGCCGCCAAGACCATCCAGCTATGGATGTTGTTGTGTGCGATGCCAATTCCAGCTCTTACTCTGCTCGCTAGCTGCCAAACGCCTCTTCCCTACTGTTTGAGCATTTCTGAAAGGAGCATTTCCTGTCATTTATAAACTTGAAGTTGGCCAATGAAGTACTGCGTAAGCCAGCTGCCAGGCAGGAAGTAGAGACTTTTGTCTGTTGGAAGAACCAACTCTTTGGCTCTATGGGAAAAATCAACCTGGCAGGTTCCGGGAAGAAGAGTATGTTTTAGGAGGAGGCATGGGCAAAATTCTGGACTAGAACAGCGACAAGGGATTTATCCAAAGACAGGATGCATCAATTCTACTTTCATGTTACAAAGCAGAGGTGAGAAAACACGTGTAGAGAAAAAAATGAAACTCTAAAAGAGGAAGCAATACATGACTCCTTGCCAGGCAATATATATTTAAAGTAAAAGCAGAGATTTGCTGCTAACCTACAGGAATCAAGGATGAAGAGACTATCTTAGTGAGTAACCTGACTTCTCTGTGAGAGCTTCTGCAGAACAGTAAGCTTCTCATCAGCAGCTGTAAATGCAATGGAGGAGTATCAGAGTGCTGAGAGCAAACACCTGCCAACCTTTAATTCTCTAACCCAGTTTTTAAATACAGGCATACCTCAGAGACATTGCAGGTTCAGTTCCAGACCACTGCATTAAAGCGAGTATCACAATAAAGTGAGTCGCACAAATTTTTTTGTTTCCCAGTGCACATAAATAATGTTTATACTGTATATAACTGTCGTCTATTAAGTGTGCAGTAGCATTACATCTAAAAAATGTACATACCTAATTAAAAATAATGCTATTGGGGAAATGGCACCAATAGATCTGCTCAATGCAGGTTGCTGCAAACCTTCAATTTGTAAGAAACAAAATCGAACTCTGTAAAAACTAGTAATGTTTGACCTGAAAGAAGAGTCCTTAGAGATAATTTGTTTATCTCGGTTTCTTCACTGCGTGCATAAGAAAAGAAACCCAGAGCAAAGAAGAGGAGACTAACACAAACAGAGCTGGCTCTTGTCTCTTTACACCCCTCCCCTTTAGCACCAAGGTACAAACACCTCAGCCACTTCACATCACCTGTAGCTGCCGGTGCAAAGCTTTATAAAACACATCATCTATCTATTCACACTTGATATGAAATTCTGATGTCTATCTTTAGATTAATGGGCTTTGTTACATGGTTTTTACCCAAAGAGGTTTGAAGTGGCAGATGAGGGGCAGGGGAAGATGCAAACGTCGCCCACAGCAAAGGCAGAAACACACACACTGCAAGACCATGGCAAAAGCTAAGCACACCTGACAGCCTGGTGGCTTCAAGAACAGGCAAAGGAAATTCTCATTCTCATGGGGGTAAAACACGAACCATCTCAGCGATCTGTGTTCTCTGTAGAACTCCAGTTGCATTTTACTCTACATGTCTTCTAGGCACTGAGAGAACAGAGTCCCCCACCTTTTCTCCCTGGACATTTCCCTAAATTTGGTGTAGCAGGTACCGCTCACAACTTTATGTGATACGAGAGCCAAACAGGAAGGGAGAGACGTAAAAACAAATTCAAGAAGGAAGATCCTAGAATGTTAATTTTATTTCACATGATTGTCTACCTCCAGTTATTACTGTTGATGCACCTGAATTGTGCACTTCTTTCAAAAAAAATTATTGTATACGGTGTCTGCTAGGCTGCCTTTATTTTCATACTATCACTGGTCTCCTATTTCTGACCTCAGGAAAAATGCTACTCTTAAAAAGCAAATATAAAAATAAGGATTATTTCTTAATAATCCACCTGTATACAAAACAAATAAAAGCTGTTTAATGTTTGCACACAAACACACACATGCACAATAGATTTGTGGGCACGACTACCTGAGCTGTGTAATAAGTACAAACGTTCAAAGTGGAAAGCGTGTCTAGTCTCTACTGACCTTTCAAAGCAGTAAACTTTCAGGTGAAGTTCAAGATGAAGGAAGCCTTTTAAAAATCCCTTCCTTCAACATTTAAAAATAACTAACCTCTTTCCCCCTCCTCAAAGTCTCAAACTTTTCCTTTGATATTTGAAAACATACATTAACAACCCTACCACTCAAGAACTTCAAAAGAAATAACTCACAGGTCTACTCTGCAAAGATAAGAAGGTTCTAGTGACAAGAATTGAAAAGCCTGTGCTGGCTCCTAACTTACGAGAGATCACACGGGGACCAGGTTTCGCATTAAGATTTTTCCCAATTAGCATTTAATGTCACACTACTCGAGGGCAACAGAGTCTGACTGTGTCCCTTTGACTTCATCCCCCTCAACCATAAAGAAAGCCAAGGCACATTGTCTTACCTCAAATTGTGGGTAAGGAGGAGTCATAGCTGAAGGGGGCCCTGAGGTGGGAGGTGGCATCCCTGAAGTGGGTGGGAACAGACCCAAGGCATTCAGATTTAATCCAGGAATTAAATGTGCTTGAAGCTGCAATGGTAAAAAGGTCCCTTCATTTTACAATTACAAGATCAAGTGTAAGTGAGCATTTATATGTGATAATATCCAGACTGTGACCTCGTTTTATGACTCAAATTTTAGAACAAAGCAGATGTTCCATGTGATTATACTTGAGTATGTAGGTTATGTCTGTTTATAATTCTTGATATTTTAAAATCCATGTGCCGTCTGCCTCCTCTTTGACCTGAAGCCATGCTAGGTTCCTCAAAGCAGGGAACACAGCTTTCTTGCCTTTACGAACAGCTCACAGCGCTCAGACATATATGTAATCTGTACACTCTGGGCACACAGTAAATAGAGACTGAAAATCTTGCATTAACTGAAGAAACAAGCAAACAAGATTTGTTCATTGAAGAGCAAACCAGATAGCAGATATTAAGAGATCTTTACGCCATGGAAAAAATTTGGCAGTCATGAGTCTAAAGACCCAAAACAAAATCAAGCCCTTTGGAAATCAGGTCCAATCCCCATGTCTTCTACAATTAAACCTATCTTTGGAATGGATCCAGGAGCCAGAAATGGGATTTTGTTTTGGCTTAATTTGATAAGGGTTAAGGAAATAAGGTGAGGACTACAGAGTTCAGACTTGAGCACACTCAAGAATCTTTTTTAAAGGTCTATGGGGCTGAATTTACCCCCAGGCGACTCTGAAACATTTGGATGAGCAGTTATAATGTGAAGGAAGGTAGGTAGGCAGCAGTCATGTGGGGGTAAAATGATTAGCATTCCAGGCTCTTCTCACAAAGGTAATATCATTTTCACATTTTCCCTTCTTTTAGGTGTAATGTTTCAGATGACAGGCCCAACCGAGGAACTGTTTTTTAATCATTTACTTGAAAATTCAAGATAGACTTTGGAAACGCTGCATTTTCTGCACCATTCCATCCATTAAGGAATGTCAGCAATGCACTTGCACTACACAGATTGTTTTGTCATTTGAAATTCTGTTATCTCCAAGGTTTATGAGCAACCAAATTTTAAATTCGTATTCATAACGGTAGCTTTTATATGCACGGTATCTATTATAATCCTAATAAGCATGCCATGTAGGCAGTAGCCCCATCTTACTGATGAGGAAACTGGTGCTCAGAGAGACCAAATAAGTTGTCCAAGAGAATAGAGGTACAGCTAATAAATGGTTGAGCTGGGATTCAAACCCAGTTCACAGACCTCTAAAGCCCACATTCCTATAATACTATCATCTCCCTCCAACTCACATGGTATGGGAGAGATTAACCTTTTTAAGGGAGGTATTAGCCTTACCTCACAGGTAAGGAAGCTAAGGCTCAAAGTTGGCTAAAATCACAGAGAGAGCCAAGCCTGATGTCAAAGTCTGCATCTTGCCAACTATCCCAGGGCACTCACCGTGGTGCTAAAAATCAATTAGAAACCACATCTAACAAAGACACCCTTAAAGGAATCAATGTTAATGCAATTGAAAACATCTTTTGATTGTTCATCAAAATAAAGACATTTCCTTCATATTAAAACTAACATTCATGGAAGCAATATCATTTTCATAAGACTCCCTGATTTTCTTCATGATCTCTTCCTCAGCTTTGGCACATGTTTCCACACTGCCTTTGACCGTAATGGTGCGCTCTGGATTGTACAGCGTCAGTTCCTGCAACCTGCAGATTGAAACAGAGGGGAAAGAAAAAGACTGGAAATTATAGGAGGAAGACAGTAATAGTCCAGCCACAGATGGCAATTAAAACCCAACTGTGGAGGCTGGCAATATGTAAAAGTGGGTGGTTAGCCATGATGAAAGATGAGTAAGCCCCAAAAGACATGACTGCAAGAATTGTAAAACTGCATGAGAGAAAATACTGCCCCTCCCACCTTCTCAATAAACATCGCTGAGTGTACACAGTTCGATAAAGTCCATGTTTTAAACAGAGTGCACTTCTTGACCACTTAAGGTGAACTATTTTCACAATTTAACAGTGAAATGTAAAGAAGATGATCGGAGAAATCTACAGTTTTAGTGGAAACCAAGAACCAAATGAACATAACCTTTAATGAGTATGTTCCTAGTCTGCACTGACCAATTCGAGGCGTTAACTGGCATTCTCATGCAATTGCATTTTCTAGGTCGCCAAGCAAGGAGTAAGCACGGAAATATTCCAAAAGGGCAAGCCAGAATTTAAACTTATTTTTGACAGTAATTTTAGAATTTAGATTGACGTAGGCTTCAGGAAATAATACAAATCAATCCATTTTGACTAAATTTTAAAAATAGTCCCTCGATGACCATTTAGACAACTAAAAAGTTAGAATGCAACAGCAATATTCAGAAACTCCCTGCTTCACTCAGCTCCTGTTGAAGTTTCAAAATCCATTCAGGTGACATCTGAGACCACCTAAGCCTGAGCGACTCAACAGCCTTGAAGGGAACCAGTGGGAGATACTTACCATGGAAGTAAGACTAAATACACAGATGGAAAGGATATAGAATATTGAGACAGCTCCCCTTCATATTCCTAGGGTTCAAGTTCTCATTTTCACTACTAGCAAAATGTCTCAAGCTAGACTTGAGCCAGATGAATAGGATATTTTTCCTTAACTTCTTCCTAAACTCGCTAAAAATACAGACATCTACACAATGAAGATGATTTGTCTTAGACAAACAAGTGTAGGTCTCATCTCCAGGCTCAACCCACCTCTCCACTGCCAAGCATTTTCTGTTACAATTTTTAAAATAGTTGCTTCCAGAATAGATTTTAAGATTATTTTCTATTAAAACCCTCCCCTTTCTGAGCATAAAATTCAAGACAGGGTAGGATCATTTGTTATTTTTACCACTTTGCGGTTTTTCCTTTCTTTCCCACAAAGCACAACTCTCCCACTTCCTTCCCATCCCTTTCTTTGAAAACTCCTTACTACGTGAACATATTGCCCCAGTCTTTCTCTACTATTCTTCGACTTTTTGGGGAGTACTCTGAAGGAAAGTCACCCTCAGAAGACAAAGGCCTTTCCATACAATTTCAGGGCATTCATGGCCCCAGGCATGGGGGCCAGCCTCCAAATCCCCACTCCCCAGGGATGGGCAGTCTCCTCCCACACTAACTAGAGCCAACATGTCAACAGCAATAGAAAAATGGTAGAAAGTGTGACTTCTGAGGCTATGCTATAAAAGACACTGCCGCTTCCGTCTTGCTCTTTCCTAGATCATTCACTCTGAGGGAAGAGAGCTGCCGTGTCTTTAAGACACGCAAACAGCCCTGTGGAGAGGCCCAGGAGGTGAGGAGCTGAGGCCTCACTCGGAGAGCTGCCATCAACTTCTCAGCAACATCAAGAGATCCCCAAACAGCACCGCCCAGTCAAGCTGTTCCTGAATTCCTGACCCACAGAAACTAGGTGAGCAGTCAATGCTTACCCTTGTCGTCAGCGGTCCAGTGTTGGGATAATTTGTTACACAGCAGTGCATAATACACTGGGTTATATATTCCAACTTTGGGAGTATATGCCAGAAAACCTGACCAAGACTTCAGCTAGGAAATATGAATGTGAAGTATTTAGTGCATCCTGCCTTTTTAGTGGGAACAGATAATACTTTCACTATGAGTTAGAAACAGATAGCAGGCAGTAGACTCAGTTTGAGAAATGAAGTATAAGTATGGTGGTACAGGCCAGCTCCAAGAGTTGTAAAATGCTTAATATATAACCTACAGCTTAGAAACGGTGTGTGAAAGTTTTCTGATTTAAAAGAAAGCAAGCCAGCACTTACGGAGATATTGTGATTTTAGTGTCTGTGTCTTGCTCAATTTTTTTAAGGTTTCTTCCTTCCTTACCAATAAGACGTCCTACAAAGTTATTATGGGCTAAAATCTTCAAGGGAATCTCTTCTGTGCTGTAAAGAAAGAAAAAAACAAAGCAAAAAAAAGGGCCATCAAATCAGGGTAAGTAAACCTACCGTAGGGTAAAAAGACAATATTCGTTCATTAAACATTTACTTCCTACCTACCATATAGGAAGAATTCTGCTAGGTATAGTTTAAAGCGTGCTGACCATTAGCCTACATTCTAGCAATGCATGAATAGAGGAGGTGAAAGAACACTGGCAAGTATTTGGATAGGAGTTAATGTTTAAAAGTTTTCTTTTATTCATCTCAGGGAATGTCTTCCCAAAATGGATTCTGTTAGCTCTTTGAAAACACCTTACTCAAACCCATATTCTGAAACCCTGAGTACCAGAACACCATGTACAAATGCAAACCAGTGTGATTTCAGAATAATTTTAAAACACAGTCCTGGAGGTAACATGCACAATTTATAGAGGGAAACAGAAGAAACTCAACAGTGGTTACACCTTGGGGAAACAGTATAAGAGCAGGAAGGGACGGCTTTCACTTTTCACTGTGTACCTTTCTGAATTTCCAAGTCATATATGTAGCATTGTTTTAAAATGTCATTGGGGTTATCTGAATGGTGGGCTTTTTCTTTACTTTTCTCTGTACTAAAAAAGAATTTTAATCTTATAATACAGCAACATATAATACCTTATAATTAAAATATATGTAATATATTTCAAAGGTCCCTACAAATTAAATGCTAGTCATTAGGTCCCCAAGCTAAGTCTAGCATCTTACTCTGGATCCTACTTTGAGCACACCACTGTGCTGGATGCTACAAGCAGCAGAGAACCCAACCTCTGCTCAAGGTTCCTGTGCAAAAGATACTTAGAGTTTCAACCTGAAACGCCCCAATCAATCTCCAGTTTACCGCAGCACATGATTAGGGATTTCCCCACCTCCATACTCCCTGCTGCTGCAGGGTAGGCTGGGCAGACATGGACAGAGCTCCAACGAGCTCCAAGTAAAGGAGTGAGGATTTGGGGTCCCTGCTTTGGGTAAATCCCAGGGATACTTCTTGGACCTTAGGTGAGCTTCCTATGACACCCAATTGCCTTCTTTTACAGCTAGACTTTTCCCATTACACCACTCACAACATATCCAAACATGAATGAAAACAAAGTATTTAAAAGACTTATGCTTTATTACCAAATCAATAGTGCCAACCCTCTGTTGCTCTCTGGGACAGTTATTTCTCTTTCTTTGTTGGCAATTCCCAAGAACTGTGTCACAGAATTCCAAAATAAGACAGTGTAAATATCAACCTCTTCACGGGGTAATCCTCTTTACTCACAATTTTATATCTTGAGCTTCTTTATGCATAATCTCCAGAATAGACTTACAAGCCGCAGAAGTGCCCTCAGGGGTAGAGAGGATAGTAATTGACTTCTCAGCAGCACCTGCATTCTCTTTACGGTGGACGTCAATTCTTCCGGTGGGCACAAAGGGAGAGGAAAACAAGAGCTGTAAGCATGTATTCACAATAGAGTCTGTAATTACCAACTTTGAAGTCACAGCACTTCCGGGCAAAGAGTGGATGACTCACTCCCCTCAAAAGCACCAAGTCTCGATAAGCTATCACCATGGATGAGACCAATTTTAACTCCAGGAGTACTCCCCTATCTTTGCTCATGCAGGGGCATCTTTTCATTCTGCCCAAGCTGCATGTGCTTAATTTTCCTTTTAGGTGCCACAGGTCAAACATCTCACGTCCGAGAGCCTGGCTTCAAACAAAAGGCTTTCTTCTGCTCTAAAACCAAGGGGGACAGGAACACAAGCCAAGAGGACTGGAGCTGGAATTCCACAAGCCAGGTGGAACTCCTGATGCGATACTGTATGTCCACGATCCGTCACGTGTGGGAATTTCGCTCCTCTGTTTCCTCTGGCAGGGCTCTTTCTACATTTTGCCTCCTTGAGAGAGTAAAGTGCATAACAGTGATGGGAATGGAAGCCAAAGAGATGGCAATTTCACTTCAAAGAAAAACAAATGGCCAATAAACACAAAATGAGGTTCCATGTCACTGGTCATTAAAACAAGGTGTCATTTTCTTCTAGGCCTGAGAGCATGTTAATGGATGAAATCAAGTGCTGGCAAGAGGATGCGCATCTGGGCATGGCCACCCTTCTGGTTCGGTGCAGAGTACAGAGCAAACCGCCAGGACCTATCAGAGCTGAGCTGCTTACGATTTTTTTATTTTTTGGCGGTACGCGGGCCTCTCACTGTTGTGGCCTCTCCCGTTGCGGAGCACAGGCTCCGGACGCGCAGGCTCAGCGGCCATGGCTCACGGGCCCAGCGGCTCCGCGGCATGTGGGATCTTCCTGGACCGGGGCACGAATCCGTGTCCCCTCATCGGCAGGCGGACTCTCAACCACTGCACCACCAGGGAAGCCCCGCTTATGATCTTTTGACCTAAGAATCCTACTTCTCGTAACGCCTCCTACAGATGTAGTCTCATACATGGGCCAAGACGGGTGTTTTTCACCCTTTGCAGTATTGACCTTTCGGATCAGACTAGTGCTTTGTGGTGGAGGCCGTCTTGTGCCTTGTAGGATGTCCAGCAGCATCCCTGGCCTCTGCCCACTAGATGCCAGTGGCACCCCCTCTCATCCACATGTGACAACCAAAAATGTCTCCAGACATTGCCGAACGTCTGCAGGGTGGGACCACTAATGCTTGAAAATCACTAGTGCAGGAACGTTCACTGTAGCACTATTTGTAATAGAAAGAAAGTTGGAATTATCTTTGAAATACCTCTCAGGAACAAACAGTTAAATGACATTACATCCATACTATACAGCTGTTCGAAACCATGTGGTTAAATTACAGGTGCCAACATAGTTAGAGGTCCTTGATCTTATGTGAAAAAAAATGCAATACATACCATGGTATGATTTCTCATTTAAAGCTACACATGTTAGTAGGTACAAGGAACGAGTCCTGTAAAGACATATCCCCAACTTAACAATGGTCACCTTGGGGGTTAGATGAAGATTAGCTCTTTGTTTTTGTATTTTAACGTGCATACTTGTACGTTTTGAATTAAATACAAAAATAAGTCTTCTGTTTAAAAAGTACAAGAAAGAAAATCAACTATCAAAAAAAAAAATGTGTTCAGGGAAAATTAAGTACTGGTGAGTTCCCCTGGCCACTCAAACACTAGATGAAGAGCTGCGTAACTCGTGGTCATGAGAAGGACCACTTCATCCTGCCAATAAAATCAAGGCCTGGATTTCATTTTCCTAAATGTCTGATTGAAAACTGAAGATTTATCTCAGAATTAAAACCTGTAACTAAAAATTAGGGCAATGTAGAAGTGAAACAAATAAGGGATATCTAGAAATAACCAATAAGAAAAGTATCTTAGATAACAGTTCTGATCTCAGGAACCATCTTTCCAGTCACTGGTTTCAATCCCCAATCACTGTAAGTATTGTCTCTCTTCTAGTAGGTAACATGTTAGTCTCCCTCCTCCCGGTTTATTTCCATCTGCTCACTGTGTTAAGGATTACTAAACTCTGATCGTCTGAGAGAACGTGATGTTGCTTTACAGATTAGGGTAGCCCTGCGAGGTCATTCCAGAAATAGAAGATCTGATAATGACTAGTTTCAATGGCAAGAGTTAATTAAATCCGCTGGCAGAGCTGCAAGTGAATCATCGGATACAACAAAAATTGCTTCCCTTCCCGCTCCATCCTCCATCTTCCTGCTTAAATAAAACAAACAGTGCAATTTAAATCACAGAAGCTCTTTCCTCCTACAAGGAAATGAGTAGCTTTAAAAGGAACAACTTTAATCTGCCATGTGACAAGGAAGGCAAACCATTGAATAATTAGTTTCTGCAGGTAACGGGGAATCAAGGGAAGCAAGAAGCCCTTAAATTTTAATATTAAAACCAGGCAAATTTAAGATGAAAAGTGATGAGGCTATGGTTCAGTTGTCTCCCCCACACTCTACATTATGAAGTCAAAGCCACTGAGTCTGCACAAACGTAACCAGCACCCACCAACTCCTGCTTCAAAGCAGGGGAAGGCAGGACCAGATGTCACTCCACAGGGGAGTGGGTACGCAACCACCACTAGACACAGTTCGTTTGTTTCTGCGTGAGAAATGAGGCAGTCAGCTCAAGGCAGGCATGGTGCCTGTGATGAACACGGATAGCCTCTTAAGCCTGTTGGAACAAACACATAGGCAAGATATACACAGCACAAGGTTTAGTTGCAGTTTCTGAAGAAGACTCTGCTTAACTCCTTGAACCACACAAAATAATAATTTTTCTTACTAAATTTAAAAAGCAAAATGATCCACGGTCATCTCTGGAGCTGGCCCAGGGGCCATTTCCCTACCCTTTCCTATAGAATGACACAAGAGAGATTTGTACACACAGTCTCTTCTCCCTAATACACGCAGAGTTCTTCAGGAAATATGGCAGCAGCTGTCCCAGAGGTGTGCCTGGTAGCAATTTACAGAACTAAGGGTGAGGACAGAGTTCATTATCAAGTTTCTTTGGGTCAAAATCTTCACTACAGCATAACAGGATGGTTACTAAAGCAAACAGGATGGTTACTAAAGCAAAACAATGAATATATAATCACTGGAGCTTCAAAATTGAGAAAGTACCTTAGATATATTTTAAGGGCATTAAATATAATTCACATATAGTTATTTCACTCATTTGACAAATATGAGACCCACCTACATATAAGGCAACATGCCCACCACTGGGGCTACAGTGGTAAATAAAAACAAATAGCTCCTGCTTTCTACTCCTAAAAAGTTAGCGCCAAGGTTTGATGGAGAATCTTCTAATTCCTCAAAATCTGCAAATTAAAACTATCAAACAACATCCTAAAGAAACAACCATTCTAACTACATGGCTTAAACACAGGATAACTATGGACCATAGCTGAATGATTCTTCACTGAAGTAAAGACTGAAAAACTATCTCTGTATTGGACCCAGAAAATGACTTCCAAAAGCACTGAAGGCAGTTATCACTGAAGGTCAGAGTGGAGATGGGGGAGCAGAGAACCTAGAAGCTGCCCTTTTGTTTATCAGGGCCTCCCTCATCAGGAGTGGATTAAGTATCATTTGTTTTCCATTCATGTGTGAAAATGTGAAGTTCCCTTTGAGATTAAGGTTTAGCCCCAGGTTTATATGAAATGAACACTAAGATATCAAGTCACGGGAATTCCCTGGTGGCGCAGTGGATAAGAATCCGCCTGCCAATGCACGGGACACGGGTTCGATCCCTGGTCCAGGAAGATCCCACATGCCGCAGAGCGACTAAGCCCACGTGCCACAACTACTGAGCCTGCGCTCTAGAGCCCTCGAGCCACAACTACTGAAGCCCACGCTCCACACCAAGAGAAGCCACCGCAATGAGAAGCCCGCGCATTGCAACGAAGAGTAGCTCCCGCTCGCCGCAACTAGAGAAAGCCCACGTGCAACCCACCGCAGCCATAAATAAATAAATACATTTATTTTATTTATTAAAAATAAAAAGGGTATCAAATCACAAAGGTTTTCTGGGTTCCCAAGTACCATACAAGAAGGGATCATTACCACGTTCAGAAGGACACAAAGTACCAAGACAACCCACTCTGTTATTAAGATCCAAAGGGGAAAGCATGAAGGCCCCCACACACTCAGGAATACTCACTTAGACTGGGTCTGTTTCGTAATGTTCCGAATGGTAGCACCTTCTTTTCCTATAATGGCTCCAACGAACTGGGTGGGAACCAGCAGACGTAGAGGCAAGTCGCACGGTTTCTGCTTGGACATGGATCCTGGAGACCCCTGCCGCGATGAGCCCCTCTGCCCAAACCCACGGCGACCTCGGGGTTGCTGCGAGGGGTTCTGCTGGGCAGCCATTTCGTCAGGGATGTAGGCCACTTTCAGTGTGAAGTTCTCCAGCTGGAATCCATTCAGTTTGTCTAAAGCTCTGAAAGTTGACAAGGAGCAGGGGGTGGGAAGAGGAACCGAGCTATAAAACAAACCTTCAGCAAAGCAATACCCACCTAATCCACTCAAGATTACTGGCTCTAAAACTTCTGAATAAAGCCACTGAAGAAGCAGCAAACCCAGAACACACATACACTTCTCCCCCGCCGACCTGCACTTTTCCTTTGAAAGACACATAGGAAAGACCAACAAGTTTCCAAAGGGAACATATTTGCCATCTACCAATAAAGTAAAAACACTTTGTCAAACCCTGACTAGGGAATTCCCTGGTGGTCCAGTGGTTAGGACTCAGCGCTCTCACTGCTGAGAGCGCTGAGTTCAATCCCTAGTTGGGGAACTAAGATACCACAAGCCGCACGGTGTGGCCAAAAAAACCCCAAAACAAAACAAAGGAACAAACAAAAACCCAACAAACAAACAAAAAAGAAAAACAAAAAAACCCCCACTCGTGACTAAGCTATTACCCATAAGGTCAGTAACAGCCTATGAGCACCGGCACAGCAAGAGAGGAGTGGGCAGTCGTCATCCTGGCCAGTTTTTCCAAATCAGAATGGAAAGGATGTAACGAATATACACCTCCCTTACTTCAACCTCTTAAATACAAATATTTTAAATATTTTAAGAATCAAAGGACAGGGACACTTCCCTGGTGGTCCAGTGATTAAGACTCCACGCTCCCAATGCAGGGGGCCTGGGTTTGATTCCTGGTCAGGGAACTAGATCCCACATGCTGCAACTAAGACCCAGTGCAGCCAAATAAATAAATAAATATTTAAAAAAAAAAAAAAAAAGAATCAAAGGACAAAATTCTCTAAGCTACTCAACGGAGATGGGTAGGATTTAATACTCAGGTTAATCAATCACTATAAATTCTCAATACCTATTATGAGCCAGTCCCCAAGGGAGTAAGCAGTCCCTGCCCTTGTGGAGTTTATGATTTGATTTGGGGCAGAGAGACAGGGGTGGTAGTGAGCCAAAAAAAGCAAATGAAGCTGTTTTCTACCTTACCTATCTAACCATCCATCCATCCATGCATCCATTCATCTATTTTGAGAGGAGCTTTACTTTTGTTTTGTTTTGTTTTGTTTTCATTTTTGAACCTTATTATGGAAAAGTACCCAATCTTAAGCATACATCTCAATGAATTTTCACAAGGTGAACATGCATATCGAGATGCAGAACTAAGACACACCAGTGTCCCAGAAGCCCCACCAACCAGTACCTCCTTCCAGTCACTGCCCCTCCCCTAGGCTTCTCACACCATAGATTAATTTTGCCTGTTTAAATGTCTATATAAATATATATGAGTAGACATGTAATCTCTCATGTCTGGCATCTTTTACTTACCTTGTTTATAACAGTCATCCAAACTGTTGTGTTCTAGCTTACCTACATATTCTAAAAGTGAAAAACTCAATAAAAAGTTGACAGACGATATCACCAAGGTTTCAAAAGCATACACAGACATAATCCTAATAATACACACTCCCAGTGCACAACAAAATTTTTTTTAAACAGGCCTCACGCTTTCTCTAGGTTTACTCAGATTCTTTGCTCAGATGGTGCTCCAGTGGGCCCTGAGTTCAATCCAGGCAGGGACAGAAATACAGGCATGAAATGCTCTCTGTCTAGTTGCTCAGAATGATCATTTCTGGTTCACGTACTGCTTTCCTTATCTGGAGATCTTTCCATTTTTGACTTGGATGGAAAGGGTGGCGGGGGGAGATAGTCCCAGCACCAAAAAGGGTACCAAAACCGTGGAACTGCATGGCAGACCCAAGCAACCAGACAAGGCATACCAATGTTCTTAGGACCCAGAATTCTGCCCTTTCTCACTCCAATCCCCTGTTCCATCACTGTCCTACAGTGCCTTGCACACGAATGAACTCTTATTAGAAAAGATCCCAATCATACAGGAAAACAAAGTATCAAGAAATTTCTGTCACCATCACCAACCCTCCAAGACCCTTCCCACTGTAACTGTTAACTGTGATAACTTCTGCAAATGGACCAGTTCTTTCCATGTTCACACAGGTGTGTACGTGTTCAGTACCCTCTTTAAAAGCGTAACTGAGATCATGATAGACATAGTCTCGTGACTTGCTTTTTTCCCAAATACAATACATCTTGGGATATTTCCATGTGATTTTTGTATGAGAGGGCATTCTTTTCTAATGTATATATAACTGAATCACTTTGCTATACAGCAGAAGTTAACACAACATTGTAAATCAACTATACTTCAATTTTTAAAAAGTAGCTAAAGATGGCATTCTTTTCATAAGCTTCACAGGTGATAGCAGGCACACAGCAAAACTTGTTTTACCAATGCCCTGATACAAGAACCTTAAGTTAACACATTTTTCCTTGCTTCTTCCCTCTCCCCTTTTTTCTTAAGGAATATGTGGATTAAGGGCCCTGAAATATTTTGGCTATTTCTAAAGGAAGACAACAGCTGAGAGATTTTATTAATATCAATGATGTATATTTATTACAGGAAGTTGCAATTACAGAAGTTTCAACCAATTAGATATTCATTCAAAGTAACCTTTTTTTTGCCCACGCTGGGCCGCTTGTGGCGTCTTAGTTCCCCAGCCAGGGATCGAACCAGTGCCCTCAGCAGTGAAAGCGCAGAGTCCTAACCACTGGACCACCAAGGAATTCCCCCATTCAAAGCAACTTTAAACCTTTTAAAAGCCCAGAAGAAACAGATCATTGAAGGTTCTTTCAGAGACATAAAGAAAGCCAAGCCCAATGTAGGAATCAACTACACCTACAGGGATAAAAGGCAATACCGTCCATAGTGATTTCCTTTCCCACTATAAAATTGAGTACTGCCAGCTTCAGAAGAGGGTAAGTAAAGTTTGATTCTAGAATTAAGTCAGTAATGTTACCAAAAAAAGTAATTAGCTTCTTTCTTGAGTGAGAGAGGCAGGCAGACAGACGTCCTTCTCCATGGGAATAAACAGAGATAAACATGTAAGCCACCAGATCCTTTTATGTATTCTGGGGCTATCCAGATAAGGTCATGTGTGTCCCAAGAAACAACTCTCTCAAATTGGCATAAACTGTAATTCCAAACTTCACTGTGCTGCTTTAAAAAGATTTCTTGGAGGGGAAAAGAAAAGATTCTCTCACTTGGGAGGTCAGATAGCACAGGGCTCCACGACCCAGTGCGCAGTCTGGGTCCCAAAGGCTCTAAACTCAGGCTGCTCCTGTCAGAGAGCAGACGGCACGCACTGTGTATATCCCACTGCTAACTGCCAAGGAAGCAGGGTTCCCAACCCCTCAGCCCACGGTGCTCCAAACTTGGACACAGCTAGCTGAAGGTACAGGAGTAACTTAACTGCAAGTAATGACTTTCTCATGACTGAAGATTCCAAGTTTCTGAATTTTAAGTCAACCGCTATAACCTTTCTATGCACAAAGCTTAATATTCAGCTATACCATTTGGTGGTCTGCTGAGTTCAGGGGAAACCTTAATAGTATTTTCATCAACCCTACTGTACATGCAAGACGTGTGATCAACAATTGTCATCATAATTACTCAAAACATATGCGTTCAGCTCAACAGAACTCAAGGATGTTTATCCCACATGTGTATTACGCAGGAGGCTGTTTCTCATCATTACTTGAATCTGCTCTGATGCAATTTGAAGAGTCATTCAGAAGATGGTGAGTAGTTTTGCTAGCTGGTAGCTCTTAATTGCACTGCTAAGTTTATTGGAATAGATCACAGTGTAGGACTGAAAGGGCCTTGAGAGAAAGTATAAGTAGTTTATCTCAAGGAGGAGAGAGTAAGAAGAACTGAGACACAGAGAGGTCAAATTTATCCAATGGTACACACATACAGAGCTGAGCAGTGAAAGAGAGACCCAAATTCTAGCCCAGCTTGAAGACTAAGTAGCCACGGAACCCTGGAAAAGTCGTTTTGTTGTTTGGCATTAGCCTAGATTTATGGTCCCTTTCAACTCTAAATTCCATGTCTAAAATCTCTTTTTCTTATTCCTAGACCTCACTGCTGCGTGTCTCATAGATCCTAACGAAATGAGGCTTAGCCATTATTGAAAAGTCATACCATTCCATTTTCTCCTTGTACCAAGAATAAGAGGCTGAGACATACAATTCAGCAATAATTACCAAAAGCCTGATAATACCACTGCAGGGATGCCTCTTAAGGAAACAATTATGAACAAAGCCCATATATTTACCTACAAAAGACTTCATTACTAAACTAGTTCTAAAGGCAAAAAACAACTGCAAACAACCCAGATGCCCAATAGAGGACTTAGCTACACAGACTGTGGTAGGGATGAAATGCCAGATAGAGATTACTAACAGTATAAATATAGTTAATGCAAAGACAACCTGCACAACTCTACAGAATGATCTTCAGCATTTTATAAGTTGTAATGCATGGACAAAGTCTAACAAACTTGATGGCAAGTTTCACAGTGGATTTTCACACAAATTTCATCAAATTTCTCTGAATGGCAAAAAGGGCAACAAATTTCTTTGTCTCACTACCTGCTCTATTGTTTCTTTTTCCAGAATAAATCTTCTATTTACATAATTTTCAAAGCTTAAGGGTAAATATCCTCCCTTTAGCCATCAACCAAGTTGTTTCAAACACTTCTGTGTGTACCCAATACAAATCTTCAAACTGATATGAAAAGATATGCAATAATAGCTTCAATATATAAACTATATTCCTACTCCCCAACAACAAAAAAACACACACCAGAAATAGGAACCCCCTGGACAACAAGGTCCTACTGTATAGCACAGGGAACTATATTCAATGTCCTGGGATAAACCATAATGGAAAAGAATATAAAAAAGAATATACATATAAAACTGAGTCACTTTGCTGTAGAGCAGAACTTAACACAGCACTGTTAAATCAACTACACTTCAATTTTAAAAAATAAAAAGTAAAATAAAATGCCAAATCAATCTTTAGAAAAAGCTCCTCAGATAATAAACAGCCCCAACTACAAAAAAAGAAAAGAAATAAGAACCCTAAAAAAATAGAACTAAATACCTACAAATTCTGAAGGGTTCTTTGTCACCCATTACAAATCTTCCAATGAATACTGTCTTTGTTACCTGAGCATCCCTGGAAGATGGAAGGAATAGGTATTCCACAGACCCAAGTCTCTCTTGCTTCCAGGAACAAGAAATACTAAGTACAGTCTCCTGTTTTTTTGTTTTTTAATAAAGTGCTTTGATCTTTTTTTTAATTCATATTTTTAATCTATTTTTAAAAATTTATTTATTTTTGGCTATGTTGGGTCTTAATTGCGGCAAGCAGGGGATTCTCTTCATTGTGGTGCGCGGGCTTCTCATTGTGGTAGTCTCCCTCGTTGTGGAGCATGGGCTCTAGGCGCGCGGGCTTCAGTAGTTGTGGCTCGCAGGCTCTAGAGCACAGGCTCAGTAGTTGTGGTGCACGGGCTTAGTTGCTCTGCAGCATGTGGGATCTTCCTCGACCAGAGCTCGAACCCGTGTCCCCTGTATTGGCAGGTGGATTCTTAACCACTGCACCACCAGGGAAGCCCCATACTCCTGGTTTTAATAATTTATTTTTTAAGTTTGCATTATTTTTACTCATGTATTATTTTAGTAAATTAGTAATTTGAGGCTTGAGTTAAAGCAAATGCATGCATTCCTAGTGATATTGGTACTGTTAACCTTTGATTTTTTTCTTAGCCACAAGGTGGCAGGAATTTCCATGTTAAATTCTTAGAGACATAGCCTTATTGAAGAAGCCTCTTAAAAGTGTCATTCATAGAGCTTAAAAAGAGGCTTTTGAACTTGGTCCCTAACTCCTGAGGGTCAGTGGCCAGTCATTATCTGAAATGAAGTATCCTGTACAATAACGGGGTGTTATCAACAGCAGTGAAAAATGTTGGGAAAATGTGTAATAGTTGCTAACTTAGGAACTCTTACCACCTTCCCATTTTACACATAGGGTTGAATTAAGACAGTTTAACTTGACCAGAGTCACAGCTAGAGAAGTGGCACAGAAAATCCATTCCATGGAATTGGACTCTGGAATGTATCCTCTTAATCTCCACGCTCAACTCACACCTGCACAAGCACATCCCAGTTACAGAGATGCCCACGTAACAGATGCTACGGAAAAAAAGAAGTCAGCTGAGAATGTCACCTCAGGCCTTAACACCTAAAGAAGTGAGCTTTGGATGGCTGCAATGGAAAAGGCAAGAAGAAATCATGCCAGGTTAGTTTAGGCAACAGTCTTGCTGGAGCTCAGAGAACAGGCTCTCAGGGTTCAGCAGAGCAAGGCCTGAATGGACCAGCCTTCCCCAGCTCCAGCCAAATCTAGCTGTTCTTTAGGTGCCCAGAAGCAGTGGTTTGAACAAGAATTATTATTTACAGTAAATTATTATTTACTGTAAATTATCAAATTTATATGTGATAAGACCACTGTCTATAAATATGAGCATATATGCATGAATATATTCGTTTCTTGTCAGCCCCCATTTTGTAGCTGAAAAACTGAAGCTCAGAGAGCTCAAGGTTACAGTCAGAGCTGCCTGACCTCAGGGTCCATGCTTTCTCCACTACATCGAATGCCTCTCAAATAAAATTAGTTCTCCTCAAAGGATGATAATGCACTTCACATCTTTTTAAAAAACTTACTAGAAAACTAATAGTTTTCATAACATTGTACACAAAATTGATTTGTCCATTCTTTAAATCTATTAACTTTCTCTGAATACTCACTTATTTTCTAATTCTCTTTGATCTTTGGAATTCTTGAGAGGGAGAAAACCCAGTATTCCTAGAAGGAAACTCAACTTGGACAGGAATTAAATCAGGTAATCCCTCTCCAAATACTGTTCCAGCCCTGGAAGGCACGTCCTCGAGGACAGAGACTTTGCCTTTATTCACTGGCAACTTGTGGTCAATAACTGGTACTCAATAAATGTTAATGGGCTGACTACTAGAATGAAGGACATGATGATTTTTCATTCGCTGAAATGCCCAGTTTATTTGTTTAGATTATAGAACTGCCTAAACTACAAACTCCTAACAGTCTTTTCGTCCCTCCTCGTGATCAACAGGATCCTGACGATCTCTAACAATCACTGCGAAGTGCTTTTAGAATTAAAATGCCTCCACGTTCAGCTTGCTGTCATGCTGAGAGTACCTTCAGCAGTCATTCTGCCTTGGCTAGCAGTCTACCCTTCCCATGCCTGTACTCTTAATGCTTCGGAATTTTTACAGGGGGTGGTGGGTGCTAAATGTCAGCCAGTCCCCATGAAGGCTCACTCCAAACATCTGCAAAGCTATGTGGGTATGTCTCCGACATGCGCTCTCCCGTACAGCTGTGTAACTGCTAAATGAGACACCTCCCCTCTACCCAGCTAGCCTCACATAAACTGTCAAATAACACAACTGGGACAGGCCTCTGACAATCTCCAAATATCCTTGGGTTTATCATGCTGTCCCTCATCTCCCATCTAACAGAGCGTTGGCTCTACCAAGTAATATTTATTACAGTCTTTGTAAAGACTAACACATGTAAATGAATGGAGCCCCTGTGTTCTCACTGCTCACTTTTACCCCCAATCTACTTCGGGTAAAAAATGTGAAATTTTCTTGTTATTCCTCTTATATCATGATTGAAGAATAAAGTTTGTAAGAAATCAGTTTGTTTTACAACATATACCACAACTTCTATAATGTCCTCACATAAACTGTTAACATTTTTAAAATAAATGAACGATACAAACAGAAGGAAAAAATGAGTATTTTAAGATATATTAAGAGCCTCCACAGACGTAGAGATCAGACATGTGGTTGCCAAGGGGGGTGGGGGGGAGACAGAGGGATGAACTGGGAATTTGGGGTTGGTAGACGTAAGCTATTACATTTAGAATGGATAAACAACAAGGTCCTACTGTATAGCACAGGGAACTATATCCAATCTCCTGGGATAAACCATAATGGAAAAGAATATTAAAAAAAGAATGTAGATATATGTAAAACTGAGTCACTTTGCTGTACAGCAGAGGTGGTACAACACTGTAAATCAACTATACTTCAATTTAAAAAAATAAAAAAAATACATTGAGTCTCATATTAAAATATTAAAAGTGAATCTCAAGTCTTTTGCTCCTGAGAAAGAAAAAAGTGAAATTAACATAATTAGATACTACTTCTCACCCACTGGATAGGCAAAGTTTGACAAAGCCCTGTGTCAGGGAGAATTACGGAGAAATGGACTCTCGCACAGTGCTGACGGGAATTTAAACTCATCAATATCCAACAAAATTTTTAAAATGCACATCCATCTTGACTCAGCAAATCTACTTCTAGGAATTTAACCTACGGCTATACTCGCACACTTGCAAAATGACTGCAAAAGGGATTCAATACATCATCGTTCATAACTGCAAGAGAACTAAAAATCCAATTTGGGAATAAGTCACTCCATAGCCATACAATCAAATTCTATGCAACTGTAAGAGATACGTTTACATGTATAAAACACTCAAATGTTATGGTATCATTTGGGTAAAAAGGAGGAAGAACACACACATGTGCTGTTCTTCCATACGGTTATCTACACAGAAGGGAACAAGGTAGGTGGGGAACAACGCCGGGAGGAAGATCTGCACTACATACATCTTTAGACCTTTAAAATTCTGAACCATGTGAATATTACCAATTTAAAAAATAAAGTTCCACTCGTGTTATGCAAATTTCCATCTCTTTCCCACCCCCATCTTTCTTTTCATAGTCCCTCCATGCGTGGGTACTGCCTTTGGTAACCTGGCTCTATTCCCACTCTTGCTGCTGGTTTCGCCTTTCTCCTTTAGGGCTCAGGGTCAGCCAGCATGGTCCTTCTTTTCCCACACAGAGCACAGACAGTCTGTTCCTGCCTGCACTTTAGCTGGCGGTGGTCAAAATTTCCATGGTCTGCTGACACTCAGCACTGCTGGGTACCCTGCATGCCATCCCTCCATGTTTGTGTTCTGAGCAGATCAGTCAAAAGCAGTATTTGTGGGATCCTCATTTCCTCTCTCTAGTGGTCAATCAGTTCATTCGATTATTCCCGAGCCTACAGAATTATCTTTTCCTAGGTAAGATTTTTTTGATCTGTGAAACTCTGCCTATTGCATCAGAATATATTTTTTTCCACCAAATTACATTAATCCCACTTCTGCACACTCCTAAATGAGAACAGTAATCAGAAAAATCAGCGAACAAGCAAACTTAACAGTTAACACTGTTGTTAGTTTAACCCATGATAAACTTACCAGCTTTGGGCAAAACAGCAACAATGTATGTTATCATAACCAATAACAAGGAAAAAAGTCTTTAATGTAATTTAGCAATGATATCCAGGCCCAGAGCTTTTTGCAAACAGGATGCAATTCAGCTTCATACTGTATCACTATATTCTTGGCATTAAAGATATACTGAAAATGTAATAAAAACTTTAACCAATGTAGGTTCTTATTAGACATTCAAACTTAAAAAGAATTGCAAGGTCAAACGTTGCAAAATAAAGTTTATCTCTGCTACCCACCAGCCCAAAATATAAGTACTATATTTAACCTAGTTATTACACAGAGATTAAAAGTTTCAAACTGCTTACTGTCTAGCTTGCTCCTTACTGGAATAGGTTACATTAACGACTGCAGTTTCCGAGTCAGTGTTCACTAGAGGAAGAAAAAAAATAGGTTAGTTTTCTTTCTTCTTTCTTCCTTTTACAAATTTGAAAGCAATTGAGAAGACATGTACCTTGCTCACAGCTTTCCACCACTCCATACTGGACTAGTAAACTATCCAGCACCTATCAGGAGGGGGAGAGAAAATTACAAACTTTCAATTTCCCACATTATTAACAAGGGCAGGATTAGGTTTTAAAATCACAAAGTAATTGTGATGGCAATGAGGCCCCCGCCCCCCCAAAAAATAACTGGGGTTTGGACCTACAGAAGTGAGGGAAGGGCCCCATAGGGAGCATACGGTGGGTTTTTCTCTTCTGCCTCTCCCGAGGTCCCTGACTTCGAGCTGATTTAACCAAGAAGTATAGGGGCTCAGCAAAATATTCAAAGCTACAGCTGCTGGTCCCTGAGGCTGGAGGACAAAGAAGCATGTAATTCCCATACACACACCACCAACACATCATCACACTTCCTCCTTGTATAGCAAGTCACAAGACAAGGGCCCACGTTAAGTTTTATCTTTAAGATATTCCTTTTCAAAGAACTTCCTTTCACAGCTGGAACAGATGTATCAGAACAGACTACTCTCAAGGCAGGCTAGCAAAATGAAGAAAGATATTCTGCCTGGAGTCTTGAACTACAGACTAATCTAAGTGGTTTATCAATTCTTGGGATAGTAGAAAGTATAAAAAGAAGTGAGTTTGTGCTGTTAGTCTTCTAAGCCTACACTGAGTTGGAAAAAGTAGAGTTGGAACTATCTTTCCCACAGCTTCATTATTGCACATGCATGTTATTCTAATGAAAGGCTGTTAAAACAGCAACTGAATTTTATTACAGTATAAACTGAAGGTATACATCTCATCCATGTAAACCAAATTCAACTGTCATTCGCTTCCAAGAACTGTAACAGGTTTTTCTTGAAAAGTAAAACAAAATAAACTTCTATTGATTTACAGTGAACCATTTACTCATCAATTTAATTGCAAATTTGAAGGACAGTCCCTTGAGAATGTTTTCTGGCCCCCAGGACACAGTAAACCATTAAGAAACTCACTAAGTAAGTTTTTATGGTAATTTCCTACTAAACTTTAAGCAAATTCTTCTAAAGCAATGTTTATCTTAAGTGGTACCTTTCAGGCTTTTATTTTGTCTGCTGAGTCCAGATTGAAATCTATAGCAAGGTTTGTCTGGAGATGAACTTTTTATTTATTTATTTTTCCATTTTAAATAAGGTTAACACCTATTTGTGAATGGAATGGTTAGTATTTTCATAGGTAAGTTTTGACACAGGGAATGTCCTGTGGGTGAGGTCTAGAAGCACACTGATCTTTGTCTCAAGTTATAGCTACTGCTTAAACCATAAAGCGTAATTTTTTACTTTTAATTCAGAACACTTAACTGACTACATAAAATTTCATTTGTCCGTCTCAGCCATTAGAATGCATGCTCGGCATGAACAGGAAGTTTTTGTTCACTGTACTAGCCCCAGCACCTAAAATATACAGGCAGAAAATGACATTCAAATAGCTCATAAATAAAGTGAAGCATTCTCAGGGGGAAATACTAGTATAGCTTATTAGGAGCAGTACTCTTTGTAACAGTGCTCACCTGCTTTAGAGGTAAGTCTGCCGTGCATGTAATGTTGATAAGAGACCTAATTTATAAAGGCCAAAAAATAGGAAACCTTTCACAATGTCATGCAAATAGATAGTACGCAACATGTAGTGCCTTTAAAAAAATTTAAACAGCAATCTACTTATATTTTTAAAACTAAAAAAAATTTTTAATACCAATAAATGTTTTCTGTGTAAATTAAAAAATTCTAACAAGGTGTTCATTCCAACTTAAATAATTAAAGCAGCAGGAAAGGTACATCTACCATTTAAAATTTAGCTTTTAAATGAAAGCCACTCCAATAGTAGAGCTTTACGAAATTTGGGTACCTTGAGGGGCAGGGGTACGGAGGCAGCTAGGGGTGGTGGAGGAGGCGTGTAGGAAGTAGGGGGTAAGTGCCAATTTAATAGATGTTAATTTAAATAAACATCATTCTTAATTCTTCCTAAAAGCAATTTGTTCACTAAATACGTTAGTCTCCACGTAGCTTACCTTACACTACATTAACTTTTACTACTACAGAGAAAACAGTACAAAAGTTAAATACCCATGATTTATAAACAATGTTGACTAAACCTACAATAATGCTAATGAAACTAATGCCTCCAGAAGGCCCACTGGCAAAGTGATATATGAATTATATATACATTGATATATGTATACACACAAATAGACATATATTTATATGTGAATATATATATACACACAGACACAATTAATACAAGTAAATTTTTAACTTGAAAAAAAACAGGAAATGTCCATCAAATTTTTCACTGCATGTATTATACATAGTTTAGTATGTTCAAAACAAAATTGCTTGTAAGAGTTCAACATTCTAAGTAATAATAAATGCTATTGGTTGTCAACTGTCCCATGTGTAAAATCTCTAGAAATTAGAAACTACAGTCCTATACACTAAAAATGGTAATTTTATTGTATGTAAATTAGCATCCCCATTTCCACAGCACCTTAGCTGACCTAATCCTCCAGGTGAAAGCAATGTCATTTTATAATCTCTTCACCGATCTTTATTCTCCCACTAGACTAGTGATTATTGACCATAGTGATGTGATTATTTGTCAGGTGTGTCACAAGTAACTTATTCCTCACAGTTATACTGGCTTCCATACTCCAGATAATTTATAGGTGTATGATCATAGACTCCAATCCTCCTTATTGGACACATGTGTTTTAGAAGATGATGGGACAGTGTTGGTCATTACAGTCCAAGCGCCCCCTTCAGTGTGGCCCCTCCACACAGGGCTGCACTTGCTTCTAAACTTCTTAAGGGAAGGGACCATGTCTTAGTGACCTGTGAGCCAAGCACTGAGGAACAAAAAAAGGTAAGGGAGGGGTTAAAAAGAAGCCACAGAATAGTTTTGGTCCTAAGAGCAAAGGAAATAAATTCCAGGTTCATTTAAAAGTCCATAGTGGGCTTCCCTGGTGGCACAGTGGTTCAGAGTCCGCCTGCCGATGCACGGGACACGGGTTCATGCCCCGGTCTGGGAGGATCCCACATGCCACGGAGCGGCTGGGCCCGTGAGCCATGGCCGCTGAGCCTGCGCGTCCGGAGCCTGTGCTCCGCAACGGGAGAGGCCACAGGAGTGACAGGCCCGCGTACCGCAAAAAAAAAAAAAAAAAAAAAAAAAAGTCCATAGTGACATAAACAAGTAGGAATTTATCACGGATTCATATAAAAAAGACGTAGACGTGGAAAGTCACAAGCATTCTAAAAACCAGTAAAATTAAATTAAAAGCAGGATATTTAACACTCTCTTGCCCCAGCACACCTTTCACTCATGCGCACGCACACACATACACACAGACCAATGACCTCCTGAACACCAAAACCAGACTCAGACTTCGAGGAGGGGTTACAAGAAAGAAGTCATCCTGCCTATTCCTCATTTCAGCAGGAGCATGAGAAAAGCCATCGGAGATGAAGGGAGCTTCCTTCAAATACAGGTCAACACATTATACAGAAACAGGAACCAGTTGTTGCCAGATATGGATAAAATCATCCCGGGAACTTTGTTCTTTTACATCTACCTATAGAAGACCAGCTACATTAATAAACAAAGAACAATTCTATATTGCACGTCCCAATAGCATTTCTAATAAATAATGGTACAAATTTCAAATACAAGGTAGTTTTTAGAAATATCTACCTTAATGTAGATTTTTATACAATGTTACCATTATAATTGGATAACATTCAAACCATTCCCTCTGAAAAGGACTTTCAACTCAAGGAGGTCAACATACACACACCAGATCCCTGACAACCTCACAAGCCATGCTGCACACCATCTTCATCACCGATAAAACCCAGAGGGAGGGAATTCCCTGGCAGTCCAGTGGTTAGGACTCCACACTTTCACTGCCGGGGCCCGGGTTCAATCCCTGGTTGGGGAACAAAAATCCCACAAGCCGCACAGCACGGCCAAAAAAAAGAAAGATAAAAAAACCACCCAGGGAATCTCAGCCTCCAGTTTAACACACAAACCTTCCAGACCTCACAACTTTCTAGTTATCCTCAACTTTCACAAGTTACATCCTCTAACACGGGGAGGAGACTATAATTTAGGATTCCATAAAATCATGTGATCAGAGCGACCAAGAGAGAGAGTAGTCCAAGCTACCATCCACTCACACAGACCTCAAAGTCACAGAGAAAGATGAACACCAGAAGGGACCCTATTCAGGCAATGCTTGAGACCTGACACCTGTGCCCAAGCCCAATATTGAATCCCTTTCGCCTCTGCTACTGCGTTTTACTGTAAGAGGCAACACCATCTACAGTTATGCACACCAGGAACGTTGCATTCAACCTTGTTAACTGCACCTGCATCTCCCTCAAGCTGCTTTCTCTTCTGCCACCACCCTAGACCAAGCCTCCAGCATCTCTCTCTGGACTACGGCAACATGCTCCTGAGTTGTCTCCCATATTCATTTTGTTTCTAATTGTTCTCATAACAGACCAGCATCATCCAGGGTCACAGCCACTGGCTACGTGTGGCTATTACGCACTTTAAATGTGGCTAATCCACAACTGAGATGTGCTTAAGTGTAAAACAAACTGCAGACTTTAAATACTTAGTACAAAAAATATAAAATCTCAATTTTTAAAATATTGATCACACATTAAAATTGTAATATCTTAGATATACTGCATTAAATAAAATATTATCAAAATTAATTTTCACTTGTTTTCTCTCTTGCTTTTTTAACATGGCTTCTAGAAAATTTTAAACTATCCAATAGAAAGCCTGAATTAGCTTTCTATTGGATAGTATTGGGCTAGATGGATTTTTAAAAGCTGAGCTAATCAACTCATACCCTACTGTAAACTCTAAGAACTTCCCTTTGTATTTGGGATAGGATCCAAAGTCCCTAAAGACGACCTCCCTGGTGGTCCAGTGGTTAAGATGCCTGCAGGTTCGATCCCTGGTCGGGGAACTAGGATCCCACATGCCACATGGCGCGGCCGAGAAAAAAAACCAAAAAGCAAAGTCCCTAATGAGTGCCCTGAAGGCCTCCTGTGACCTGCCCATCATCTAACGGCACTCTCTCCTCTCCAACAACACTGACCTTTTTTTAGTAATAAATTATGAGTGATAACATTTGAGTGCTTTCTAGTAGCAGCACTGTCCCAAATGTTTAATCTGTTTTAACTCAGTTAAACCACACAAATCCCATGAAGTAACGTCCTATTTTATAGATGGGTAAGTTATGACATGGAGAAGTTAAACAGTATTTCAACTTGGATAGATAGTTAAGTGATGGAGAAATGATTTAAACCCCAGCTGTCAGATTCCGGAGCTCACACTCTTAACCACTTGGTCAAGTAAGCTACTGCATTTCCCCACACAATTAGAATAAAATACAATGGTACAGACTGAAAGCAATTTAACCCTTACTTTGCTGCAAGATCAAAATCATCCTTCCGTAGGCAAAGAACTTTATCAACTCCCAGGGTCAGTAAACTTCCCCACCCATGTTCCAAGTGCTCAAAAGTTTATTTTTATGTTCCTCAATCAGATGAAGATATTAACCAGCATTACCTTGCTCTATATCTTACTAACAGAAATAGTGGCTTAAAAAAAACCACTCTAAATAATGCAAAGTTAGGGTCCCTTTTGACTAGGTAATAACTTCCCAACCAGTTACTCCACCAAGTGCTAAAAGAAACCACTGTCAGTTTGGTGGGTCTCTCCACATGTTTTTAGAAGTATGTGTGTCACATGAAAAAATGCTTAGGGACTTCCCTGGTGGCACAGTGGTTAAGAATCTGCCTGCCAATGCAGGGGACATGGGTTTGAGCCCTGGTCCAGGAAGATCCCACATGCCGCAGAGCAACTAAGCCTGTGCGCCACAACTACTGAGCCTGCACTCTAGAGCCCGCACGCCACAACTACTGAGCCCGTGTGCCACAACTACTGAAGCCCGCGCATCTAGAGCCCGTGCTCGTAACAAGAGAAGCCACCGCCATGAAAAGCCCGCGTGCGGCAACGAAGGGGAGCCCCTGCTCGCCGCAACTAGAGAAAGGCCACGCGCAGCAACAAAGACCCAACGCAGCCGAAAATAAATAAATTAATTTTTTAAAAAAGAAAGAAAAGATGCTTAAAACCATAAGTCATTAAGGAAATGCAAATCAAAATCACAATAAGATACCACCTTCATACCCACTAGTATGGCTATAATTAAAAAAAACAACAATGAAAATAAAATGTCTTGGCAAGGATGTAGAAAAATTAGAACTTTCATACATTGCTGGGAGGAATGTAAAACAGTGCAGCCTCTATGGACAACAGTATGGCAGTTCCTCAAAAAATAATAATAAAAAATAGAATTACCATATGATCCAACAATTCCACTTCTGGTACCTACCCAGAAGAACTGCAAGCAGGGACTCAGAGATATTTGTACACCTATGTTCATAGCAACATTATTCACAATCACCAAAAGGTAGAAGCAATCCAAGTGGATAAATAAAATGTGGCAGGGGTTACCACTTCCAACAGCTAAAATTACTAGAGGAAAGGGGGAAGACACGAGTTCAAAAGCCTGAGGATGATTCCAACATAATTCTGGGTAAAGGCACTAATTAAGAAGTGACTTATCTATCTTTTTCAACCCAAGGCAAAAAGAGCACGCTGGAATAAAAAGTTGCCCATGTCTTCTCTTCCCCTCAATCTCTGCCTCCACCCTCATTAAGATAAGTATCAGAAGACCAATTTCCCAGTAATTTCCTTAAGCTTCTAAGTGCTTGCTTGCACAAACGCCCTCTAGGCCCTAGGAAGGACCCTGGCAATAGATCATACAGTTAATTTTTCTTCAACTTGCAAAAGGAATATATACGGTGATTAAAATAAACACAACAGACCACTGTCTATTTCCACCTGGAATGCACCTCTGTCACATATCCCCTCGTGGAGTGTGCTGGAACAGAAGCAAGCACTTGGGGGATCCAGTTAGAGGGAGCTGGTTGGACAGACACTGAGTTTGAGACTAACAGGACAGCCTAAGGTTCACCATCATACAGCTTATGGTTAACTTTAAATTGCTAGCTTCCAGAAAAACTCCTACCACCCTATGCCACCTCACCAGACATCTGACCCAAAGTGTGCAGGGCTAGAGGGTGTGGATCACGTGGTTCACAAACGCACCTACAGCCCCCCTCTTAGACCTATGTAGTAAGTGGAGGAGAAACCAGGTTTGGGGTATATGAAACGAGAAACTAGCCAGTGGAAAAATTTTCCAAGCATCAAGAATGTAAAACTGTAAGCAGAGAATCAGGTTCCCATTTTGTCTGTTCGAAATGGAAGGCCTCTCCTGTAGGAATACAGTACATGGTGCATTTTATGTTTAAAAAAAAGAAAAAAAAATTTTTTTTCTTATTTCGTAGGGATGAGTAAAATAAAACTTTTCAGAATTCCTGTGTGGGGGGAGGGAAGAAGTGACTTATCTAAATGAGGTGAAAAATATCCCAAACTGTAGTGGCCTCCAAAAGTGATAGCAGACCATCCCACTGCCCCCATTAAAGCTTATTTAAAAATAAAAGACAACAGCGTCTGGAGAAGAAAAATAAAGAAAGGGGTTGGTTCCAAAGTAAATACTGATAAAAATATTTGCCCATAAGAACTAGTCCTTCAGATGTGCAGCAGTTATTCTACTGGGCTCCATGGGGCCTTATAATAACATATCTGGAAGTGATGAATGGGTAAATGATACGTGGTACACTCATACACTGGAATATTATCAAGCCATAAAAAGAAATGAAGTACATACTACAACATAGATGCACCTTGAGAATATTATGCTAAGTGAAAGCGGCCACGCATTGTATAATTTCATTTACATGAAATATCCACAGTAGGTGAATCCGTAGAGACAGGAAGATTAATGGTTGCCAGCGGCTGGGAAGAGGGTGGAAGGGAGGAAGGGCAGTGACGGTTAATGCTGTGAGTTTACTCTTTGGGATAATAAAAGTGTTCCAGAATTAGTGGTGATTCCTAACCTTGTGAATACACTAAAAAACACTGAATTGTATGCTTCAAAGAGGTGAATTTTATGGTATGTCAATTATAGCTCAAACTTCCAATAAAGAAGAAAATGTTTAAGACATGACAGGATATAAACTTAGACATGAGCCAACCTTGTAGGAAAGCGCCTATCATACTAGACTGAACTGAGAGTCTAACATTACAGTGTAACCGTTGGGAGAAAGGTTTTTTCTTCTTTCCTTGTGACTTTCTAAATTTTCTACAATGACCATGTAATTTTGCAATCAGGGAAAAAAAAATGAGATCATTAAATTGGATTATATTGGCCTTTACACTGTTTTCCAAAAAGGTAATGCCAAGAAATGAGTGTCGGGAATTCCCTGGTGGTCCAGCGGCTGGGACTCCACGCTTCCACTGCAGGGGGCACGGGTTTGATCCTTGGTTGAGGAACTAAGATCCCGCACGCTGTGCAGTACGGCCAAAAAAAAATAAAATAAATGAGTGTTCTCCTCTCCTATTCTTAAGGCTCTCACTGGACACTGCTGGAGTAACAATTAAACCAAAAATTGGTTAATTCCTTAATAACCATCTTTAAAATGGAACATACTTTTGGTTCAATTGAACAAATGGCAAAGCCAAACACATTAATTATTTGGGGGCTGGGCAGAGGAAGGAGAGATTCTAACCACACCAACCCACGCAGCAGCCCTGAACCAGGAGTGCTAAGACAAGGTCAGGGTGCTAGAAGAGAATGGCCTGGGGACAAAAGTCAAGTGGAATCCCTTCCCTCCACTGCTACGTGTTTCCTGTGACAGACATGCATGTCATAAGTTTAGTTGCTTTTGAACAGTGGTGTGGACAAGTCATCAGAGCGTTGTCAAAGTAGTGACAAAAGCAGCCCATACAAATGTCCTCGACATTTCTCCATTCTGAAATGCACTGGTCAGGTGGGGCAGGGGGATCCACCAGGGTGTCCTCACACCCATTGCTCTCAGTCTCTGGTAGTGTGTGTTCAAAATCAAGGCTTTACTTGGAGCCCAGCCATGTATTTGCTATATTTAAAAACTGCTAATTAAGCTCTTGAGTATTGCTTTTGGCACCAAATTCTACTGCACAAGCTTTTCATCCAGATCCCATGCCTCAGACTGTAACATGATCCTGCTTCATGCTGTTCAGAAAAGATCTGAGCACCAACTTGGAATAGCACCTATTACTGATAAATTGGGACTGGAAGTAGACATGCTCAAGTAATTGTAAAGGTTTTAATAAGTAGCAAAGGTCCATCAATAAACAAGAAGTTATACTTAGAGGAAGACAATTTAGCTAACTGCAAACTTTTCAGGAAATCAAGTCTATAAAATAGCAAGCTCACCTCTTACAGGCTCTATTTAGTCACCAACCAAGTTTACCTCGGGTTTTTAAAAGATCTTGGGGGCCCGGGGGGGGGGCGGGGAGGGGATCCTCAATTTTCTGATCTTCAAACTACTCCTCCTTGCTTCCTTCTTCTACTGCAGAGATTCCCAGAGTCCTGTCTACAATTCACCACTCCCAGCACATACTTGGTTTGGAAACTGTATGCTCTGCGGCTTCTAGGTCGCTTCAAAACATACCTCCACGTACTTGCTGTCCTCATGGCAACTCCGCATCTTTGTTATCGCTCAATGAATCGAAATCTTATATGGGTGTATTTCAGAAGCAAAACCATGGTCAGCTCTCCACATCCTAGTAGCAGGGGATGCTAAAAATTTGAGCACCAATTTCTAAGATGGGTTGGAAGATTCATAACCTGGTGATTTGCTCAAATACAGAAAAGCTATTTCAAAATTCATACTCAGCCACGAATACAACAAACATAGCCACTACACTATGAGATTTTTAAATTTAAAACCCTTGAACTTCCCCATGTCTCTTAGGGGAAAAAAAATCCAGGCAATTTAATATGCTTCCAAACATTATCACGGGGCTTCCCTGGTGGCACAGTGGTTAAGAATCCGCCTGCCAATGCAGAGGACATGGGTTCGAGCCCTGGTCCGGAGGATCCCACATGCCGCAGAGCAACTGGACCCACGCGCCACAACTGCTAAGCCTGCGCACCACAACTACTGAAGCCCACGTGCCACAACTATAGAGGCCCGCATGCCTGGAGCCCGTACTCCGCAATGGGAGAGGCCACCACAGTAGGAGGCCCGCACACTGCAGCGGAGAGTAGCCCCTGCTCGCCGCAACTGGAGAAAGCCCACGTGCAGCAACGGAGACACAACACAGCCAAAAATAATAAATAAATAAAATAAATTTATTTAAAAAAAAACATTATCATGTATTGCTCTCCAACCTCATCTCTCATCTAATCCCAACTAATTCCTTAATAACCATCTTTAAAATGGCATTTTGGTTCTTGTTATCCTCTAGAATGCAATCCCTGATCACTCCCAGTCTTGGTCAACCCCCTGTACCGGGTTGAAGAGTGTCCTTTAAAAATTCACATCCACCAGTACCTGTGAATGGGCTCTAATGCAATGACTGGCATCCTTTTAGTAAGAGGAAAAACTGGACATACAGACACACAAGGGGAGCACCACATGACCACCTAGGTAGAGAATGGAATGATGCAACTACAAGCCAGGGAATACCCATGATTGCTGGCAACCACCAGGCGCTAGGAGAGAGGCTCGCCAGCACCTTGATTTCAGACTGCTATCCTCCAGAACTGTGAGAGATCACATTTCTGTTGTTTTAATCCTCCCAGTTTGTGGGAATTCAATACGGCAGCTTCATGAAACAAATACACTCCCCATCCTCAACAGTAAACACCTTGTACTTAACTCTGGGTCTTGTCTTTACTATAATAGGCTGATTATGTGTCCACGTTGGAATTAGACTCTACCTCAGTGCTCTATCTTGACGAGGACTTAGCACACAATTACAGACTTTGGAAATCCAACACGGCAACAGAGAACCCATGTCACTGGCAGCTCTATGTACACACAGTAACTAACCTTCAAATATTCTTTCAATTCTTCACATAACATTAGCACATTTAATCATCCAGACAACCGTCAAAAGCAGATAATAACCCTGTTTTCAAGATGCAAAAACTGAGATTCTAAGAGGAGAGGCCACATGCCCAGTCAGAGAGCAAGGACATGTGGAGTCAGGATTTAGAACCCCCCCCGCAACTCTAAAGCCAGTGCTCATTACATCACACCATCCATTTCTCAGAAGGCCACCATCTCGAATGGAAAATGCTTCTTCAAAAGCTCTTCACAGTAACATAAAGGGAAGAAAATTGATAAATGTAGAAACTGGTGGACAGGCACAGGGGGATTCATTATATACTCTCTACTTGTATATGCTAATATATAAGCAGAGAAAATATCAAAGTTCTTCATACTCATTGAAGTGATGCCTGAGTTTTTAAGTCCAATTCAAAGTATCAGTACTTCGCAACAATTTTAACAATCCTTGGGCAAAGGTATAATATTTGTACCATTCATTAAAACTTCAGTATGTAATAGACACTACCCAAGTCATTATCTCTGAATACACCAAGGACAGATTCACAGAAGAGCTGCTTCTCTGAATTTCGGAGAACAGGGAAGACTTTCTGAGTAAAATAAAACTATATCTCACCAGATTTATTTTTTCCAAGATTAAGTTTCCCAGTATTTCAACTATGCTCTAAGAAAAATGTTCTCTCATTTTTTTTATACTCTACAGACCAAAAAAAAAATTTAGTTTTTCGAGTTTTTCTAAAATTAAAAAAAAAAATCATGCACTGTATCTGTCAGAATTTAAATCATGACCAAAAGTTTAGCTTAAATTCAAATTCACTCATATCACAACCAGTGCATCATCTGTCATCTCAGTAATTATCCTCCTACCACGTTCTATACAATTGTTCTATTATAACCTCTACTGTGAAATGAAAAGGCTCTACTCATTAGTGATACCTCAGATAAATATAAGGATCAAGGGAGCTCCCTAGTGGCGCAGTGGTTAAGAATCCGCCTGCCAATGCAGGCAGGGGACATGGGTTCGAGCCCTGCTCCGGGAAGATCCCACATGCCACGGAGCAACTAAGCCCGTGCACCACAACTGCTGAGCCTGCGCTCTAGAGCCCGTGAGCCACAACTACTGAAGACCGCGTGCCTACAGCCCGTGCTCCACAACAAGAGAAGCCACCGCAATGAGAAACCCGTGCACCACAACAAAGAGTAGCCCCCGCTCGCCACAACCAGACGGAGCCTGCGTGCAGCAACCAAGACCCAATGCAACCAAAAATAAAGATAAAAATACCAGAATCCTGTAATAAATTCACTAATTTTCCTTAAGCAAAGCTATGTGCAAAAACACTAAGTGCACTGATCATTTTGATAAATAAATCTTTAATAATTATTACATACATACAATGAATACTGATAGAAGTTGGAAGAAAAACTAGGACAGGTGACCTGATGGATTTACATGTTTACATGCAGGCTACCACGCAAATCATTTATCTGATAAGGAACTTGTATCTAGAATATGTAACGAACTCAAAACTCAATAATAGAGACAAATAACACAATTGAAAAATTGGCACAGGATCTGAATAGACATTTCTCCAAAGAAGATACACAAATGGCCAAAAAGCACAGGCAAAGACGCTTGACATCCATCATTAGTCATCAGGGAAATGCAAACCAAAACCACAATGAAATATCACTTTACACCCACTAGTATGGCTATAATCAAAAAGTTAGTTAATAACAAGTGTCGACAAAAGGTGTGGCGAAACCAGAAGTCTCACATGCTACTGGTAAGAAGTGTAAAACGGTACAGCCACTCTGGAAAAATGTTTGGCAGTTCCTCAAAACCTTACACAGAGTTACCATCGGTCTCACCAATTCCACTACCAGGTATATATCCAAGAGAAATGAAAACATATGTTCACACATCAAAAACTGTACATAAATGTTCACAGCAGTAACACTCACAATAGCCAAAAAAGTACAATCATCCCAAATATCCACCAACAGATGAATGAATAAACAAAATGTGGTACATCCATACAATGGAATATTAGTCAGCAGTAAAAAGGAATGAAGTATTGATGCGTACTACAACCTGAAGGAGCCTTGAAAACATTTTGCTAACTAAAAGAAACCAGACACAAAGACTACAACGATTACATTTTATAAACTGTCCAGAACAGGCAGATCTACAGAGACAGAAAGTTTAGACATTACTTAGGGCTAAGAGGGATGGGAAGACAGGGGGTGACAGCTAAAGCACACAGGATTTCTTTTGGGGTGATGAAAATATTCTAAAATTAAGTGTGGTGATAGTTGTACATATCTGAATATACCAAAAAACATTGACTTGTATACTTCAAACAGATAAATTGTTTGATACGTGGACGATAGTTCAACAAAACTGTAGAACAGTGGGGGGAGGTATTTATAAGAATAGGAAACTGGAAACAATCTATACAAACAGCCTAAGACAAATAAGTCTTTAACAATTATACAAACATTAAAAAAGAATGGCAATGAATGATTCTCTACAGCATACCTGGTAGGTACTAACAACTAGCTTGCAAAACAGCACCGATTGTGTCAGGCTGTTTTTGTGTAAACCACACGTGTATAGCCAAAAACTAAAGGATGTTCAGAAAGTTCTGAAATAAATCCCCTAGCCAATAGAAATTTTGACTTTTTGTTTGGCTTTTTATATAAGCAGCGTGTATTTTCTTTACAAAAATAAGAAAAACTTTTAGTTCATGGTGTCATTTATATGCCAACTTCCTTGTTTTATTACCAAAGATGACAGGTGTATTTTCCACTTTGGCTCCAGGACCCAGGAGCCAACTTGAAAGAGCTCCCACTGGCTAAACATGGAACAATTTGACCAGAGTAAAGCTAACAAAAAACGGACTGAAACAGAAAGTGTTATAAACGCAAAGTATTTAAAGAAAAGTATCACTTACCACTGGAGAGCTAACAGCTGATAAATACTGATAGCTATAATCGAATATTTATCTTGCCATTTTTGTAAGAATTGAACCACATAGTACATCTGAAGAAGTTTCTCTTTATAAAAGTGGCTCAATTAATAAATAAAATAATAGAATCAAAAAATCACCATTTTGCCTCCTTTCATGAAATAATGAATTTCTCAAAATCTATGGCTACTATATCACAGAAAGAGGAAACCAAATATATGCTTCCTGACAGAAGTCTGTACCACCACGTATGAAGTATTCTTCCTTAAAGAGAAAGGAGGAGGAGAGGGAGGAAAAAAGGGAATCTGAATGTGATCAAGCCTTTTGTGGTTCTCAACCTTGAGAGCACAGCAAAATCACCTGAGAAGCCTAAAATACTGGTGCCTGGGCCCTAATACCCTGGAGATCTGATTTAGTTAGTCTGGAATATAGCCTGAACATTACCATGTTATAAAAATCCCCAATTGAGGGCTTCCCTGGTGGCGCAGTGGTTGAGAGTCCGCCTGCCAATGCAGGGGACACGGGTTCGTGCCCCGGTCCGGGAGGATCCCACATGCCGCGGAGCGGCTGGGCCTGTGAGCCACGGCTGCTGAGCCTGCGCGTCCAGAGCCTGTGCTCCGCAACGGGAGAGGCCACAACAGTGAGAGGCCCGCGAACCGCAAAAAAAAAAAAAAAATCCCCGATTGATTCTAACATGCAGCCAAGATTAAGATCACTGCTCTAGATCTAATTACCAATTCACAGGATTTAGAGGACTGAGAAACAAAAGTACAAAACAAGGATGAAATCAGCTAATGTAGACAAGACAGGACCAAAGAATCCAGTTTTTTCAACAAACCGCAAGCAAACAGGAAAGAAAAAGGAGTGGGTATGCAAAGATTAAAGAGGCTTAAGGGAAAAATCAACCAACTGCAAAGTATGGACCTATTTTGATCTTGATGCAAACAAATTATTTTTTAAATATGTGGGGCAACTAAAATATGTGAACACACTTCACATTTTATAATAACAATTTGTGTGATGATATTGGTTTTATTTTAAGTCCTTATCTTTTAGAAATACACACTGAAATAATTATCAGTAAAATTAATTATTAAGATTTATTCAAAATTACCTGACAGGGGCGGGGGGAGGAACTGAGATTGGCCATAAACTGATAATTGTTGAAGTTAGGGGATGGGTCCACAGGGTAGTTTATTATACTATTCTCTTTACATTTGTATATGCTTTCAACTATCCACTTTAGAAAGCTTTAAAAATATGCAACATGTTTGAAGTTAAAAGATCTAATATGGCTAAAGAATGAGCATACAGTTCATACAAATCAATACAATAATAAGAATTACTACCAACAGTCTTTGAAAGACACTTTAGAAAACAAGAAGACAAACTAGAGATTGGAAGCAAAGCAAATATCTGATAAAAAACTTTTATCAGAATATATATCAGAAATCTCAAAACTCAATGATAAAACAAATTTTTAAATGTTCAAAAGATTTAGGAAAACACCAGAATCACAACTAACTGTTGAACAGTTATCGACAGAAAAACACTGGAACTCATCAAAAAAGATACCCCACATCCAAAGACAAAGGAGAAGCCACAATGAGATGGTAGGAGGGGTGCAATCACAGTAAAATCAAATCCCATAACTGCTGGGTGGGTGACTCACAAACTGGAGAACACTTATACCACAGAAGTCCACCCACTGGAGTGAAGGTTCTGAGGCTCACGTCAGGCTTCCCAACCTGGGGGTTCGGCAACAGGAGGAGGAATTCCTAGAGAATCAGACTTTGAAGCCTAGTGGGATTTGATTGCAGGACTTTGACAGGACTGCAGGAAACACAGACTCCACTCTTGGAGGGCACACACAAAGTAGTGTGCACACTGGGACCCAAGGGAAGAAGTATTGACCCCATACAGACTGAACCAGACCTACCTGCTAGTGTTGGAGGGTCTCCTGCAGAGGCGGGGGGGTGGCTCTGTCTCACCGTGAGAACAAGGACACTGGCAGCAGAAGTTCTGGGAAGTACTCCTTGGCGTGAGCCCTCCCAGAGTCCGCCATTAGCCCCACCAAAGAGCCCAGGTAAGCTCCAGTGTTGGGTCCCCTCAGGCCAAACAACCAACAAGGAGGGAACCCAGCCCCACCCATCAGCAGACAAGTAGATTAAAGTTGTACTAAGCTCTGCCCACCAGAGCAACACCCAGCTCTACCCACCACCAGTCCCTCCCATCAGGAAACATGCACAAGCCTCTTAGATAGCCTCATCCACCAGAGGGCAGACAGCAGAAGCAAGAAGAACTACAATCCTGCAGCCTGTGGGAAAAAAAAACACACTCACAGAAACACAGACAAGATGAAAAGGCAGAGGGCTATGTACCAGATGAAGGAACAAGATAAAACCGCAGAAAAACAACTAAATGAAGTGGAGATAGGCAACCTTCCAGAAAAAGAATTCAGACTAATGATAGTGAAGATGATACAGGACCCTGGAAAAAGAATGGAGGCAAAGATGGAGAAGATGCAAGAAATGTTTAACAAAGACCTAGAAGAATTAAAGAACAAACAAACAGAGATGAACAATACAATAACTGAAATGAAAAACACAGTAGAAGGAATCAATAGCAGAATAACTGAGGTACAAGAAAAGATAAGTGACCTGGAAGACAGAATGATGGAATTCACTGCTGCAGAACAGAATAAAGAAAAAAGAATGAAAAGAAATGAAGACAGCCTAAGAGACCTCTGGGACAACATTAAGCGCAACAACATTCGCATCATAGGGGTCCCAGAAGGAGAAGAGAGACAGAAAGGACCCGAGAAAATATTTGAAGAAATTATAGTCGAAAACTTTCCTAACGTGGGAAAGGAAATAGCCACCCAAGTCCAGGAAGCGCAGAGAGTCCCATACAGGATAAAACCAAAGAGAAACGCGCCCGAGACACACAGTAATCAAATCGGCAAAAATTAAAGACAAAGAAAAATTACTGAAAGCAGCAAGGGAAAAACAACAAATAACATACAAGGGAACACCCATAAGGTTAACAGCTGATTTCTCAGCAGAAACTCTACAAGCCAGAAAGGAGTGGCATGACATACTTAAAGCGATGAAAGGGAAGAACCTACAAACAAGATTACTCTACCCGGCAAGGATCTCATTCAGATTCGATGGAGAAATCAAAAGCTTTACAGACAAGCAAAAGCTAAGAGATGCACCAAAATGTTCATTGCAGCTCTATTTACAATAGCCCGGAGATGGAAACAACCTAAGTGCCCGTCATCGGATGAATGGATAAAGAAGATGTGGCACATATATACAATGGAATATTACTCAGCCATAAAAAGAAACGAAATTGAGCTATTTGTAATGAGGTGGATAGACCTAGAGTCTGTCATACAGAGTGAAGTAAGTCAGAAAGAAAAAGACAAATACCGTATGCTAACACATATATATGGAATTTAAGAAAAAAAATGTCATGAAGAACCTAGGGGTAAAGCAGGAATAAAGACGCAGACCTCCTAGAGAACGGACTTGAGGTTATGGGGAGGGGGAAGGGTGAGCTGTGACAGGGCGAGAGAGAGTCATGGGCATATACACACTAACAAACGCAGTAAGGTAGATAGCTAGTGGGAAGCAGCCACATGGCACAGGGATATTGGCTCGGTGCTTTGTGACAGCCTGGAGGGGTGGGATAGGGAGGGTGGGAGGGAGGGAGACGCAACAGGGAAGACATATGGGAACATATGTTTATGTATGACTGATTCACTTTGTTATAAAGCAGAAACTAACACACATTGTAAAGCAATTATACCCCAATAAAGATGTTAAAAAAAAAAAAAAAAAAGCTAAGAGAATTCAGCACCACCAAACCAGCTCTACAACAAATGCTAAAGGAACTTCTCTAAGTGGGAAACACAAGAGAAGGAAAGGACCTACAAAAACAAACCCAAAACAATTAAGAAAATGGTCATAGGAACAAACATATTGATAATTACCTTAAACGTGAATGGATTAAATGCTCCAACCAAAAGACACAGGCTTGCTGAATATACAAAAACAAGACCCATATATATTCTGTCTACAAGAGACCCACTTCAGACCTAGGGACACATGCAGACTGAAAGTGAGGAGATGGAAAAAGATATTGGAAATCAAAAGAAAGCTGGAATAGCAATACTCATATCAGATAAAATAGACTTTAAAATAAAGAATGTTACAAGAGACAAGGAAGGACACTGCATAATGATCAAGGGATCAATCCAAGAAGAAGATGTAACAATTATAAATATATATGCATCCAACATAGGAACACCTCAATACATAAGGCAACTGCTAACAGCTATAAAGGAGGAAATCGACAGTAACACAATAACAGTGGGGGACTTTAACACCTCACTTACACCAGTGGATAGATCATCCAAACAGAAAATTAATAAGGAAACACAAGCTATAAATGACACAACAAACCACATAGATTTAGTTGATATTTATAGGACATTCCACCCAAAAACAGCAGACTACACTTTCTTCTCAAGCACGCACAGAACATTCTCCAGGACAGATCACATCTTGGGTCACAAATCAAGCCTCAGTAAATTTAAGAAAACTGATATCATATCAAGCATCTTTTCTGACCACAACGCTACGAGATTAGAAATCAATTACAGGGAAAAAAACCTTAAAAACACAAACACATTGTAGGCTGAACAATACGTTACTAAATAACCAAGAGATCACTGAAGAAATCAAAGAGGAAATCAAAAAATACCTAGAGACAAATGACAATGAAAACACGATGATCCAAAACCTATGGGAGGTGGCAAAAGCAGTTCTAAGAGTGAAGCTTATAGCAATACAATCCTACCTCAAGAAACAAGAGGGGGCTTCCCTGGTGGTGCAGCGGTTGAGAGTCCGCCTGCCAATGTGGGGGACACGGGTTCGTGCCCCAGTCCAGGAGGATCCCACATGCTGCGGAGCGGCTGGGCCCGTGAGCCAGGGCCGCTGAGCCTGCGCGTCCGGAGCCTGTGCTCCGCGGCGGGAGAGGCCCGCGTACTGCCAAAAAAAAAAAAAAAAAAAAAAAAAAGCAAGAAAAATCTCAAATAAACAACTTAACCTTACACCTAAAGGAACTAGAGAAAGAAGAAACAAAACCCAAAGTTAGCAGAACGAAAGGAATCATAAAGATCAGAGCAGAAAGAAATGAAATAGAAACAAAGAAAACAAGAGCAAAGATCAATAAAACTAAAAGCTGGTTCTTTGAGAAGATAAACAAAATTGATAAACTGTTAGCCAGACTCATCAAGAAAAAGAGGGAGAGGACTCAAATCAATAAAATTAGAAATGAAAAAGGAAAAGTTACAACAGACACCACAGAAATACAAACCATCCTGAGAGACTACTACAAGCAACTCTATGCCAATAAATTGGACAACCTGGAAGAAATGGACAAATTCTTAGAAAGGTATAACCTTCCAACAGTGAACCAGGAAGAAATAGAAAATATGAACAGACCAATCACAAGTAATGAAATTGAAACTGTGATTAAAAATCTTCCAACAAACAAAAGTCCAGGGCCACATGGCTTCACAGGTGAATTCTATCAAACATTTAGAGAAGACCTAACACCCATCCTTCTCAAACTCTTCCAAAAAATTGCAGAGGAAGGAACACTCCCAAACTCATTCTATGAGGCCACCATCACCCTGATACCGAAACCAGACAAAGATACTACAAAAAAGGAAAATTACAGACCAATATCACTGATGAATATAGATGCAAAAATCCTCAACAAAATACTAGCAAACAGAATCCAACAACACATTAAAAGGACCGTACAACAAGATCAAGTGGGATTTACCCCAGGGATGCAAGGATTCTTCAATATATGCAAATCAACCATTCTTCCATATATGCAGATCAACCAATGTAATACAACATATTAACAAACTGAAGAATAAAAACGATATCATCTCAACAGATACAGAAAAAGCTTTTGACAAAATTCAACACCGATTTATGATAAAAAATCTCCAGAAAAGTGGGCATAGAGGGAACCTACCTCAACATAATAAAGGCCATATATGACAAACCCACAGCCAATATCATTCTCAATGGTGAAAAACTGAAAGCATTTCCTTTAAGATCAGGAACAAGACAAGGATGTCCACTCTCACCACTATTATTCAACATAGTTTTGGAAGTCCTAGCCACAGCAGTCAGAGAAGAAAAAGAAATAAAAGGAATACAATTGGAAAAGAAGAAGTAGAGCTGTCACTGTTTGCAGATGACATGATACTATACATAGAGAATCCTAAAGATGCCACCAGAAAACTACTAGAGCTAATCAATGAATTTGGTAAAGTTGCAGGATACAAAATTAATGCACAGAAATCTCTTGTGTACCTATACACTAATGATGAAAAATCTGAAAGAGAAATTAAGGAAACACTTCCATTTACCATTGCAACAAAACGAATAAAATACCAAGGAATATACCTAACTAGGGAGACAAAAGACCTGTATGCAGAAAACTATAAGACACTGATGAAAGAAATTAAAGATGATACCAACCGACGGAGAGATATTCCATGTTCTGGGACTGGAAGAATCAATATTGTGAAAATGACTATACTACCCAAAGCAATCTACAGATTCAATGAAATCACTATCAAATTACCAATGGCATTTTTTACAGAACTAGAAGAAGAAATCTTAAAATTTTATGGAGACACAAAAGACCCCAAATAGCCAAAGCAGTCTTGAGGGAAAAAAACGGAGCTGGAGGAATCAGACTCCCTGATTTCAGAGTATACTACAAAGCTACAGTAATCAAGACAATATGGTACTGGCACAAAAACAGAAATTTATATCAATGGAACAAGATAGAAGGCCCAGAGATAAACCCACACACATATGGTCAACTAATCTATGACAAACGAGGCAAGGATATACAATGGAGAAAAGACAGTCTCTTCAATAAGTGGTGCTGGGAAAACTGGACAGCTACGTGTAAAAGAATGAAATTAGAACACTCCCTAACACCATACACAAAAATAAACTCAAAATGGATTAGAGACCTAAATGTAAGACCAGACACTATAGAACTCTTAGAGGAAAACACAGGAAGAACACTCTTTGACATAAATCGCAGCAAGATCTTTCTTGATCCACCTCCCAGAGTAATGGAAATAAAAACAAAAATAAACAAATGGGACCTAATGAAACTTAAAAGCTTTTGCACAGCAAAGGAAACCATAAACAAGACGAAAAGACAACCCTCAGAATGGGAGAAAATATTTGCAAACGAATCAACGGAGAAAGGATTAATCTCCAAAATATATAAACAGCTCATGCAGCTCAATATTAAAAATACAAACAACCCAACCCTTAAATGGGCAGAAGACCTAAATAGACATTTCTCCAAAGAAGACATACAGATGGCCCAGAAGCACATGAAAAGCTGCTCAACATCACTAATTATTAGAGAAATGCAAATCAAAACTACAATGAGGTATCACCTCACACCAGTTAGAATGGGCATCAGAAAATCTACAAACAACAAATGTTGGAGAGGGTGGGGAGAAAAGTGAACCCTCTTGCACTGTTGGTGGAAATGTAAATTGATACCGCCACTATGGAGAACAGTATGGAGATTCCTTAAAAAACTAAAAATAGAATTACCTTATGACCCAGCAATCCCACTACTGGGCATGTACCCAGAGAAAACCATAATTCAAAAAGACACATGCACCCCAATGTTCACTGCAGCACTATTTACAATAGCCAGGTCATGGAAGCAACCTAACTGCCCATCGACAGACGAATGGATAAAGATGTGGTACATATATACAATGGAATATTACTCAGCCATAAAAAGGAACGAAATTGGGTCATTTGTAGAGACGTGGATGGATCTAGAGACTGTCATACAGAGTGAAGGAAGTCAGAAACAGAAAAACAAATATCATATATTAATGCATATATGTGGAACCTAGAAAAATGGTACAGATGAACTGGTTTGCAGGGCAGAAATTGAGACACAGATGTAGAGAACAAATGTACGGACACCAACTGGGGAAAGCCAGGGGGAGTGGTGGCGGGGTGGTGGGATGAAATGGGAGATTGGAATTGACATGTATACACTGATGTGTATAAAATTGATGACTGATAAGGATCTGCTGTATAAAATAAAATACAAAAATTCAAAAAAAAGATTTAAATAAGGCACTTCACAAAAAAGGATCTATGATTAGCAAATACACACATGAAAAAAATGTTCAATTAGCGAAATGCATATCAAAACTATAATGATGTACCCCTTCACACACTCTAGGATGGCTAAAATAAAAAGACAGAAGATAACTGTTGGCAAGGATATGGAGAAATTGTAACCCACCTTCATTGCTAGGGGCAATGTAAAATGGCCCAGTCACTTTGGAAAACAGTTTAGCAGTTCCTTAAAATATTAAATACAGTGTTGCCATATTACTCAGCAACTCCATCAATAATTATTCTACTAGGTCTATATCAAGAGAACTGAGACTATATGCTTACACAGAAACTTGTTCAATAGCAGCATTATTTGTATATTCAAGAAGTGGAAACCATGCAACTGTCCATCAATTGATGAATCGATAAACAAAATGCGATACAGCAACACAATGGAATATTTAGCAATTAAAAGGAATCAAGTATCAGTAATATTTAGCTCAACACAGATAGTTACATATAGATATACTTATAGACATGTATATACACAGGTTAGCATATACACACGTATTTCCTTACTGTGACAGCTGAAAGAACATGGAAGCAATAAGCATCCCAGTAGCAATGGTCATACCTACTGCCCAGATCTTGGTTTCTAATACCATTCTCAAATAAAAGGAGCCAAGCCTCCTTAGAGAAATGGTTGATTCTACGACTGTAGCAAGAATTATGGAATTGTGGAATATCTTCTAGTGCCAAAAAGTAAGGAAGTGCTTAAAAACAAAACAAACAAACAAAAAACCTACCACACACACACACCATGGTGAGTGAAGGTACCATAGGGACACAGGAGCCAACTGAAAGTTCCCAACAACCAAAGCTGGAACAATAAAGCAAAATATTGGATTATAATCCAAGGTACAAAATAAATATCCATGAGTACAAATGATTGAATAAATGAATGGGGGAGAGCAGATAAATGTCCATGGAGAAGAATTCCAAATAATTGATGTAGAGACTCCACTCTCAAGGAAGCAGACCATAATTTCCTGCTCCCCCAGTGTGGGCTATGCACACTGACTTCTTTCCAAGGACTGCAGTATGAAAAGCAGTTTGCGGTGGGGCATAGCTTTACAGTGGAGCAATCTAACATACACTATTTCATCAAGGTCAACATCAACAGTGATGTCATGTCGATGGTATGCACTCTTTCGATATGATGTTATAGGAATGGCATCTTATCTCTCTGGTCTTCCTCCTCAAACCCATAAATCCAGTCTAATCACAAGAAGGACTTCAGACATGTCCCAACTAAGGGACATTCTACAAAATACATGATCAATACTTCTCGAAACTGTCAAGGTCATCAAAATCAAGAGCCTCAGAAACTAAAACTTAAAGTAAGAAGGAACTAAAGAGGCATGATAACTAAATGTAATGCTGTATCCTGGAGGGGATCCAGGAACAGATAAAGGACGTTGGCTAAGAACGAAGGAACTCTAAAAAGTATGAGCTTTAGTTTATTATCAACTAGAACCCGACAATGCTGGTTCATTATCAACTAGGACCCAACAATGTTGGTTCATTTTCTGTGATAAATGCACCATACGAATGAAAGATGTTAATTACAGAGGAGGAGACTGGCTGTGGGGTATATGGGAACTCTGTACTATCTTTTCAATTTTTTTTTTTATAAATCTACAACTAATCTAAAACAGTTTATTAAAGAAAAGAAGAAAAAAGAAACGAAGCACTAATACACACTGCAACATGGAAGAACCTTGGAAACACACTAAGTGAAAGAAGCTAGTCAAAAAAGTCGCTTATTGTATGATTCTATTTATATGAAATGTCTAGAATAGGCAAATCTATAAAGACACAAAATAGATTAGTGGTTGTCAGGGGCTAGTGTGAAGGGAAAGTGAGAAGTGAGTGTTAACTGGTTGCTTTTTGGAGTAATGAAAATATTCTAGGGGTGGGATAGGGAGGGTGGGAGGGAGATGAAAGAGGGAGGAGATATGGGGATATATGTATAGCTGATTCACTCTGTTATAAAGCAGAAACTAACACACCATTGTAAAGCAATTATACTCCAATAAAGATGTTAAAAATATATATATATTCTAAAATTACACAGTGGTGATGTCCCAAAACTCAGTGAATATACTAAAAACCACTGAGCTGCACACGTTAGGACTGGACTTCTCAAACCCTGCTGGTGGCAACATATAATAATACAACACTTTGGACAACAGTTTGGCAGTTTCTTAAAATGTTAAACATGTACTTACCTTATGACCCAGTTATTTCACCCCTAGAATTCCCCCAAGAGAAATCAAAGTGTTGGGAGGAAAAAGTTTTTTCTCTCCCAACTTAGGTTCAGTGGTTGGAGGCCTGTGAATTTAGCCGACAACTGACAGATTAACAGGAGAAAACACAAAGTTTATTGATATATGCATGTTGAAAGTACACAAAAGAAGTGGCTATCTAAATAAAGACGGGCATTTATATACCTAACTTGTTGGGGGAGAAGAAGGGAAGAGAAGAGTTTTCATAGGAAATACAAATGGGAGATAAAGCTTGTGATGATGTTTGCTTATCTCATAAGAGTGGTTGAAGAGTGGTCTTCATCTCTTTTCAGGGCAGTTAAACTCCCCTGGAGAGGGTGTTTACGGCAGCCTCACCACCAGAAGTTTCTGCCTTTAGTCAGATAAGAAAAGCTCTGAATAGGCTTCTTTCTGCATGTGCTGAATTTCAAAAGTCTTTAGTTTAAAATAAGCTTCATATGAACACTGGAGGTCTAAGTGAGTCCCCACAAAATCATACATCCATACAGAGACCTGCACATAAATGCTCATATCGACTTTATTAATAGTAATCAAAACAGGAAACGAGCCAACCGTCTATCAGCAGATGGATAAACAAATTGTGGTATACCCACACAATGGAATACTACTCAGTTATAAAAAGAAATGAGCTATTGATTCACATAACATGAGTAGAACTTAAATTGTGCTGACTGAAAGAAGTCAAATAAGAGTATACATTATATGACTCCTTATATAAAACTCTAGAAAATGCAAACTAATTTATAGTGAAAGAAAGCAGAGCAGAAGTTGCTTGAGGGTAAGGGCAGGAGGGAATACAAAAGGGCATAAAGAAACTTTTGGGCAGTAATAGTTACGCTCACTTTTATTTATTTTTTTTGGTGGTGATGGTTTCACAGGTATATACTTATGTCAAAAGTATACTTATGTACACTTTAAAGATATTAGTGTAATTTATTGTATGTCAATCATACCTCAATAAAGCTGTTAGAAAAAATTTACTAATATGGCTTAAACTGTTATAAATTGAGAAAATGAGATTTACTCCCAATGTTTGACATGAGGAAAAAGTCCTAAGGTTTCCTTTGCTTTATTTTTTTTGGTGGGTTTTTTTTTTTAACATATAGAATGTTTAATTTATTACAAAATATTTCATATATTAAAGGAAATGAAAGTAGTTCAATTAATTCCTGAATATCTATTATCCATTTTAAGAAATAAATCAGGGGCTTCCCTGGTGGCACAGTGGTTGAGAGTCTGCCTGCCAATGCAGGGGACATGGGTTTGTGGCCCGGTCTGGGAAGATCCCACATGCCAAGGAGCGGCTGGGCCCGTGAGCCATGGCCGCTGAGCCTGCGTGTCTGGAGTCTGCGCTCCGCAATGGGAGAGGCCACGACAGTGAGAGGACCGCGTACAGAAAAAAAAAAAAAAAGGAAAAAAAGAAAGAAATCAAACCCATGGATCCAAAGCCACTTTGGAAAGCCCTCTTCCCTTATTCTTTGTTGCTTATCATTCCCCTATTCTTCTTTAAAGCTTTATCACATATGTATTTATACAAAAATAATATATTAAGTTTTATATATTTTTGAACTTCTGTATATTCCGTGCTTTCTCTTTTCTATTCAACATTTGTGTTTTGAGTTTCACCCATATTAAAATTAGCTATTTGTGCCTTAACATTTTTTTCTTCCTCAATCTTCAGAGACGAATCTGCTTTATTAGTTTTCTCAAAGAAATGTTTGTCTTTGTTGATTATTATATCTTCATTTTTCTATTTCATTTTTTTTGTTCCTATCATTATTTATATTTTTATCTTTCTTTGTTTTTGAATTTCTTCTATTGTTCTTTGTCTAAGGTTTAAGAGGGAAAAACAAAGGCAGGAAATTAAATTACATACAATAGGATAGATACCACTTTTTAAAAATTGTAATCCTACAGAAATGGAAAAAAGAAACAAAGAAGTTGGATGATAAATCTTTAATCCTGACACACTATAAGTACCATTTGCCCAACAAGTGTGAAAAGTATCATCAGACATAATCAGAGGAAAGGGGCCATGAACAGAACTCACAGCTAAAAATGATTAAAATGCATTTTAAAAATTTCACTATTGGTCAAAGTCAGGTAAATATGCCAGTTGAAATAATAATGCTAGGGGTTTTTTTTGTTTTTTTTTTTTTCTGTACACGGGCCTATCACTGTTGTGGCCTCTCCCGTTGCAGAGCACAGACTCCGGACGCGCAGGCTCAGCGGCCATGGCTCATGGGCCCAGCCGTTCCGCGGCATGTGGGATCCTCCCGGACTGGGGCATGAACCTGCATCGGCAGGCGGACTCTCAACCACTGCGCCACCAGGGAAGCCCAATAATGCTAGTTTTTGCAGGTAAAATTGGCTAAGATTTTAAATTATTTTAACATGAATTATGCTGGAGAGGATATGGGTGAACAATGAGTCTCATCTATTCATGGGGGAAGTATAATGGAGCACAAAACTTCTACATTAGTTTTCTAACAGCAAATGGCCTAAAAATTCACACTCTGATCTGCTAATTCAATGTACGTATATTCCTACATAGGAATATAAAAGGTATACTAAAACTATTTTGTACTTTACTTTCCAAGTTTTACCCAATGAATCTGAATTTCTTAAAATGGGGGGACGGGTATTTAAGTCATTCCTTTAACAGCAGCTTCTGAAAAAAAGCAGCTCAAATCAAAATACCAAGTGAAAAAAGAGTTGATCTGTCCCTTGACTGGCCAGGACATGAAGGATGAAGCCACTGAGCCAGAGGCAAGCAAACACCACGAGACTGGGGCAAACCACCACATCTCTATCAGGAGTAGCTAGTTGGAAGATTCAGGGAACAAGCAACCCCTCCGGGACATCCCATTTTTGCACATGAACGAAATCCCTCGTTCAGGTTCTGATGCTAGCTAGAGCTGAATACAGAATCTGAAAGCACACAGCCACCCTTACCCCCTTCCATCCCTACTCGGGGCGGTGTATGCAGTACACAGATGCCAAACCACAATTTTATAGTGCACAGGCTCTCATTTTTGGAAAGAAGCCTAAAAACTTCACAGCTGTTTGTTACTTTGGGTTTATATCTGCCTTTTCTTATCTCAACTCTGTGGCTACTGACATAAGATATGTCACCCACAAATGGAGGATGGTCCTCTCCACAACAGTTTCACTTTCCAGGGGCTTCAAGGACAGCTCTGACAATATGATGGGCTTTTAAAAACACTCAGACATTACTATCCCAGACCTATTACTGGAAGCCCATGCTATCCACTTCTAACTCCTTCAGAACTGAGCCCCCAGCAAAATACAAAACTGGTAATTGCATTACAGTGACCAAGGTATTACAGAGGCCTTCCTTAGAATCAAATACATCACCAAAACCAGGCAGGATAAGAGAGAAATATTTCATTCAAAAATTACAAACAAAAAAACTTTTCTGTGGGTAGAAATAAAAATAGCCAACACTAACAGCTGTCTCTAGACACGCCGAAGACATACTGTGGCTGACTAAATTATAACACGTAGAAAGTAGAACAATAAAATAAAGATGAGTAAGAACTTGCCTTAGAATGTTACTGGTTTTACATGTGAATGTCCATCATCCACCACATCTAACCCTTACTCTCAAATGCATTTAAGTTCAAGAACAAGTACATTGCTAAGCATCTGTAAACAAAGCTACAAAACAGAATAAATCTCATTAGTGACCATTCTAGGATATTCACGACATAAAATACAGTGCATTCGGATTAAAATGCACAACACCGGTGTCATCTGCTACACCCCCTGACCAACTTAGCTAGCCCTACAAAAGTACAGAAAGACAGTATTCAAGTCCAGAAATGATTTGGCGGGGGGACATACAAAAAAGGAAGACAATGCTCTTCTCTACATTCACAGTTGCTGCTTGATTGTAAATGCTGGCCAATACTGCCTACAGTATGGCAGATGTGGCCAAAGCCAAAAAGAAGGCAGACCTGCAGGACCTTCCTCACTGACCTGAGAATAACTCCCAATGCTTGGCTAAGCCTCAAAAGAAGAAGGCAACACTTGGAGTGAACCTGTCACAGTCCCAGACAGCACAAAGGCTCAGCTCAAGGAAAAGCTGATTCATTCAGTGGTGCTCCTACACCTGGAAAACCGTTCTGGAGGAAAAATCCAAGGACAGTGAACGAGCTCACCCTTTATATAGATGAACAAAAATACTCAGCTAGTAATGATAGTTACCTCTGGATGATAGCATTACAGACATTTTCTTTTTTTCTGGTTGAGTTTTTCCTACAATTTTAAATTTAAAAAATTAAAGTGGACAACACTCGTTGCTTTAAGGCGGCAAATGGTCAATTTCTTAGAAGTTCATAGTGAGAATAACCCAGTTCCTCAACGGGGCACTCAGCAAGTCTTGTCACATTGCTTAGAGTTAACCCACCCCAGCTTCCATGACCAAGGACTACTAACTGTCAACTAATCTCAGCATGTCTTCTGCCCCAGAAGAGCCCTTGTCCCACAGAAAGTCTGTGCCCATCACCTCACCACTGATCACCCCAACTGGTCCTTCATGTTTGCACCAGGCAACACCTTTCAAGTCAAACACTTCAAGCTCAGAAGCTTCCCCAGATATACTTTTTAACATGTAAATCAACAATACTTTAACATTCTTGGGCTTCCCTGGTGGCGCAGTGGTTGAGAGTCTGCCTGCCGATGCAGGGGACATGGGTTCGTGCCCCGGTCCGGGAAGATCCCACATGCCGCAGAGCGGCTGGGCCCATGAGCCATGGCCGCTGAGCCTGTGCGTCCGGAGCCTGTGCTCCGCAACGGGAGAGGCCACAACAGTGAGAGGCCCGCGTACCGCAAAAAAAAAAAAATAATAATAATAATAATACTTTAACATTCTTAATAACTAAAAGCTAGTTCAATTGTAATCAATGTGAGTCTCATATCCAGGGAATGTGGGCATATAATCTTTCCCTTACTGAACAAATGTCAAGGAGAAGAAAGGTCCTACACTGCAGTAAGCACAGTGCAGATCCATAGAGAACACTATACTCAGTTCTGAACCCTACTCTCAGAGACTCAGAAACCACGCCCCCAGCAGGAAACAAGCTGTGAGGGGTCAGGGGAGCGAAACAGAGGAGGGACACTTGAGTGATCTGGAAAAGTGCATCTCAGATAAACAACGTACCCCCTATATGAGCTCTCTTCACATATTGGGAGGCTTTGTATATGTGAAGGAGGCAGGCGTCTGCTCAAGAGAGCAGAACCAAATAGGATTTATGGAAGTCAAAATGGATAGTAGGTTAAAAGATCATCTTGTCCAAGGAGACACACAATGTTCTTCTCACGTTCCAGCTGCAAACAATTGGTTGTGACTACCTAGAGCACAATGTAAGAAGGATTCTGAGGCTTAATCTAGGCTCAGTGGAAAAAGGGTATCTTTCAGAGAGTCCCTCCTGCTGTGGAAAGGAAGAGGCATGGCAACCCAAGTATCATGGATTTCCCACCATTGACCCTCGATCATTGGACTGGATTTTTCAGCAGCCATAGAGTTATTGCAAGGGGTAAACAAATCCATGCATGTTTTCATGAATTTCTGGCAAGTTGAACAAACAATGAATCTTACACTGTGTGTGTACCATATTTTTTTTTGGATGTATATATGGGTCGTTTGATTTAAAAAACGAATTAGAGGGACCTCCCTGGTGGCGCAGTGGTTGAGAGTCCGCCTGCCGATGCAGGGGACACGGGTTCGTGCCCCGGTCCGGGAAGATCCCACATGCCGCGGAGCGGCTGGGCCCGTGAGCCATGGCCGCTGAGCCTGCGCGTCCGGAGTCTGTGCTCCGCAACGGTAGAGGCCACAACAGTGAGAGGCCCACGTACTGCAAAAAAAAAACAAAAAAAAACAAAAAAAAACAAAAAAAAACCACTATAAGGTAGAGGTGACCCTGAAGCTCAGTAACAGACAACACCAAGCTGCATCCAGCAGAAAGTAAGGTTCTATCGTGTACTATAAAGCTCGGTCTCTAGAAGCAGAGGGAAGCATATGAGCAAAGGTTCTTATTAAACAAGCATTAATTAATATCAAGTCAGGATAAAATTTCTAGCATACAGAAATAAAGCTGTGTCTGATCAAAGACTTGCCCACGTTTAATTAAGCAGGAAAGAAACATGATTAAGTCATGTCTTATGGAAAAGAAGTCATGAAGAGTATCTAAAATCAGAAATATTTGTTCAGCTGGGCGACTTCAAGTAGTGTTCAACAATACTGGAATCCTGGAAGCACACAGAACATGCTCAGAGCTGATGGGCATCAAATTTGCTGAGAAAGGAGAACGTGGAGGTAATAATGGGTGTAAACTTAGTAGGACTTAGCATTAATCCATCCTAATGAGGCTGGCATCTGGGAACACAGCCCACTCAGTAACAGCCAGAGAGAGCATCACTCAATGATGCTTCCAACTTCCCTGTGACTCATTTCTTCAACACAAGGTCTGATGTTTTTCTTTGAAAAAGAAAAAAATAAGAAACTGAATTTTACCCAAAATAGAAAGCTGGGGGCTTCCCTGGTGACGCAGTGGTTAAGAATACGCCCGGCAATGCAGGGGACAAGGGTTCCAGCCCTGGTCCGGGAAGATCCCACATGCCGGGGAGCAACTAAGCCCGTGTGCCACAACTACTGAGCCTGTGCTCTAGAGCCCGTGAGCCACAGCTACTGAAGCCCGCATGCCACAACTACTTAAGCCTGCATGCCACAACTACTGAAGCGCACGTGCCACAACTACTGAAGCCCGCATGCCTAGAGCCCGTGCTCCGCAACAAGAGAAGCCACCGCAATGAGAAGCCCGCGCACCGCAATGAAGAGTAGCCCCCGCTCTCCACAACTAGAGAAAGCCCGCACGCAGCAACAAAGACCCAACACAGCCAAAAATAAATAAAAATTTTTTAAAAGTTATTAAAAAAAAAACTAGAAAACTGTATTTTAAGGTAAAACACTATTAGAAAAACTAACCAAAAACACTTGAACTACTTATAACATAAAACAAGCAGCCAAAGCAAGATAAAATACCAGATTTCTCTCTAAAACACAACTTGTTCCCTGCCAGCAAAGAGCCCAACATAGCTTGGAGGAAGATTTCAATTTGCTCCCCCCGCCCCACAATCCACAAACAACACCAATTTTTTTTTAGAACACTTCAGTGACTGATTTCTCCTTCAGCAAACTCAATGACCTGAGACAAAAAACTTATAACCTATTTTCTTCTACCTACCCTATCCATCCCTCCCAACACCACCCCCCGTAAAATCCAGCAAACTAACTATGAAAAAAAAATTTTAATCTATTACAGAGTTGAAAACGTTTCCAACCAAGAGATGTGTGTGAACACTGACCATTCGTCTATACCAGGCTCTGCTCTGTGTCTTTGATGACAACACAGGAGAAGACACAGCCCCTGGCCCCTAAATTTTAGAGTCCGATGGGAGAACAGAAACAAGTCAGAAGGCAATTAAAATATCAAGTGCTGAGTGGTGCTATAGTGCTAAGTATAAGAGAAATATAGGGGACACACCTAATCCAGGTATGGCAGAAAAATATAAGGCTTTGTGGAAGAAATGACATCTGAGTTAAAGTCTAATAATGGGAATTAAGAAAAACAGAAAGAACCAAATGGATTATAGGCAGAGAAAACATGTATGCAAAAGCCCTGAAACTAAGAGAGTGATGGGGTTGAGGAAAAGTAAAGTTAACTTCACTATAGCAGAGCCAAAGGATGAAAATTTCAGCCAAAGGGCAAAATCCATTGAAGAAGTTTATTAATTCATAATAAACTATGGGGCAAGGCACCTGTGTTATCTGCTGGTTCTCACGGTGAACCTGAAAGGACCATACTGTTAACCTCTTCCACAGATGGGAAAAGGGCTCCGCATGGTTGAGTCACCTTCGCACAAAGCCCCCTGTCTTCCTATCCATCATTCTGGGGCTTGATGTTCAGACACGGAAGCCCCATCACCTCTTCCTTATATTCTATGAAAACACATCTTCAAATTTATGTGGAGAATAAGCAAAGCACTGGAAACCTTTAGTGAAAATGCATGCAGCAGATCCAGCCCTAGCACATAGTAGGGACGCAAATAAGTTCAATAAAGGCTTATAACAAAAGAAGCAGAGGCAAGGAGGGGCTAGGCTCTGCAGCTCAGGGAAGAGAGATAAAAATGACCCTAGGTCCACAGTTTTGTGGGCTGGACAAGGTCAAGCCTGAGCTGGAGCACGCACCAGTATCACCTTGAATCTGATGTTGGACTGCAGCTATCTTTTCCGTTATGTACAAAAAGGCACCAGTTATTCACCAACACGTACCTCCTTCTTCCTCATTTTCTGACAGGAATGGCACATCTGCTGTGCAAAATGACAAGCTGTACTCTGAATAGAAATCTCGCTAGGTTTTGAAGAGCTTTATCTTCATGTGTTTCCCTATGATTACAGTCTCCACTCTTGAGATCATGGCCCTACCATTTATTTGACAGGTGAGAGCTGACCGCAGTGTGGTCCTACGATGGCAGTCTGAATAATGGTTCCAAATATGTCTACCTCCTAATCCCTGAAACCTGTGAATGTTATCTCACATGACAAAAGAGACTCTGCAGATGTGATTGAACTAAGGATCTTGAGCTAGGGAGGTTATCCCCAATCATCCAAGTGGGCCGGATGTTATCACAAGGGTCCTTATAAAAGGGGCACTAGAGGAATCAAAGTCAGAGAGCAAGCCATGTGACAACACAAGCAGAGATTGGAGTGATGTACTTTGAACCTGGAGGAGAGGCTACAAGGCAGGAAATACAGGCAGCCTCTAAAAACTGGAAAAGGCAAGTAAATGAATTCTCCTCCACACCTCCAGAGGGTACCAGCCCCGCCAACACCTTGACCTCTGAGACTGATTTCAGACTCCTGGCTTCTTGAACTGTAAGGAAGTAAAATTCTCTTGTCTTAAGCCACCAAGTTTGTGGTAACTTCTTACAGCAGCAAGAGGAAACTAATATACCTACATTTATGTGAACATGTGAAACAAATCTTCTGTGCCAGCAATCCCCCCTGAATTGCTTTAAAATAGTCCAACCAACCAACAAAATTAGGGGATATCGATAAAACAAGAATACTGATAATCTTTAAAGCTGGGTACATGGGGGTTCATTATACTATTTTCTCTACATGTGTATATTTGGTAACTTTCAAACTACAGAATTTTAAAAGTCACTTTAAAATTCCTAAGGAAGAAGACATACAGATGGCCAAAAAGCACATGAAAAGATGCTCAACAAGATTAATTATTAGAGTAATACAAATCAAAGGTACAATGAGGGGCTTCCCTGGTGGCGCAGTGACTGAGAATCCGCCTGCCGATGCAGGGGACGCGGGTTCGTGCCCCAGTCCGGGAAGATCCCACATGCCGCGGTGAGCCATGGCCGCTGAGCCTGCACGTCCCGAGCCTGTGCTCCGCAACGGGAGAGACCGTGGCAGTGAGAGGCCCGCGTACCGCAAAAAAAAAAAAAAAAAAGCTACAATGAGGTATCACCTCACACCAGTCGGAATGGCCATCATCAAAAAATCTACAAACAATAAATGCTGGAGAGGGTGCGGAGAAAAGGGAACCCTCATGCACTGTTGGTGGGAATGTAAATTGGTGCAGGCACTACGGAGAGCAGTATGGACGTTCCTTAAAAAACTAAAAATAGAACTACCATATGATCTAGCAATCCCACTCCTAGAATGTATCTGGAGAAAACCATACTTCGAAAAGATACATGCACCCCAATTTTCATTGCAGCACTATTTACATTAGCCAAGACATGGAAGCAATCTAAATGTCCATCGACAGAGGAATAGATAAAGAAGATGTGATACATATATACAATGGGATATTAGCCACAAAAAATAATGAAATACTGCTATTTGCAGCAACATGGATGGACCTAGAGATTACAATACTAAGTGAGGTAAGTCAGAGAAAGACACATATCATATGATATCACTTATATGTGGAATCTAAAAATAAAATGATACAAATGAACTTATTTACAAAACAGAAACAGACTTCGAAAACAAATGTCGGGGGAGGGATAAATTAGGAGTTTGGAATTAACATATACACACTACTATATATAAAATAATCAACAAGGACCTACTGTATAGCACAGGGAACTCTGTTCAATATTCTGTAATAACCTATATGGGAAAAGAATCTGAAAAAGAATGGGCATATGTATATGTATAACTGAATCACTTGGCTGTACACCTGAAACTAACACAACACTGTAAATCAACTACACTCCAATATAAAATAAAAGTTAAACTGAAAAAATTCAGCTATAAAATAAATTTCCTAAGGAAGATACCACATGTTGACACCTTCCCCAACATCTTTGTCATCTCAGGATGCTGTAACAAATACCAAAGACTGGATGGCTTAAACAACAGAAATTTATTTCTCACAGTTCTAGAGGCTGGAAGTCTAAGATCAGGGTGCCAGCCTGGTTGAGTTCTTGGTGAGGGCCCTCTTCCTGATTTATAGACAGTCACCTTCTTGCTATATTCTCACATGGCAGAGAGAAAGCATCTCTTGTGTCTCTTCTTATAAGGGCACTAATCCCATTCATAGGGCTCTACTCTCATGACCTAATTACCTCCCAAAGGCTCCCCCTTCTAATACCATCACATTGGGGATTAGGGCTTCAACATATAAGTTCTGGGGAGACAAACATTCAGTCCACAGCACCCACTAAGGCCAGATGAACCAGTCTTCCCCCCAACATTGGAACAAATTGTTATTTCTTTAGTTAAACACCATTTCAGATTACTGACTGGTGGTTATGGAACACGTGACAAAAAGTATGCACCTTTAAACATGTTCTCAGTGTGTATGAGAGGCACATGGGAACTGACCAACTGAAAAAGCATTCATGTCTCCTGTATCCCATCTCTCTAGGATGGAGGATCATGGAACAAGACAATGTTCAAAAATTCTCCACCCAAATTATTCTATTGCTTTTTTGGCTGATCATATATAGGTAAATCTATCTAAGATGATGAACACATCTCAACTCTGTAGAAGTCAAAAAACAAAATGTATCTGAGCTATATCTGAACAGGTGGTTTTGGTCTCAGAGAGCCTCAGCTGACTGTGTCCTGCTCCTCAGGATACACATCTTGAGAGCTGGTGCTGTCAACAGAGCTTTCCTAAAGCATACCACCACCTCTGCCACACAGCTATCACAACCACAGGGGGCTGTTCCAACTAGGCTGACCCAGCCTTACAAAGCAAGATAGACAATAGAATCATGTCCTTCCACCAAACAGCACTTGCTACATGCACCAAAAATTGTAAGAAACACCTCAAGGCCCAAGCATTTCCAGTTCACTCGAGAACAACTTCAAAACCCACCTCGTGACTCTGTGCCTGGGTCCACCCCATAGGCACTTACACAAACACAGGCCAAAGCCAATTGTATGCATCACAGCAGAAGGACCGCGTGTGAAGAGGCAGCTGGAGGAGGGAAGGTATTCACGATGCTATCAAAACTCAGATTTTTAATTCACACTGGAAGGACGGTCCCTACACAAATCAGACAACTGTTCTGCTGTTCCAGAGTAACCCAAAAGTAGGAAGAACAAGCTGGTCACATTTAAGATTCAGTCACTGTGCCAAAAGCATCCAATCTCCCCACAGATTCTCAGGAGAAGCAGGTGCAGGCCCCCTGCTGAGGGCGTTCTGCCATCAGCGTCACCAATGTGAACTGCTTGTGGCATTTTATGATCCAGGACCCTTCTTGGCTCGTTATAAGAATTATTTTCAATCACTAAGGCTCGTCACGGTATGAAAAACATTGCAGGAAGTCTTCTGAAATTAAGGTTGGAAAAGTCACTGCTTCTCTGTGGAAGTGCATGGAGAAAACACGGTGGATTTTAAGTATATAAAGCTAACGAGGAATCAAAACCAGTATGAGATATGCCTGTTAAACTACACCGCAAATTTCTGTCATGGAATAAAAAAGCATCCCTGATAGTGAAGGCAGTTAAGTTCACTTCCATCATTAAACAAGAGGTTTTGTAAAAAGTAATATTTATGGACAACAAAGGAGGTGTTGGGAATAAAGCATTTGAGCATTTGGCTAGGGAGAATGCAACTATAATCTTCCAAGATGGACTTCCCTGGTGGTAAAGAATCCGCCTGCCAATGCAGGGGACACAGGTTCGATCCCTAGTCTGGGAAGATCACACATGCCTTGGAGCAACTAAGCCCGTGCGCCAGAACTACTGAGCTTGCGCTCTAGTGCCCTCGAGCCACAACTACTGAGGCCCACGCGCCACAACTACTGAAGCCTGCACGCCTAGAGCCCGTGCTCTGCAACGAGAAGCCACCACAATGAGAAGCCCGTACACTGCAGCGAAGAGTAGCCCCCGCTCGCCACAACTAGAGAAACCCCATGTGCAGTAACGAAGACCCAAGCAGCCCAAAATTTAAAAAAATAATAAGATAAATTTATTTTTTAAAAAACCTTCCAAGAGGAAGAATTTTTCAGATACATACATTCACTTTGGGTGACTTCAGGGAAAGAAAGACTGAGATAAAGAGACCACTCCGTGGCAAGGTAGGTTCAGAAGTAGAGATTAAACATTTAGAAATTTTTATGGGAAATTCCCTGACAGTCCAGTGGTTAGGACTCAGGACTCGGTGCTTTCACTGCCAAGGGCACAGGTTCAATCCCTGGTCAGGGAACTAAGATCCCACAAGCAGGGGGGAGAGAGACAGAGACAGAGATGGGGGTGGGGGGGGAGGGAGGGAGGGAAAAGAGAGAGAGAAAGAGACAGACAGAGAGAGAGAGAGAGAGAGAGAGAGAGAAAGACAGAAAGACAGAAAGACAGAAAGAAAGAAAGAGAGAGAGACAGAGACACAGAAAGGGAGAAAGAAAGAGAAAGAAAGAGAAAAAGAAAGGAAGAAAGAAGGAGGGAAGGAAGAGAGGGAGGGGGGAGAGAGAGAGGGAGGGAGGGACAAAGAGAGAGAGAAAGAGAAAGGAAGAAAATTTTATAGCAGATTGCCAGGAATTTTATGTCTGCTAAATCTAAGAATAAAGACCAGGACTTGTGTTTTTGACTGACTTTAGAATTTCATTTTTCTAACAAATTTTGCATTTTATAAAATGTCAGTGATTGATTAGAAATTTAAAAACCTCATCCTTGGGACTTCTCTGGCAGTCCAGTGGTTAAGACTCCACGCTCCCAATGTAGGGGACCTGTGCTCGATGCCTGGTTGGGGAACGTAAGATCCCACATACCACACAGTGTGGCCAAAATACAAAACAATAAACAAACAAACAGAAAACTCATCCTTCCATGAAGCTGGGGAAGGAATAACCTAGAGCAGTAATTCTCAATGGAGAAAACCTGACCACTTCGGGGGTGGTTTTAGAAAACTGTGGGTCCTTTGGGGTGGGGGAAGAGGGCCTCACGAACACTGGACAGGCAGAGACCAGATATGTCACACATCCTGATTTGTGCAGGACAGCCTCACACAGCAGAGGCACCCCAGCCCTGCACAGCTCTTCAAGGTCCTTGACATATATATACATAAAAAGCCCATTTTTTCTGAGCATATACCCTTAATATTTATTGCTCAGTTTTAATATATATTCTATCTTCCAAAACTGCAACCACCATGTAAATCAATATACAATTATATTTTGACCTGCTTATCACCACTATAGAAAACCACTTAACTGAGAGCAACACAACGTTGAGTCACCCATGTCATACCTGTATATTATTAGCACCAGTACTGGTCTGCTGAGGATTATTCTATAATAATACAAGTACTGTACAAGTACTTGATTATTTCACTGTGCCTCAAGCTCTGGTCATGCCCAAGTACTGAAAAATTACTTTGTATAAACGAATTCCCTTTTATTTCTTCTTTCTGGTATGTCTAGGACATTATATTGATTTTTAAATTTTAATTTTAAAGATTTAAATACATATATAATTATATTTTCTGTGAATTTCACTTCAGGACTGTCATTGGGACATTAGAAAATGTTTGTTAAAAAGAGGATGCAGGGGAATTCCCTGGTGTTCCAGTGGTTAAGACTCGGGCTTTCACTGCCGCCGACCCAGTTTCAATCCCTGATCGGGGAACTAAGATCCCACAGGCCGTACGGTGCGGCCAAAAAAAAAAAAATAAGCAATAAAAGCAAGCAAGCAAACAACCAAAAAGAGGGTGCAGGTCTGAGAGTTGAAAATGCAAGTCTCTTTATGTAAATATCTCAGTGTTCATTATAGGTCAAACATAGTAAGAAATTATAGTATATCTAAATAAAAACATACTGATGAAGTTAGTGTTGCAAGTCATAAATAGACTTGCAGGGGAAGTGAGAGGTCACATTCTTATTTTTACATATGAGATGACAAAACTACTGCAGTTTAAAAAGGGGGCTTTAGGGTCAGGTTGCCAGGTCTGAATTCCACTCATCCAATGTTAGCTGTAAAACCTAGGCAAGTCTCTCCATTTCTCAGCTACCTCCCCTCCACCCCCTAAAGTCAGGATAGCACTATTTCCTTTCGATATCTAGGGTTGGCTGGATGAATCAAACGAGACTCCTTCTGAAGAGTTTAGCATCCTGTCCTGCCCATGGTCAGGACTCCCCACGGGTATGCTATTAAGCTGATCTAAAACTTAAAGGCAGAGTAGTAAAGAAAACAGGGGAATAAGAGCTAGGAATGTAATTGTGAGCCTAAAAATGAGTGAAAACAGACAAATCAAATATAGGACTTGTTAAAAAGAAAAAAGACTGAAATATCAATTCACTACCATCAATCCAACTAAGCTAATTGAACGATTTTAACTCTTTTTACACATACTTGTACATGGAGGAAGTGTGACACAAAACAACATTAGACCAAGAAAGAATCTATCAAGATGAACGCTGATCTCTATTTGGGTTATGGTCATGTTCTGAAAAGCATCATATGACTTCATCGGTTCAACTAATACTTACTGAACACCTCCTTTTGTGTGTAAGAACCAACAACTGAGGAATCCTGAGAAAATGTCAGTGCACGTATACTACACATCTAGGGAAGACCCCAGAAAATTACAGCCTTTCTCATCCCCACATGAGAGTAACTCTAAATAGTAAGATTGTATTTTTGGGTAAGACCAAGTAGGCCATTCAGCAATACAAAAATACAAAAGGGAAAAAAATACCTCGAGTACTGAGGCAACCCTGCCTCTCTGGCTGCTGCTGCTAAAATTAGAAACAGGATTAAGAGTGCCCTGCCATTCCCACTTGGTTTACTGTTCTAAACCCCCTGCCTGGGGACTTCTCCCTCCCCCACGTTAACCCTGAATATTTTGTTCATTCATGTCAGAGGTGGGAAGCAATAGGAAAAGAGCAAAAGGGGAAGGCTTTTATAAATTTAAATGTGAAATTATCTCTCTTTTAGCCTTACACACACATCTCCAGTACTGGATCACATGGACAGTTTGAATACAAGCTTCTTTTTGTAAATGATAGCTAAGTGCCTGCTCAGCCTTAATTCAACCAAGGGTTGCCTATGAGAAAAAAAAAAAAAAACCCTTAAAGCAAGTTACTTAATAGTTACTCTATTCTTAAGAAATAAATGATTCAATATCATTTATTTCTCAAGAGATAATTTAACCTCTTGAAATTTCAAAGTAACAAGAAAACTATAAACTGAGTGGGGATAGTCTACCCTGTTTCTCCCATGGAATGAGGATAAAATCTGGACAGAATGTATGACGCAACTATTTGAAGACTCTGAAAAGTATATAAGGGACTTCCCTGGTGGCACAGTGGTTAAGAATCTGCCTGCCAATGCAGGGGACACGAGTTCCAGCCCTGGTCCAGAAAGACCCCACATGCCGTGGAGCAACTAAGCCTGTGCACAACTACTGAGCCTGCACTCTAGAGCTCGCGAGCCACAACTACTGAAGCCCACGCGCCTAGAGCCCGTGCTCCACAGCAAGAAAAGCCACCACACAGTGGGAAGCCCACACACCGCAACGAAGACCCAACGCAGCCAAAAATAAACTTAAATAAATTTATGTTTTAAAAAAAAGAAAAGTAGATGATAGCAGGTGGAGCGGGGAATTTAAAGTACCACCAAACATGAGATGATTTATTCTGCCCTTCTTCCCTCTGGTATGCCCCAGCCTGGACTTGGGGCAGTTTAAAACTTGGAAATTGGGGCTTCCCTGGTGGCGCAGTGGTTGAGAGTCCGCCTGCCGATGCAGGGGACACGGATTCGTGCCCCGGTCCGGGACCTGTGAGCCATGGCCGCTGCGCCTGCGCATCCGGAGCCTGTGCTCTGCAATGGGAGAGGCCACAACAGTGAGAGGCCCGCATACCGCAAACAAACAAACAAACACTTGGAAATTGTTACTGAGCACAGACAGAACTCGAGGAGAAGTCCTGCAGCTCTGGCTTGAAGAGCAGGAAAGGGGTACCTAAAACTCTGATGAAGGGGAAGAACTATGGTTCCAAGGGGGTGGGTTGAATCTTATTGCTTTTTTGCCCCTGTCTTCCTGCCACTTAGCCCCAGACATGAGTGCAGTCATGAGAAGTGTACAACCAAGCAGGGTAACCAAGGCCCTATCTTTTCTGGCTGAAAAACCAGAAAGAGAAGCCCTTGAGAATCAAAGTACTAATCAGATCATGCAAAGGGAGGAGCTCAGGAAAGCAACTGCATGAAGCTGTTTAGGAAATCCTGGATTTAGCTCCAATATGCACATGCTTGCATCAGAAAACAAACAGCATACCCAAGACTTTGAGAGCAGAACCATGGGAGAGATCATCACCCAGGTCCCAAGCTGGCCACCCACTGAGTGCTACTACACACAGGAGACAGAGCCAAAGAGTACTTCAAAGGCTTCAAAAATGAAGTGAAATTGGAACCATAATCCACAGAAGGCCGGCTGCAACTTGCAGCCTGAAGCCAATTGGGTCAAACTGTATTCTAAAATGAAATTATCAACATTCTCCATAGGGTTTGAACCAAGATCCAGAGTCTCATAATATTATATTCAAAATGTTCAAGGTACAATCCAAAATTACTTATATAAAGAGCTAGGAAAATCTCAACTCATAGGGGATGAGGCAATCAACAAATGCAAATGCCAAGAATGACAAAGATGTTGGAATTATCTGACAGACTTTAAAGAAACTATTATAAAAATGTTCCACAAAGGGTGAGCATTCTTGAAAAGAACAGAAAGAAAATGTCCAAGAAACAGTAGGTATAAAAGAAATAAAAATTTAGAACCAAAACACAATAACCCTAAATAAACTCACTGGATGAACAAAATAGCAGACTGGAAACAACAAAGGAAACTGTCACTGCTCACGAAGACAGATCAATAGCAATTATTCAATCTGAACAACTGACAGAAAAAATGCACAGAGGCTCAAAGCCCTGTGGGAAAATACCAAAAGCCTAATTTACGTTATCGGTATCTCAGAAAGACAGGAAAAAGGAAAAACACTTGCTGAACATATCTTTGAATAAATGGTTACTGAAGTGCTCACTTCAGCAGCACATATACTAAAAATTGGAACAATACAGACAAGATCAGCATGGCCCCCGCTCAAGGATGACACACAAATCCGTGAAGCGTTCCATATTTCCTAAAGACCTAAATGTAAGGCCAGACACTATAAAACTCTTAGAGGAAAACATAGGAAGAACACTCTTTGACATAAATCACAGCAAGATCCTTTTTGACCCACCTCCTAGAGAAATGGAAATAAAAACAAAAATAAACAAATGGGACCTAATGAAACTTAAAAGCTTTTGCATAGCAAAGGAAACCATAAACAAGATGAAAAGACAACCCTCAGAATGGGAGAAAAGATTTGCAAACGAAGCAACTGACAAAGGATTAATCTCCAAAATATACAAGCAGCTCCTGCAGCTCAGTATCAAAAAAACAAACAACCCAATCCAAAAATGGGCAGAAAACCTAAATAGACATTTCTCCAAAGAAGTTATACAGATTGCCAACAAACACATGAAAGGATGCTCAACATCACTGATCATTAGAGAAATGCAAATCAAAACTACAATGAGCTATCACCTCACACTGGTCAGAATGGCCATCATCAAAAAATCTACAAACAGTAAATGCTGGAGAGGGTGTGGAGAAAAGGGAACCCTCCTGCACTGTTGGTGGGAATGTAAATTGATACAGCCACTATGGAGAACAGTATGGAGGTTCCTTAAAAAACTAAATATAAAACGACCATGTAATCCAGCAATCCCACTATTGGGCATATACTCTGAGAAAACCATAATTCACAAAAATAGTCATGTACCACAATGTTCATTGCAGCTCTGTTTACAATAGCCAGGACATGGAAGCAACCTAAATGTCCATCGACAGATGAATGGATAAAGAAGATGTGGCACATATATACAATGGAATATTATTCAGCCATAAAAAGAAACAAAATTGAGTTATTTGAAGTGAGGTGGATGGACCCAGAGTCTGTCATACAGAGTGAAGTAAGTCAGAAAGAGAGAAACAAATACCATATGCTAACACATATATATGGAATCTAAAAAAAAAATGGTTCTCATGAACCTAGGGGCAGGACAGGAGTAAAGATGCAGACGTAGAGAATGGACCTGAGGACATGGGGAAGGGGAAGGGGAAGCTGGGACAAAGTGAGAGAGTGGCATGGACTTATATATACTACCAAATGTAAAATAGATAGCTAGTGGGAAGCAGCTGCATAGCACTGGGAGATCAGCTCAGTGCTTTGTGTCCACCTAGAGGGGTGGGATAGGGAGGATGGGAGGGAGACGCAAGAGGGAGGGGATATGGGGATATATGTATGCATATAGCTGATTCACTTTGTTATACAGCAGAAACTAACACAACATTGTAAAGCAATTATACATCAATAAAGATGTTAAAAAATATATATATGGTTACTGAAGATTCTCCAAATTTGGCAAAAGATATAAACCTATAGATTGAAAAAGTTCAGTGAACCCCTGTGAGAAAATACATATATTGGTCTCCCAGCCTCAACCCCTCCTCTTCCTGGCACAGAACTCCTAAAATTCTTGTAATTTCCTAAGTGATAGGAGCACTAGGTGTATCTCCTGTTCTACTGAGGAAACTCTAGGTAGGTTCTTGGATGGCTCCTGGTTGGGAGCTGGTCACCAGAAAGATCAAGCCATGATCAGAAGCCTGGAATTTTCAGCCCCGTGCCCTGTCCTCCAGAGAGGGGAGAGGCGCTGGAAATGGAGTTAATAATTGATCATGCCTACAAGAAGAAGCCTCCATAAAATCCCAAGAGTAGGAGGTTCACAGAGCTTAAAGGTGAGTGAACACATCCACATAGGGAGGGTGATGTACCCCAACTCCACAGGGACAGAAGTTCCTGCACTCAGGACTCTCCCAGACCTCGCCTTATATATATCTCATTGGGCTAATCATCTGTATTTTTTATTATATCCTTTAATAAACTGGTAAATGTAAGTAAATGTTGCCCTCAGTTTTGTAAGCCACTCTAGCAAATAAGTCAAACCCAAGGAGCGAGGTCTTTGGAACCTTCTATCTATAGCTAGTTGGTCAGAAGCACAGGTGATGATAACCCAGGCTTGTGACTGACACATGCAAGGCGAGGGCAGGGTGTCGTCTTCTGGGACTACTGAGGCTACAGGCCCTTAACCGGTGGGACCTAACATTATCTCCAGGTAGAAAGTGTTAAAAATTCAGTTAAAATTGTAGGACAGCCAGCTGGTGTTGCAGAGAATTGCTTGTTGAAGGGAAACATCGCCACACATTGGGTGACCAGAGTGACAGAAGTGAAGTGTTCTGAGTAATAAAGGAGACACACAGGAAAAAAAAACACATAACAGGAAAGAACTGGGTTTCTCCCGACACAGGGGGAAAACTGGGTTCTTTCCCTTTACAACCTCAAACAAGATAAACCCAAAGAAATCTATCTCCAGACATATCATAAACTAACTGTTGAAAATCAAAGACAAAGAAAAACCTTGAAAGCAGCCAGAGAAAAATAACACATTACTTACCGGAAAGTGGTTCTCAACTGGGGATTATGTTGTCCCCAAGAGGATATTTGACAATGTCTGTTGACATTGTTGATAATCACAACTTGGGCAGGCAGGGAGCTGCTGGTATCTAGTAGGTAGAGACTAGAAAAAACTTAAAAGAAACACTCTACCCAACATGAAACATTTCCCAAGAAATGTTTAAAAGAAACACTCTACCCAACATGAAACATTTCCCAAGATATACTGTATCTGTCTAAAACAAAGATATAAAACAGGTATCAACAGATTTTAAGGAAATATAAACATATAAGGTATGCTTACGAACCATAATGGAATTAAACTAGAAGTTAATAACAAAAAGATAACTGGAAAATCTCCAATCATTTGGAAATTTAAACTACATAGTCCAAAAAAAAAAAAAAATCCACAGGTCAAAGAGGAAGTCTCAAGGGAAATTAGAAAATATTTGGAACTGAACAAAAATTTTAAAAATACACCAAGATTTATGGGATTAAGTGCTTTAAAGGGAAATTCATAGCATCATATGTTTACATTAGAAAAAAAAGAAAGGTCTCCAATTAATAACCCAAGCTTCCAACTTAAAAAACTAGCAAAAGGAAGCACAAAATAAACCCAAAACAAGCAGAATAAATGAAATACTGAAGAGCAAAATCAATGAAAAGAAAGAAAGAAGGTAAAGATCAATGAAACCAAATGCTGTTTCTTTGGAGGAACATAAATAAATAAATTAAACCTCTGGCCAGACTGACAAAGATGATGAGAGAGAGAGAGGGAAACAGAGGGGGGGCGGGGGGGGGGGGCAAGAGATCACAAACTACCAATATCAGGAACAAAGGAGATAACACTATAGACCCCAAGTCAATTAAAGCATAATGAGGGAATACTGCAAAACTTTATGCACCTCTATTCAACAACTTGGATGAAATGAACCAATTTTTCAGAAACTACAAATCACCAAAACTACGCAAGATAAAATAGCCAAAAAAGCCCTGTAACTATTTTCAAAGACTGAATTTGAGCTAAAAAAAATAAAAAGTCTTCTGAGGAAGAAATCTCTATGCTCAGGTGGTTTCACTGGCAAATGCTATCAAACGTTTAAAGAAATAACACCACCTCAGCACAACCTCTTCCAGAACACATAAGCAAGCACTTCACAAGACAGTTTGAGGGTTTATTACCCTGATAACAAAGTCAAAGACAACACAAAAAAATAAAACTACAAACAAATATCCCTCATCAAGAGAAATACAGTAAGCTGTCAACCAAAAAGTGAGCAAATTGAATCAAGGAATATGTTCAAAGAATAAACGCCACAACCAAGTGGAATTTATCACAGGAATGTAAGATTGGTTCAATATTTGAAGAACAATATAATCCATCGTAGTAACAGCCTAAAACAAATGTATGCTCATATCAATTTTTGCAGAAAAAGCATTTGACACAAACCAACATTCACTCATTATAAAGACGATCAGCAAACTAGGAATATAAATAATATCCTCAACCACATAAAGGGCATCTACAAAAACCCTACAGCTAACATTTTACTTAAAGGTCAAAGACTGGATGTTTTCTCACAAAAGGTAAGAAAAAGGCAAGGATGTCTACTCTCATTCAAAGAACTCGGGCAGTGTAACAAGGCAAGAAAAGGAAACAAAAGGCATATAGATTGGAAAAGAAGTGAAACTATGCCAACTTGCAATGACATGATTGTCTAAGTAGAAAATTTCACACAATCTATTAAGAAAACAAACTTTTAGGGAAATTCCCTGGCAGTCCAGGGGTTAGGACTCAGAGCTTTCACTTCCAGGGCCCGGGTTCAATCCCTGCTCAGGGAACTAAAGTCCCAAGCCTTGCAGAGCAGCCAACAAAATATAACATTTTTTTTTAAACTTTTAGAACTAATTAGTTTAGCAGCAATGTAAATATACTTAACATTGCTGAACAATATGCTTTAAAATGGTTAGTATGGTGAATTTTATGTGTACTTTACAGTTTAAAATAAAAAATCATTTATAACAGCAGGCCCCCCAATTTAAATACATTGGTATGAATCTCACAAAACACATGTAGGACTTGTTGACTTCCAGCAGAATTTTGAGAACCAAAAACTGGTTCTAAAATATATATGGAAAGGCAAAGTAACTAGAATAGCTATAACAATTTGAAAAAGAATAAGGTTAGAAGAATAACACTACCCAATTTTAAGACTTACTATTTAAAGCCACAGCTGCCAAGAAAGTATAGTATTGACAAAAGGATAGACATATAAATCAACGGAGCAAAACAGAATCCAGAAATATTCACACAAACATGGCCAAATGATTTGTGACAAAAACGCAAAGGCAATTCAATGCAGAAAGGACAGTCTTTTCAACACACTGTGTTGGATTAACTAGACATCGATATGCAAAAAAAATGTGTCTGCCTAAGCCTCACACATTATACAAAAATTAATACAAAATGCATCATAGGTATAAATGTAAAACATAAGGCTAGGGACTTCCCTGGTGGTGCAGTGGTTAAGAATCCTCCTGCCAATGCAGGGGACACGGGTTTGAGCCCTGGTCTGGGAAGATCCCACATGCCATGGAGCAACTAAGCCGGTGCACCACAACTGCTGAGCCTGTGCTCTAGAGCCTGTGAGCCACAACTACTGAGCCCACGTGCCACAACTACTTACTGAAGCCCACATGCCTAGAGCCCGTGCTCTGCAACAAGAGAAGCTACCACAATGAGAAGCCTGCACACCGCAATGAACAGTAGCCCCTTCTGGCCGCACCTAGGGAAAGCCCACGTGCAGCAACGATGACCCAACGCAGCCAAAAATAAATAAATTTAGATTAAAAAAAAAAAAACATAAGGCTGTAAAACTTCACAACAGGAGAAAACTTTCATAGGCTAGATTTAAGTACAGTTTTTAGACAACACACCAAAAGTACTATACAAAAAGGGGGGATGGTCGAAATAAATAAATTGGACTTCATTAAAGTTTAAAACTTTTGTTCTGATAAAGAAAATGATAAGGGAATGGGAAGAATTACTCATCAGGAGAAAATATCTGCAAATCACATAGTTGGCTAAAGACTTGTATCCATGACAGATGAAGAACTCTCAAAACCCAATAATAAGAAAACAACCCAATTAAGTAGCAAAAAAGGTAACCAGACATTTCAAAGAGGATATGCAGAAGATAATTAGTACATGAAAAAATGCTCAACAGGTGGCGCAGTGGTTGAGAGTCCAGCTGCCGATGCAGGGGACACGGGTCCGTGCCCCGGTCTGGGAAGATCCTACATGATGCGGAGCGGCTGGGCCTGTGAGCCATGGCCGCTGAGCCTGCGCGTCCGGAGCCTGTGCTCCGCAACAGGAGAGGCCACAACAGTGAGAGGCCTGTGTGCCGCAAAAAAAAAAAAAAAAAAAAAAAAAAAAATGCTCAACATCATTAGCCATTACATAAATGTAAATAAAACCAAAATGAGATACCACTACACATCTATTAGAGCAGCTAAAATAAAAAGCAACAACAATACCAAATGCTGGTGATGATGCTGACCATCTGGATCACTCAAAAATTACTGGTGGGATAGATACACTACCAAATGTAAAATAGGTAGCTAGTGGGAAGCAGCCGCATGGCACAGGGAGATAGCTCAGTGCTTTGTGACCACCTAGAGGGGTGGGATAGGGAGGGTGGGAGGGAGGGAGGGAGGGAGAGGCAAGAGGGAAGAGATATGGGAACATATATATATTTATAACTGATTCACTTTGTTGTAAAGCAGAAACTAACACACCATTGTAAAGCAATTATACTCCAATAAAGATGTTAAAAAAAAAATTACTGGTGGGAATGTAAAAATGGTACAGCCACTTTGGAGATGAGTTTGTCAGTTTCTTATAAAGTTAAACATATTTATCATATGACACACACCAACTCTTTATTTGTTGGTGGGGGCAGCAAATAAAACACCCCCAAGGTTGCCATGGGGGTGTTTTTTTTGGTGCAATAGGATTATCCTATATCCTGACTGCAATGGCAGAACACAAATATATACATGTTAAAACTCAAAGAAATTTCTACCCCCCAAAAAGGCCATTTTCAAGCATATTTAATTCCATACTTTTTTTATAATAAGCCAGTTGGCAGGATGACATCAAGAACATGATAGACACCATTGTAAAGCAATTATACTCCAATAAAGATGTTTAAAAAAAAAAAGAACATGATAGAGTCATAAAGAAAAACAACAAGACTAACATCTTCCTCAAGTCTCTATAACATACTGTATGTTATAGAGTCTCTATAACATACTGTATATATGTCTCTGTAACCCTGTAACCCAAGTCTCTATAACATACTGTCCTGTCTGAATCCTGAAGACTCCCTTCTTCTAGGATGAACAAATCAGGGGCCCCCAGTTTATCTGAAAGGCATGCCACTTTCAATGGATTTCAATACTCAATTATTTTGAAGGATGTTAAGAGAGATTTCCTATCTAGTAGTTTACCTGTATCTGACAGAGTATTGTAAGCTTTCCTGACCATCAATCTTTTTTTTTTTTAATAACTTTATCTTTGACTGCATTGGGTCTTCATTGCTGCACACGGCTTTCTCTAGTTGCGGCGAGACAGGGCTACTCTTCACTGAGGTGCACACGCGTCACACTGTGCTGGCTTCTCTTGTTGCAGAGCGTGGGCTCTAGGCGTGTGGGCTCAGTAGTTGTGGCTCGCAGGCTCTAGAGCTCAGGCTCAGTAGTTGTGGCACACGGGCTTAGCTGCTCCACAGCATGTGGGATCTTCCCCAACCAGGGCTCGAACCCCTGTCCCCTTCATTGGCAGGCGGATTCTTAACCACTGCACCACCAGGGAAGTCCCTGACCATCAATCTTAAAGCTTCTTCTTTAAAATCAGGCTTATTTCCCTCCATTTTCTTCTTGGACTCAGTAACTTATCCCTATTTTGGTTATCAAATGAGCCCTACATTCATCCTTAAAATACACTCAATCTGAGTTTCCAATGAAAGTATTTAAGTTAAATCCCCTTAAAGAGAAGGAAAGGGGTCTCAATGATGAAAATAGAGCTCCTGTGAAGAAGGTAAAAAAATAAAAGTTACCTACAAACCTATCACACCACTGTTAGTGTTTTGACTTTTGCCCTTCTGGGTTGTCCTTTTATGTGTGTTCTTAAATGGTTTATATGAGTAAATTAAACATTCTTAATTTTTTCAGTATTTTGAAATAGTTGACTCATTTTCTCCTTAAACTGAAGTTTTCACTATTGTTTTTGTTTGTTCGTTTGTTTATTTATTTTTTTGGCCACGCCATGCGGCTTGTGGGATCTTAATTCCCTGACCAGGGATTGAACCCAGAACACCGCAGTTAAAGTGCCGAATCCTAACCACTGGACCGCCAGGGAATTCCCTTCACTATTGTTTAAAGAAGAAACCCTCACTGTGGGGGGGGCGGAAGAGAGACACAACTGTCCCATTAAATTATAGGTTAACTCTCACACCTCATTTTGATATCCACTGAGTTTGATCCACTACTGTACACATCACAGCGTTAATAGAACAAAACTCACATTTGATTCAGTTCAACTGCTCTCTAATAGGCGTCACAAGAAGTAAAAACTTCAGTGTGGGACTCGGAGTTTTGTTTTGTTTAAATGTACTTCTGTGCTTTCAAAAACAGGAAGAAAAAAAAAGTTGAGGGAGAGAGAAAAGGGAAGCATGTAGGAGGGCAAGAAGCACCATGCCGTTTCCCCCATACTTTGCCCTATGCATCTCTTCCATTTGGCTATTCCTGACTTGGATCCTTCATAATAAACTGGTAACCGCAGCAAGAGGTAGGAGAAAGCAGCGGAGAAAGGGGAGGGAGAGCCCAAAGCACTGTGTAGGACACAAGGGTGATTTTTAACCTTATTCCTAAATCATCTTTGATCCCACCAAAGTTTTTGTTTGTTTGTTTTCTGTTTGGGGGTGTTTTTTTTTTCTTGGCCTCCTTTTTCAACTCGTGCTACTTGGTAGTCTACTTGGTTTATGAATGCCTTCTCCTAAATTACCTGAATGCCCTTCTAGAATGAAGTGTATGATTACAATTCGAGTTGTTATTCTACCACTCATTCTTCGAAAAGTTTTATGCCAAGTGATGCCAGGCACTGAGGATAAGATAGTCTCCTGTGTCATAAGAAATACATATCTGGTCTTTGTCCCTGGTTCCTGACACAGAGCTCCTAAATCCCATAGTTTCCTGAATGATAGGAGTGACAGGAGTGTCTTTTATTCTGACGAGGCAACTCTCAGTAGGCCCCTAGATAGCTTCAGGATGAAGGTCTGGTCGTCAGAAAGACTAAGGCACAATTGGAGGTTTGGAATTTACATCCTCACTTCTCCACTTCCGGGAAGAAGAGAGGGGCTGGAGACTGAGTTAATCACTAATGGTCAGTGATTTAACCAATCCCACGTATGTACGGAAGTCTCCATAGAAACCTAAAAAGACTGGGTCCGGAGAGCTTCTGGGCTGGTGAACATGCGGCAATGTGGGGAGAATGGGAAACGGAGAGGGCATGGAAGCTCCACGCCCCTTTCCCATACCTTACCCTATGCACCTCTTCCACCTGGCTGTTCCTGAGTTGTACCCTTTATAGTAAATTATAGTAGTAGTAAGCAAGGCACTTTTCCTGAGTTCTGTGAGCCATTCTAGTGAATTACCAAGGGGAGTGGGGGCCTTGTGGGACCCTCCATCCAGATTTATAATCAGCCAGGCAAAAAGGTGAGGAGACTTGGCATCCCACTGCACCTGGCACCTGAAATGAGGGCAGTCCTGCGAGACGGAACCCTTAACCTGTGGCGTCTGACACTAAATCCGATAGTTAGCATCAGAATTGAATTGAATTGTAGGACACCTAGTTGTTGTTGGAGGGTCAGAGAAGTGGTATTGGAGAAGACACCATGTATCTGATATCAGAAATGCTGTCAATGAAAACGACAAAGGTCCTCTCTCTCGATGTTCTCAATCAGGCCGACAAGGCTCTTACTTCACACTTAGGTTACCATTTTGCACAGAAAAGAACAAGGGTAAGTATTTTTAAGGCTCTTGAGAGTTTAAAACAAAGATCTATTGGATCATGTGCAGAAAAAAGATTTAAAGTTTAAAAATGTTTGAAGTTTTTTAAAAGTCACTTTGGCTGTTTGGCCATGGAGCATTGAAGTCTGGATAACTACTACACTATCTCCCACCCACGAGCAGTTAACTTCTTTTCCTCTCAGTCTTTATTCATGGGATCGCACGTATTCCTAATCGCCAATCTAAACAGAAACAGATTGGTGCTTTGTGACTATCTAGATGGGTGGCATGGGGTGGGAGGGAGGTCCAAGAGGGAGGGGATATAGGTATACATACAGCTGATTCACTTCATTGTACGGCAGAAACTAACACAACATTGTAAAACAATTTTACTCCAATTAAAAAAAAAAGAGAGAGAGAAAGAGACACGGGGCTCTGTGCACACAGAGGATAGGCCATGTGAGGACACAGTGAGAAGGCAGTCACCTGAAAGCCAGAGAAAGGCAAGAATCCAATCCTGTTGACACCTTGATCTTGGACTTCCAGACTCCAGAACTGTGAGAGAATAAGCTTCTCTTGTTTAAGTCAAAAAAAAAAAAAAAAAAGCCAGAAACAGAGATTTACCAATTATTTCTTCTTTAATCTCCCATAACTTCAAGTGAATACTGCTGAAACCAAAAACCTCTTTTTTTATGACCTTTCCTATTTACAACCATAAGTAATCTGTTTGTGGTTGTGGATAGTTTAATGTAATTCAGACAGAAAGGACCAATGGTTTTCATTTGAAGAGTTACAGGACTCATTTGCAGATTATGAAATTGAAAGAGCAATTTCACAACTTGGCACTAACACAGAATCTTAAAATTAGTGCTCAGGCACCCCTAAAGATGATTTTAAAGCTTGAGAACACACAACAGTAGCCCTCTATGGCCACCCCTCCATAGGCTGGTTGTGCCTATGGGCTGTTTTTCCCATTTACAGCTGGTGAGATGCTTTAATTGGTTGATGTACGACTGACTCCTCTACAGGGTGGTGGCCATGGGTACAGGAAAGCGCACCAAAGGCAGCATGGGGTGGGGGTGGGGGGACCTTAAGGACACCGGGTGTCCTGTGGCCAGAGAGCAAAAGGGAGGAAAGTGAAGGATAACCTCAAGGCTAAGCCCACATGACCTAAGTCATATTAAATTTCACAGAGAAAGCAAAGCGATGATTCGAGAGGCAAAAAAATCGGTTTTAGACACCTTAAATTCAATGGGTATTCAAGTGAATGTTTGCTTCCAAGTAGAAAACAAATGGAACTTCTAAGAGAGGAAAAACAAAGGGTGCACAGATTTGTTCACATTTAAGAATGGAGAAGCACATGTTGGGTAATAATACACAAGAGTAACCATGACTAAAACCTGCAGGGAAAGGAACTGAGGGCATAAATGCTGCAAAGAAAATGAACAACCGGGACTTCCCTGGTGGTCCAGACTCTGCGCTCCCAGTGCAGGGGGCCCAGGTTCAATCCCTGGTCAGGGAACTAGATCCCGCATGCCGCAACTAAAAGATCCCGCACACAGCAACGAATATCCCGCACGCCACAACTAAAAGATCCTGTACACAGCAACGAATATCCCGCACGCTGCAACTAAGATGTGGCGCAGCCAATTAATTAACTGATTAATTAATATTTTTAAAAAAGAAAGAAAATGAACAACCAAGGAAATACCAACACACGTGGTCCCAGGAGGAGCACGATCACACTGTGATCTCTAAATACCATTTCCCAAGAAAGCAGGCTTTTTGAAGAAAGGGCCGATTCCACCCCTTGAAACAGGAAATGTACGTGACAAACCTGGAATTTCTTAAACCAACCATCAGGGAAGCTATCACTATTGAGGAAGCATCAAAAGGACAGGCCTCTCAGGAGAGGAGAATTTCAGTATCAATAAGAATGATTCCAGGCACTGCATTGGTGGCGCCGTGGTTAAGAATCTGCCTGCCAATGCAGGGGACACGGTTTCGAGCCCTGATCCGGGAAGATCCCACATGCCACACAGCAACTAAGCCCGTGCGCCACAACTACTGAGCCTGTGCTCTAGAGCCGGCGCGCCACAACTCCTGAGCCCATGTGACACAACTACTGAAGCCCGCGAGCCTAGAGCCCATGCTCCGCAACAAGAGAAGCCACCGCAATGAGAAGCCCACACACTGCAACGAAGAGCAGCCCCACTCGCTGCAACTAGAGAAAGCCCGCATGCAACAACGAAGACCCGACGTAGCCAAAAATAAATAAATAAATAATTTAAAAAAGAATGCTTCCAGTAATTCTGAAACCCAAGTGTGTTTAAGCTCATTAGCTCATAGTTACACAAAAACTCATTGATTCAAAAACAAAAACAACTCATTGGTTACCCTTGTAGGATGCCAAGGCACCCAATATTTATAAGGTAGTAAATAAGTGGAAAGAATGAAGTATTTTTCCTATCTCTCTTACACAAACCGTACTTCAGTAGAGTAATTCAATAGCCTGCAAGGACAAGTTCCTCTTTACAAACGCATTCTGACTAATACATGAAGAAATTGTAGAATTAGAGTACTACCATCCTGCAGCCACACGACAATGAATCTAAGCAATGATCAATGGCATTTCATAACCCAAAGACAGGCATCATGTACCTCCTGATATAAGAATACAGCACCACCTATTACTTTGTCTTGTGCAAACAAACCAAAAGTGAACTTGAGTCTAATCCAAGTCCCACAAGGGTCAGAGGAACATGGTAAGTCACCACACATGGATGTAGTTCAGCAAAGTAAGAATGGGGAACATTCTGCAGAATAAACCAACTTCAACAAATACACTACACCCTCCCCCGCACCCCAAAAAAAAAGACATACCTATTGATTAAATGTCTTGAAAAATATCTTATTTGGATCCTGACTCAAATAGTTTTTTTAAAAAAGATAATCAAGGAAATATGAATGATTAGATTTGATATGTGAGAGTTACTATTCATTTAATACATTTATTTTTTAAAGAGACTGTTATGGGTTGAACTGTGTCTTCCCCAAAATTCACAGAACGGAGTCTTAATTCCTAGCACCACAGCTCGACTATATTTGGAGACAGGGTCTTTACAGAGGTAGTCAAGGTCATTAGGGTGGTCCCTAATCCAGTAGAGCTGGTGTCCTTATAAAAAAGAGAAATTTGGACACAGACACACACAGCAGCAACACCACATGAAGGGTGGATTTACACTGTCGCAAACCAAGGAACTACCCAAAGAGAGAGACGCCTCAAACAAATCTTTCTCTCACAGCCCTCAGCAGGAGCCAAATGTGCTGACATCTTGTTATCAGACTTCTAGCCTCCAGAACTACGAGATTAAAAGTTTGTTGTTTAAGCCACCCAGTTTGTGGTGTTTTGTTCAGCAGCCCTAGCAAACTAATTTGGAGACATTTAACTTTTAGGGATGCATTCAGTATTTACTGAATTAAGTGACGTGATGTCTAGGATGTACTTTATGTACAGTAGTCTGGGAAAGGATGAAGAGGTTAGAGTTATTAAAAAGAAAAGAGACTGGCTATATATTGATAATGGTTGAAACTGAGTGTCATTATATTAGCCTTTCTTTTTGTTTATGTCTGATATTTTCCATAATAAAAAGTTTAAATAAAGGGCATAGAGATCTCTGAGATGACCATCCCAGAAGAACTATAAAGCACAGGATACAAGTCCAGGCATTGAGTGCAAGGGCATGGTAAACACAGGGAGAGAGCAGATTAGGAGCAGAAATATGTGCCTTGTACACCACTCACCTAGGGGTCACAGGGAGACACTGGTATTCCCCAAACCCCTTGCACCAGCTCATCTCTCATGAAGCAAAGCCTGGCCCGTCCCAGAGCAACGATGCATGAAGAACTCTACCACCCTCCGTTCTCTAAATGGAACAGTTTACCAATAACTTCCCCAAATAACCTGTCCAAGCCCATTCATCACTCATAACCACATATTTCCTCCAGACCTAGGGAGGATCCAGTTTCTATTGGGTTCACTGTCCAGCCTTCAGGGGCATGGTGAAAGCAAATAAATGATGATAATTTTAAGAAATAGAAACTTACCTTTCAGGGGAAGTGTTCTGTTTGAGTAACCTGATTAAGAGCAGAAACTCTACCACTTTCCAGCTGCATGACCCTGGGCAAGTTACTTCACCTCTCTGACCTCAGCTGCCTCATCTGTAAAATGGGGACATGGGACTGTGGTGAAGATTAAAACAAGTTAATTCAGCACCCGGCACATTAGTGCTCAGTAAGAGTCAGCTATTTATTGGCCAGTGCTCAGAGTCAGGCCATGGAGAAGAAAGATCCCCTATCAGTGTCAACGGTCTCATACTTGTTGTAAAAGTTCCTTCAAAATTACTTGACAGAGATCAACTACTTCTAACAACTGTTCATACTCAAATTCACTGAAGCCATGGTGATCTTCAAACAGTCCAACAAAACCTCTTCTTTCAGATTCCTGGACCCAATTCCAAAGTGTGGAGGGGTGGTGTTCCCACACCACCAATAAACAACTCTTAGATATTAGATGCACGTCTCACAATCCAACTCATTTCTGACACTATCTACGTGACACTATCTACCTGGAGATAGAATCTGGTTAAGGGTTCAGTCCCGTAAGACTGCCCTCCACCCTTCAGAAGCCAAATGCAAGCCCAGGCTGTCACGTGTACTTCAGACCAAACAACTACAGACAGGAGGTTCCAACAAGCCCTCCCTGGGTCTGATTAATTTACTAGAGAAGCTCAAAGAGCTCACAGAAACATTTTACTTACTGGATCACCAGAATATTGTTTAGGAACAGCCGGACGGAAGAGGTGCCTAGGGCAAGGTGTGAGGGAAGGGTGTGCAGCTTCCATGCTCTCTCGAGCGCACCATTCACTCCACACTTTACCACTTTCCCCACATGTTCACCAACTAGGAAGCTCTCTAAATCCAGTCCTTTGGGGTTTTTATGAGGCCTCATTACATAGGTATGATTGATTAATCATTCGCATTGGCAACTAATTCAACCTCCAGCACCCTCTCCCGTCCCCGGAGGCAGGGGTGGGTGACAGCACACTGTGACTCAAAGTTCTAACCCTCTAATCACCTGGTCAGTAGCTCTTACCCTTAAGCGGTTTCCAAAAGTCATATCATTAACTTAACGAAAGACACCTTCATCATCTCACCACTTACGAAATTCCAAGGGTTTTAAGGAGCTCTGGGTCAGAAACGGACCAAGAGCAAATATATATTTTTATTATAAACCACAATATCACACCTGCACCCAAGGGATTCCCTGGGGGCCAAAGAGGGAACCAGCAGGCAAGGTTCTATGCCACCTTTGAATAACTCTAACTTTATCTATATTCACATACCAGGTTTCTGCCATACCATCTCCTCCAAAGAAAAGAGAGAACTTTGAAAATCACCAACCCAGAACAGTGTTTTTCTGCTACTACATTACGACTCCAAGATGTCTGCTGCAAAAGGCAACCTTTAAGGGGCTTCCCTGGTGATGCAGTGGTTAAGAATCCGCCTGCCTGGGGCTTCCCTGGTGGCGCAGTGGTTGGGAGTCTGCCTGCCGATGCAGGGGACACGGGTTCGAGCCCTGGTCCGAGAAGATCCCACATTCTGCGGAGCGGCTGGGCCCATGAGCCATGGTCACTGAGCCTGCGTGTCTGGAGCCTGTGCTCCGCAATGGGAGAGGCCACAGCAGTGAGAGGTCCGCGTACCGCAAAAAAAAAAAAAAAAAAAAAGAATCCGCCTGCCAATGCAGGGGACACGGGTTCGAGCCCTGGTCTGAGAAGATCCCACGGACCGTGGGGCAACTAAGCCCGTGTGCCACGCCTACTGAGCCCGCGTGCCTAGAGCCCATGCTCTGCGACAAGAGAAGCCACCGAAACGAGAAGCCCGTGCACGACAACAAAGAGTAGCCCCTGCTCGCCGCAACTAGAGAAAGCCTGCGCTCAGCAGCGAAGACCCAGTGCAGCCAAAAATAAATAAATAAAATTAAGTTAAAAAAAAAATAAGTACCAGCCTCATCTCACAAGGTGTCCTATTACAGTGTATTTTTCATTACAGTCTGAAACACAGGCATCTCTCTAAAGCTTTAGCCCTTCTGCCAGAGAGTGGATGTAACTCGCTTGAGTGTAATTTACAGGGAAGTTCAGCCTCATCCCACTACATTTATTTTACCACCCATGCCACGCTCCCCACCCCCAAACTTCAGAGAAAAAACTTCTTTTCATCATGAAAGAAGCCAAGGCTTTCTAACATTCCTTATGCCCTAGAAGTCAACTTTCTCCAAACTGGTTACTAGGGGGTGGGTTCAAACTAACAAGCCAAAGTGTTTCAATAAAGAAAGTGTTCTGTTAGGGCAATCCTATGGCCCAACAGAAAAAGCCTTTTAAGATTTCCTACAAGATCTACTTACTTCCAAAAATTGCCTCAAGCTTACACAGAACAACCAAAAAGAACTTCGAAAGAGAAATCATTAAGATAACTCTGCTGAGGAAAAAAAGCAAAGAATATTTTACATTGCAATGTTCGACTTGTAGTTTGGGGCTTTCATTTTCAGCATACTGGTTACTTGCTTTCCATGTCAAGAACCAGAGACCAACCCCCTGGTATGTCAGAAGCCTGGATGCAATTTGAGGATGCTTTAGTTATGAAGAGCCCCCCTTTACTCCCCTATGTTTAGGCCAGGAGACAGCTTCCACTTCCTTTACTCAATCACACCAGACAACACATGTGGCAGAAAAATGGATCTTACAGTGTGGAAACCTCTTCAGAGTTTCTTCCCAAGATATTCATCTTCTCACCTCAATTAAGTCCAGGAAAAATCTGATATCCAGGCCTTGAGGTAAAGCCAACAGACATTCTGCATTTTCCAGCAAGTTGTAATTTTAAATTATGCATTCCCCATAAGTATTTGTCAGATCATATATTCAAAACTTTGCCTCAGAAAATACAGTCACTCCAGGCATGGGCAGTCAGGGCCTTATGATGCAAACCACTAACTCAGTAGCTCAGTCTGTTTTGCCAGACACTAACCTCTGTGGAAGCATCATTCTACTTTCAATACCTGACCCCCAAATGAGAACCTAACTTGCCCTTTACTCTAGACCCTTCATTTACATAATTAATGGGCGTTACATTTCCCTTCCAGGAGGGTATTCCCTTTTAACATTTTATGAGTACTAATAACTTTGATTGGAGAGTACTATTAAGATGATAAGATTAGGAAAAACTCTCTCTGAGAAGTCCTTTCCTAAGGCCTTGGCAATTTATTTTTTAAATGAAGAAAGATACCCCTTAAATTCAGGAAATGGGGCCAATTTAAGACACTGAGTCAGGCAAAACAAAAAGGATTCTTCTCAAAGGTGTTTAAAGTCAAGTGTTCTGGGGCTCTATCCCTTCTTCACCTCTTTGGTGTTTGCCCAAGGTGTTCCCTCAAACCCTTATCACACACGTTTACATCCCTTAGGGCATCTGAGGATGCAGATCTGTCCAACATTAGGACTATTTGTAGAGGAGCCCTTCCAGTTCTGGTCACACCACAGATCTATTCTTCCAGTACCTCAGGCAAGAGGGTTGGAGGGGGAGTAGAAACAGTTTCTTCTATTTCCCTTCTACATTCCACCTATTTGGGGGAAAAAACAAACCTACCTAATTCTCCAGCAGCAGGTCCTTCCAAAAGTTAGTTTCCCCATATCTTTATCTGCCAAAACACTTAAGCAGTGAAACATTTAGCCAGTCCAGAACACTTGAGTGCACTTTACCATCAACCAAAACTAATGGGCTAGAAATCATTTAAGCCCCACATGACACACAAAGCGTGCATGACGTGGTATTCCAAGAACTTGAGAGGAATCCCCGTGTGTCATTCAGCAGGATCTAGTGGTAAAAAGGTAATGTAAATAAGAAATAAAAACATAAAATAAAGTATCACAGTGGTATAAAGATAATCAACAATCCAGTTACAGACCTTATAAAATGCCTCATAGCACTGTTATCTCATGGTGTTTCTGCCATGGTCCCAGATTCTGTCATTTCTTTGATGACCTCACAGAAAATGGCTTAGAAGAGCACTGGCAGAACAGGGGAGGAACTTTCACTTCTGGGATAGGACTCTGACTGGAAATTAAGCTCTCAGTTCCAAATACACCTTCCAACTCTGTGATGCTGGGACTGGGACTCTGCCCTATTATCGCACCTTTGCCAGCCATTCCCTGGTGGTTTCTGCTGACAGAATGCACAAGAGGGGGACTGGAGAGCACGAGTGGAGGTGACACGTGTTCCTTCCCATTTATCAGCATCATCCTAACAGCCATGGGTTTGGGACTCTAGCGGCTCTGGGCATTCCCAGAACCAGCTTCATCACTTCCCTTCTTCCCCCATCCCAGGCACCAGCCACAGCCAGGGAGCATCCTTTGCTCACCCTCAGCTACTCGGAGCTCTTCCTTCAAGCTTCTAGGATCTGATAACCTCACCCTGTTCCCTTAACCCCTTTCCTCCCCACTCAGCCTCAGGGTGGGAGCTGCTATAGTCCTCACTACCTATGGATTCCGTCTTTGCTCATTCAGCCCTCTAGCAACTGTGTGATTCTCCACATTTAATTCCCCCTGGTATAATACCTGTTTTTTTGTGTGTGCTATAGGCTGCATCTGAGTTAAGCACAAGAACTTTAAGTTGGGAGGAAATGAATTTGTTGTTCATACCATAGCTAAAATGTAGGGTGCACTTATATGTACCAAGCATTTTTTAAGGGTTTGAGCATGCATAATCCTATTAATGCCCATAGCAACCCAATCAAGTGGCTGTTATCATCCCCATGTTAGAAAGGAGGAAAATGAGGCTTTGACAATTTTAAAAAATGGTTCAGAGATCACATATCTAGTAAGCAGTGGAGCTGGGATGTAATCCCAAGTCTGACGCCAAAAGCCTCCTGCAAAAAACTCTAAGGCTTTTCTAGATACTCCATGCTGCTCCTAAGGACTGTTTACATGGTTCACAAATAACTTAGTGCAGGTGTATGCTTGCTTTTTTGTTATTCTCATAGGTCTTATTCTGTAACAGTCCCCTTCCCTTTTAATATGCCATCACTTGATTACTAAACAATGTCATTTGTCCTGTGGAATGTCCCATATTCTGGAACTGGCTAGGTGTTTCTTCATGGCATCATTTCATTTGTGCCCCTACTGTCTATACTTCTTATAAACTCAAAGTCAGATTGAAATTGAATCCAGTCAAACCTCTGTTTTTTTGACAAGAATTTTTCATCTATGTTGCTATGTATTTCCTATTGCGTCAAATCAGGAGGCACGTAATGTCTGGTCATTACATTTTCAGTGATTCTAAGATTAATTCGTGGATTCAAAGTCTAATTTTTCCATTATAAAGGGAGTCCAGACATATAACTGCAAAATTATCACCTTCTATAAGGCTTTGGCACGAGACAACCAGCAGGCTCAGTGTGTACAAATAAAATGTTACACAAAGTGACTCCTCAAAAAGGAAGTAACAGATGGTGGTCATTCAAGCCTTCAAAGAAAGGAAATATCCCAATAGTTCATCCTACTCCTAACAAGCCCTCAATAGTTTTTGTCAATCAGTATTTCAAACCATCCTTTAAACTGTAAAGGGGTCAAAGGTCAAGAGTTTCAAAGTCTAGTTCCACGTCTCTTTAAATTCAGAATCTGTTCTTACTTAATTCTTTGAACCCAGTGGGCCCGTATTTGCCCATTTGAAAATGGAGATAATGTCACCAACTTCACCTTACCTCAAAGGACTATGGGGGAGGGTAAAATGAAATTTTAAAAAAAAAGTTAGATGTGGCAAATAAAGATTTATTCTCACAGATTAAATTTTACCCAGAATGAAGAAGAATGCCATGAACTAAAATCTTGAGAAGCCACCAAAACTAGAATCAACAATGCTCAAGAAGCCACTGCAATCTAAATTTGAAGAGATACTATGAATGAATTATAAGGAAACTACCACTTGCCTATAGCTGATATGCTATACACTGACAATTCACTTACTTAAAATTGGCTGCCACCATTTGACTCTTTCATTGAAAGCTACATTACACTAGATCTAGTTCCCAAGTAGAAAATCATATTTAACACAGCCCATGTTAAAATGAAGGGATTAATTAACATGCACACGCTACTATAAATAAATAACAAGGACCTACTGTAGAGCACAGGGAATTATATTCAATATCTTGTGATAACGCATAATGGAAAAGAATCTGAAAAAGAATATATGTATATATTGGGTTGGCCAAAAAATTCATTCAGGTTTTCCCATAAGAGGTTATGGAAAAACCAGAATGAACTTTTTGGCCAACCCAATATATATATGTGTATATATATGTATATAAAATTGAATCACTTTGCTGTACACCTGAAACTAACACATTGTAAATCAACTATACTCCAATTAAAAAAACCACACAAATAAAAAAGGGGATTAAACCAGTAATCTTGATACCATGACACTTGATTCAGGGACTCATCCTCCAAGATACTGAATTTCCTAAACAAATGTTAAACTAAAACAAGAAAATGCATTGAGTTTAATCTAATGTCACTGTTTCTATCTACAAAAGTATACATTATATAACTTGAAAAATATTCAACATAGACCAAAGAACCAAGTCCTACAAAGACTAAATTCAATAACATTGTTCTGAAAATAAATGTGCTGTAAAATTTTCTGAGCATAAGTGATTTGTTACCAACTGGAACCTTGGAGAATGAGACCTCAGGCCAGCTTTCCTAAACTCACCACCAAAGAAACCTTTTAACCATTCTTTGCATTTTGATGAAGGTTCTGGTTTAGTGACTCTTCAAATGTCATTTTGGAACACTAATGTGAAACACACAAAGCTAGTTACTCTTGATTTTTATGTTAAAAATACACAAAAGCTGAGCAGTTTTCCCTGCACCACCTTCTCCAAAGTAGCTTTTAAGAATTTTCAGGTTCATCATCTGAAAGAGTCAACAGACATTTCCTTTTATCTTTTCAACTACTGGGGTCTCAAATTCTCACCATGACATCATCAACATGGTTTGGAAATTGCTGACACAGGCTATTCAATTGTGCTAAAAGGTTTGTGTTTATATACAATTACTACAGTGCCACCATGTGAGCAAAAGAAAGCATAGTAACATTTTAAAATAAAGCATAAATAGCAGTTATTTGCTCTTTAAAAAATTGCCAAGGAGGGAACTTCATATTTAAATACAATTAGCAAAACTCATCAGAAAGATCTCAAACAAGATTCTGTGGGATGTGATTGAATGAGCAAGTTTACGCAGTTACCCCAGAACTTACTTCAACTTTAAATATCTCAAAGAGCAGATTGTTTTCAAAGATATAGTATACTCTTACAAAGCAAAGCCCAATGCAAGACACAGACCATGAAAGAGAAGAACCATGTGTGTTCTAGCACATCCATGAGTTGGAAGGAGAAAAACCCTTGGAAAAACTACCAATAGGCTTAGATACTAAAATCTTAGTTTTAAATATAGAAATTCTTACCTCCCACTGTAAATGAGGCGGGATATTTCGTATCTGAAGTTTCCGAATCCTGCAGAAGAATTAAAATGTTTTTTAAAAGAAAAAAAAAAAAAGTAAATGCAGAAGATATTAATAGCCAACATGGATGCTTAGAAACTACTTAAAATACTTTATATTAATTACAAACTAATATATAATAAGAAAAGGCAGCCCAAGAAGGAAAAAGGAGACAAAGTTATCACAATATGCATACTGAGACCGTTTGGAAATCTAGCATCATTGGATTGTTATGGCTTATTCTAAAAGCCACTAAAATTGGCAGATACATTGTTTGAAAAACATTTCATCTGATGACTATATTCTAAGTTCAAACCCTTTAGCCTCAAAGTAAGCGTCCCAGAACACAAACAAAGCCTTAGTCCAGATGTTCTTAATCTGAGATCACAGCCAAGGGGTCCATGGACAGAATTCAAGGAACTTGGATAGCAGAGGTGGGGTATGGGGGAAATCACATGTTTATTTTCACTATCCCCTAACTGAAATTTAGCACCACCTTCAATTATGGATGTTGGCATCAAACGACAGGAGAATTATATGACTTGTACTTTTGACATTAAAATAAATCAGATATTTTCACATCACGTTGTTGCAGATCTTTAAATATCATGTATAATCACTACTGTGAAAGTTAGCTGTGTTGCTAGAACTTTTCCTTATTATGTTAAGAAACACATGCTACTACAAGCTTTAACATTATTCTAACTTTATTTCAAAATAATTTCCTTTATAATCCCATGTGTTTTATTTTATGCACTTAAAAATACCTTAAGAGGTCCATACTTTTCAGGCTGCCAAAGGAGTCCATGGCACAAAAAACATTAAAAATCCCCTACCTTAGTTCAAATGCCTACACATATACCTATACATATGCTATGTATATAAAACACAATATGTATTTTATATAATAATAAAATCTATTGTAATATACGTCCCTCTTCTTCTATCCCCTCCTCAATACTATCAGAGGGAGGGAGCAGAAGAAGAGAGGGAGGGTGGAAGGAAGGAAGGAAGGAACATGAATTATATGAGATTGTACTACGAATACCACATACCAGTCACACTCTTAGAGGGAAAGGAATTTACAGTCAACTAGCTATTTTAAAAAGAGAGAGAGACTAACAATTGGGCATGACATCTCAAGTGAAATAATTTTTTAACTTCTAGAACTATAGTTAATTTCCTTTTCTGGGTCAAACGATCCACTTTTAAGTACCACAGCAAAACACCAGCTGGGACTACATTCACAGCCTACTCCTTTGTCTCTCCCATTCACCCCAAAGCCTTAAGAACAAATAAATGCCACAGACACTGCCTATCCCTTATGGAACTCTAAAGAACATATAGATGAACAAACTCAGGTACATCCTGTTTATAATGATAAAATAGACGATGAAGGAAAAATCATTTTTACATTATTTTTATGAGACAGTGAAACAAAGCACAATCACCAAGGGCAATGTATCAAAGAGATAGTGACAGAATGCCAATTTAAGAAAAAATTTTTAAACACCACATAGTCTTAGAATTTACACATTATTCTGGGATTTGTTTCAAAAATAACTCATGTGCTAAAAAAAAAAACTCATGTGCTAATAAGTTAAAGCTGCAGGATGTGTACTGTATCTCTGCTTTTGTATAAGTTTTACATTTACCTTAAAACATATACCCTAATAAAAACATTCCTAAAACATAGGTTTCAAATCTGCCATGTATTGCTTTGGGTAGCAGAAAAGTTACTCACACTGTGTAAATACTTACCCTGGGTAACCAAGGAAGTAAGAATTATTTACTATACATTGCAAGTACTAATCTGTCAGTCAAGCATCTGACACAATAAATTACAGCACAATGTTAAGAAACTAAGTATTCATCTCTACTGGACTCATTTTTCTGGGTATATATATTACCAAAAAATTTTCCCAAAAGCACACACAGAAGTATACCTAGAGAGTTATGGTCACCAAGCAGGTAATTATTCATTATTAAAACAACAAATACCTACTTCACAGGGTTCCCAAGAACTTCTTTAAATAGGATACTATTTTTTGTACATTAGAAGTAATCCATTAGCCATGTTTTCCCCACACATTCTTCAAAATGTACATCTGACACCCATTTACTTATTAGAAGTTACTCCAGAATAATTATTTCCCTTAAATGGCTGTCCCTTTTCCATTATCTGATTCTCTCGTGTTTCATTTTAGACAAATACCAGGATTATTTTCATACAGTTAGTGTTTTGATATCTAGCACTGTTCTTTCCCACTTACCCAGTAACTAATCTTAAACTCTGCAGTTTCACCTCTAGCTCCTCTCCCCATGGTCCACTCTTATCACTACAAGAGCCAAAAGGCCCAGCATTAAAAAAGTCCAAGCAAAGGCATGAATTCTCATCTAGTACATAAACACAAACCTCTGACCCAGAAGGTACTTGAGAAAAAACGACCCCACTCAGCTGTACTAATCAAGTTGGCTATACACAGTTAAAACACTATCACCTGGACTTCCCTGATGACGCAGAGGTTAAGAATCCGCCTGCCAATGCAGGTGACACGGGTTTGATCCCTGGTCCGGGAGGATCTCACATGCCTCGGAGCAACTAAGCCCGTGCACCACAACTCTGAAGCCCGAGCCCCTAGAGCCCTTCTTCTGCAACAAGAGAAGCCACCGCGATGAGAAGCCCGCGCACGACAATGAAGAGTAGCCCCCGCTTGCCACAACTAGAAAAAGCCCGCGCGCAGCAACAAAGACCCAACACAGCCAAAAATAAATTAATTAATTTAAAAAAAAAACAAAAAAACACTATCGCCTGTATTCTTAGCTCCCATCTCCCATCTGAGCTTTTAGAAATAGGTTGGTTATATTTGGGTTTTAAATACTTAAGAGTCAAGAAAACGGATACTGTTTTCCAGTGTGATTACCCACTCATTAAAGTTCAATTTAACTATCAGCAAAATAAGTTGGTGTTTCACCTCCTCCTAAAACACACTTACGTAGTAACAAGGATCACACCCTGTAACAACAGGGACTCATTAGGCTGTCTTGTTCACTGTTGCATTCAGAGTCTGGAACAGTGTGTGGTACCTGAGAAGCACGATAGTTAAATTAACATTTGTTATAACATATAGAAGGGGAAGAAAACACAAGACTCATGGATCCACCATCCAAAAACTAACATGATTTTATTACAGCTCATGGGGGAGTGAGAAGAACAATAGCTATACTGAAGTTTGAGAACAAAAACAGGAAAATGCCGATTTAATCTCTCGTGCTATTTTAAAAGAAAACTTCCACACAATCTACTTATAAGTTAATCATATAGAATTTAAGGGTTTTCCCCCGAGAGGGAAAAATGAGGTGAAGTTTAAGCTCTCATTTAACCTTTAAAAAATGCTTACTGTGCCTGAAATAGTTGCAATAAAATTCAGTACTCTTTTTTTTTTTTTGGGGGGCTGCACCGGGTCTTCCTTGCTGTGTGCAGGCTTTCTCTAGTTGCGGCGAGCGGGGGCTACTCTTCATTGCGGTGCGTGGGCTTCTCACTGCAGTGGCTTCTTTTGTTACGGAGCACGGGCTCTAGGCGTGTGGGCTTCAGTAGTTGTGGCACACGGGCTTCGATAGAAGCAGCACTCAGGTTCAGTAATCGTGGCTTGCGGGCTGTAGAGCACAGGCTCAGTAGTCGTGGCACACTGGCTTAGTTGCTCCGAGGCATGTAGGATCCTCCCGAACCAGGGATCGAACCCGTGTCCCCAGCACTGGCAAGCAGATTCTTAACCATTGTGCCATCAGGGAAGTCCCTCATTATTTATTAAAAGCTGGTTTAATTACAGGATAAAAAGCCAATAAAGCTCATATACACTCCTAAAGGCATCTTCAAAAGTTTTAGTAATAAATGGAACTGACTTAAATTGATTTTATGGAAGTTTTCAAACTGACACCAAAGTAAAAAAATCATATCAACCTCCATATGCCTGTATCAGTTACCAAGTATGATCACCTGATCTTGTTTATCTATACTCACACCTGTACCAACAAGTCCCACTTACATGGCCTGTCACGCTACAGTACATCTGTAAATACAGACAAAAGGACCTTTTTTGTTTAAAATTAACTATATCACCATTATTGCTTCTAAAAATGATTAACAAAAATTCCTTGAGAATACCCACACTCTGTTTATTTCCAACTGCTTAATAACTATCTTTTTACAGTTGGTCTGTTCATATCAAGATCCCAATGATATGCCCACATGTGTAGAGTCAACATCTCTTAGGTCTCTTGGATATAAGAGTCCCCCTTCACTCTGTTTTCTTGCTATTTATTTGGAGGTCCAGGTAATAAATGCTGTGCAATTACTCATTCTGTGTTTTACCCATTGCATCCTCTTTGTGTCATTTTAAATAATTGTTTGCTATGTTGAATTTGATATACAATGATGTGTAATATCTTTACATTACAAAGCATAAAACATATATGAAACCACCTCACCAAATCAGAAGACAATTGAAGCTACCATGCTCTTCCCTCACCCAAATGCCTGCCTCCTAGAAAGTAACCATCACCCTAAATTTTTGTCATTCTCATGTCTTTTATATTAGCATCTTCTTTCAAACGACTCTTTAAGTAGACAAAATACTATTATGTCCTTAAAAATGGATAAAAACTTCATGCTGAATATCTAGTTAGTTTACATTTCCCCATTTAAAAAAATTTTTTTAAGTTTGTTCAATCAGTATCAAAAAAGAGCCATACACTGCACGTGCTTCAGTATGACTCTAGCCTCATAAGCTGCATGTTTCCCTTTCTATCCTTACAACTTATGCAGAGAATAAAAAAATCCCAAACCTGTCATTTGTCTCCTGTTTCTCACTGCCTGGATTTTGCTACTTACACTCCCATGGTGGTGTTTATTATGATGTTACTCTGACCCCTATAAAAGTGGTAATTAGATCTGAAAATGTGACTTGTTTTTTGCTGTTGTTTGTTTAGGGAGAGACAATAAACTATCACACGGGAGGTTTTATACTTCCATGAAAAGATACATTATCCCTGCTTGTCTACCTGTGATGTTGCAATCACTAATGATCACTGCCTAAATCCACTGTTTCATAAAGGTTGAAAATGTATTTCCTCATTGTATCATGCCTTCCATATTTTTTTAATGAATTTATTTGTTTGTTTGTTTGTTTATAGCTGCGCTGGGTCTTTGCTGCTGCGCGGGCTTTCTCTAGTTGTGGTGAACGGGAGCTATTCTTTGTTGCGGTGCGTAGGCTTCTCATTGCTGTGGCTTCTCTTGTTGCGGAGCACGGGCTCTAGGTGCGCAGGCTTCAGTAGTTGTGGCACAAGGGCTCAGTACTTGTGGTTCGTGGACTCTAGAGCACAGGCTCAGTAGTTGTGGCGCACGGGCTTAGTTGCTCCGCGGCATGTGGGATCTTCCCGGACCAGGGCTTGAATCCGTGTACCCTACACTGGCAGGTGGATTCTTAACCACTGTGCCCCCAGGGAAGCCCCGTATTTTTTAATTTAGCTGGAGTTCTTCCATAAAGAACAACTTTCCTTTATCACATATTTGGATACGCTGAACCGAAGTAAGTATAGTAAAGGCAGGGTAAGTATTTGATTCTTTCCCTTCTGCAGATGGTTTTGTGCTGCTCATCACATCCCCTTGCTCACCTCTGATTTCATTCACAGCTGTGGGAGACAGTCCCAAGCACAGTGAAGTTGTCCCGCCTCCTTCCACCCCTAAGCACACCCTTAGGCATCTCTGTTTCACCTCAGGTTTTTCACCAAAGCCTCAGAAGAGTTCAAGAACAGCCCAGAAGAATGTAAATTGATACAGCCACTATGGAGAATAGTATGGAGGTTCCTTAAAAAACTAAAAATAGAGCTACCATACAACCCAGCAATCACACTGCTGGGCATATACCCTGAGAAAACCATAATTCAAAAAGAGTCATGTACCACAATGCTCACTGCAGCTCTATTTACAATAGCCAGGACACGGAAGCAACCTAAATGTCCATCAACAGATGAATGGATAAAGAAGATGTGGCACGTATATATAATGGAATATTACTGAGCCATAAAAAGAAACGAAATTGAGTTATTTGTAGTGAGGTGGATGGACCTAGAGTCTGTCATACAAAGTGAAGTCAGAAAGAGAAAAACAAATACCATATGCTAACACATATATACAGAATCTTAAAAAACAAAAAAAAAAAGGTTCTGAAGAACCTAGGGTCAGAACAGGAATAAAAATGCAGACATAGAGAATGGACTTGAGGACACGGGGAGGGGGAAGGGTAAGCTGGGAAGAAGTGAGAGAGTGGCATGGACATATATACACTACCAAATGTCAAATAGATAGCTAGTGGGAAGCAGCTACATAGCACAGGGAGATCAGCTCGGTGCTCTGTGACCACCTAGAGGGGTGGGATAGGGAGGGTGGGAGGGAGGTGCAAGAGAGAGATATGGGGATATATGTATATGTATAGCTGATTCAGTTTGTTATAAAGCAGAAACTAACACACTATTGTAAAGCAATTATACTCCAATAAAGATGTTTAAAAAATAAACACCCTTTGTCAAAAGGGAGAATTAAAAAAAAAAAAAAAAGAACAGCCCAGAAACAAAGGAGAGATGAAACCCTCAAGACAACCTGTAATTTACAGAGGAGAACGTTGCGAGCCAATAGATAAATGTCCCAGTCTTCCACCTGGGAAGCATTCTGTACATTCCTCAAAGGTCCTATTTCCTTATGGCAACCTCAATAAAGTGCCCTTCCTTGGCTTGTCCTAAACCCCCATTTCACTCTCTCCATTCCCTCATTTTGGAGAATGGTTTATTTTGGAGATGAAACCATCTCCAAAATAAACCAGCTTCATGCAAATCCTCATTTCAATGTCTTCTTTCAGGAGTTCAAAGACATTATTATTTCAAACTTTTCAGAATGATGAGTTGGTCCCCTGGCACTGTCCAAAGATGACCAAATGCTTATTTTTTTCAGTAACATTATGGATTCACAAATACTTTGTGTGTATCAACCCGCTGCATTAATTCCTTTTAATGCTCAAATTGCCCCATCTTTGGCATCAGTGGAGGCCTCTTCACACTGATCCTGTATCTTTTGAAATGACTCCAGCAATCTTTGAGAGCTTTTTTGCCTTCTGTTATGATAATCCAGGTTCAACTTGTACACTTCCTGCCCCCATCTGCAACCAGTTTCATCTACATGGAGCACCGGTTCCTTTTAGTCAGAAATAATACAACGAGACACAACCTGCGTGCTGTTATAGGGCTGGTCATCACTCCTAGGCCAGAGCTAGACAATACCCATTTTGTTTGAAAGCGAAATAAACCATGTGTCCACGGTGATTACAGTCATCCTTCCAAATTCACAGGGGATTAGTTCCAGAAGCCCCTCAGATACCAAAATCCACGGATGCTCAAGTGCCTTATATAAAATGGATAGTATCCCATATACTTTACTTATTTATTTATTTAAATTTATTTATTTTATTTTTGGCTGCGTTGGGTCTTCGTTGCTGCACGTGGGCTTTCTCTAGTTGCGATGAGCGGGGCTACTCTTCGTTGCAGCACACGGGCTTCTCATTGCAGTGGCTTCTCTTGTTGCACAGCATGGGCTCTAGGCACGCGGGCTTCAGCAGTTGTGACTTACAGGCTCTAGAGCACAGGCTCAGTAGTTGTGCACGGGCTTAGTTGCTCTGCGGCATGTGGGATCTTCCCGGACCAGGGCTCAAACCCGTGTCCCCTGCATTGGCAGGCAGATTCTCAACCACTGCACCACCAGGGAAGCCCCCATATACTTTAAATCATCTCTAGATTACTTAAAATACCTAATGCAATGTAGATGCTATGTAAATAGGTGTAAATACGATATAAATGAGATGTAAACAGTTGCCCCCAAAAGGCAAATTCAAGTTTTGCTCTATGGAACTTTCTGGATTTTTTTCCCCAATTATTTTTCATCTACAGTGGGTTGAATCCACAGATGCAGAACCCATGGATATGGACGACCAACTGTTATTTTCAATTCAAATTTTAGGTTACTACGTTTTTGCCAAAAGTCTTTGATATTTACATCTTTTTTCCACATTAAAGCTTGACAGGTATAAATAAGAATATAAACAAGAAAATGCTTTACGTCTGTTATGGACTGAATGTTTATGCCCCCCCCAAAAAAATTCGTATGTTGCAGCCCTATCCCCCAATGTGATGCTGTTAGGAGATGGGGACTCTGGGAAGTGTTTAGCCTAATGTGAGGACATAAGCATGGAGCCCCCATAATGGGATTACTGTTTTTCTAAGAAGAGAGACCAGGGCTCTGTTCACTGCACACTGAGGAAAGATTATGTGACCTCACAGCAAGAAGGCATCTGTCTATATAAGCCAAGAACGGGGCCCTCAGCAAGAACCCAAAGAATCTGCGTGCACCTTGACCTTGGACTTCCCAGCCTCCAGAACTGTGAGAAATAAACATCTGTTAAGCCATCCAGTCTATGGTATTTTATTACAGCAGCCCAAACTGCCTAAGACAATGTCTGTTATCTCATGTAACCCTCCCAGTCAGCATTTTATAGATTCGAAGACAAAAGCACAAGTTTATCTTGCCCAAACATACCCTGCTAATGAGTGGCAGGGTCAGAATCCAGCTCTTGGCATTCTGGCTCCACAGTCTATCCTCCTAACTATATTCCATCTTACTGATTTCACTTATAATCCAACCAATAATGTAACCATTATCAAAAAAACTTCAGAAAAATTACAGGTTGCGTGTTAAACCCAAAGGTCAAAGATATGCCAATCTCAAGCAAAATTTTCACTTTGCTCCACAGCTTTAAACCGTACAATCAATTCACATACTAAAACTCAATACTGGCATTAAATGGACAAGGTTACATATGAATACCAAGAAAGTCAACTATGCTGGAAACTCAGCTAATTCAACTGCCTCAAGATATTATGAAAATTGTATACACTGGCACCTAGGCCCTTAGAGCTAGTCATTTCATGCTAAGTCGTAGTGCAAGACATACAAGTGTACAGACTTGCAACCTTCCATCCAAACCACCTATAAGTCCTAAATGTTCATTTTGTTTATCTTGTTTCTCCCAAAAGGCCATCCCTCCTTTCTTTCTTTCTACTATTACTTATACAAATCAAGAGAATCACCACTTTCCCACTTCACAGATATAAAGAGGCCAAGGCTTGGATCATGATCTAACACAGCTAATACCAGCTGAAGACAGGAAGAGAAAACCAAGTCTAACTTAACTTCTAACATTTTCCTCTTTGCCTTGATCTCTTACGCGAAGAGCTGGGACACATGGTCCATATGTGTACTGATCATTTTCAAATAAAAAGACAAGCCTCTGGACTCAGAGCAGTATGGCCTGGCCTCTTCAACCTGTCACTTGCAGGCACTCTGAACTGGCTGCAGGTTTTCATTCTTAGCTGTGCCCAACCAACACAAACTATGCCCAAAGAGGAAGTTCAACCTGGCCAAATTCAATACAATTACTTGTACTAATTGCAATAGTCAATACTGTAATTATATCTATCCTTGCTTCTTTTATACAGTTAAAAATTAGCTCCTTAAAAGGTCAACCTCAATTTTTTTTTTTAAAGCAGAATACTCCAAGTAGATGAATACCTGGGGAAATGATGCATTTCAGATTGCTGGTGATAAGTGTCAACTGGCATAACCCCGCCTCATGACTGACTCGGCAGTCTCTTATCAAATCCTCAGACTAGAAGTGCAGCCTCTCAAGCATTCTCCTCCTTACAGTGTCTCTCTAGATAAAGCTGCAGCCGACTCAAAAACTTAGCTGTAGGGCTTCCCTGGTGGCGCAGTGGTTGAGAGTCCACCTGCTGATGCAGGGAACACGGGTTCGTGCCCCGGTCCGGGAGGATCCCACATGCCACGGAGCGGCTGGGCCCGTGAGCCATGGCCGCTGAGCCTGCACGTCCGGAGCCTGTGCTCCGCAACGGGAGAGGCCACAACAGTGAGAGGCCCGCGTACCGCAAAAAAAAACCACAACAACTTAGCTCTAAGTTTGTAAACAGGTAAAACTGGGAAGAACCCAAATGTCCGGGTAAAAGGGATAAGCTCAAAGGAAAAAAAAAAGTACCCCTGCAAAACATATATATATATATATATACACACACATATATATATTATGTCAAGGATAGAAGTGTTCTTGATAGTGGGTGTACTTTCACAGGTGTATATATAGCTTTCAAAACTCATCACGCCGGGGACTTCCCTGGTGGTCCGGTGGTTAAGACTGCGCTCCCAGAACTTCCCTAGTGGCGCAGTGGTTAAGAATCCGCTGGCCAATGCAGGCGACAAGGGCTGGAGCCCTGGTCGGGGAAGATCCCACATGCCGCGGAGCAACTAAGCCCGTGCGCCACAACTACCGAGCCTGAGCTCTAGAGCCCGCGAGCCACAATTACTGAGCCTGCGTGCCACAACTACTGAAGCTCACGCACCTAGAGCCCGCGCTCCGCAACAAGAGAAGCCACAGCAATGAGAAGCCCGCGCACTGCAACCAAGAGTAGCCCCCGCTCACCGCAACTAGAAAAAGCCCGCGCACAGCAACAAAGAACCAACCCAGCCATAAATAAATAAATAAATAAAATATCAAAAACAGACTCACAAATATAGAGAACAGACTTGTGGTTCCTAAGGGGGAAAGGGGTGGGGGAGGGAAAGTTGGGAGGTTGGGATTAGCAGATGCAAACTATTATATATAGGATGGATAAACAACAAGGTCCTGTTGTATAGCACTGGGAACTATATTCAGTATCCTGTGATAAACCATAATGAAAAATACGAAGAAGAATATATTTATGTATAACTGAATCACTTTGCTGTACAGCAAAAATTAACACAACATTGTAAATTAACTATACTTCAATAAAATTAAAAAACAAAGAGATGTCATTCCAAGGGTGGTCTAAGGAGCATCTACATTCGAATCACCAAGAGGGCTTACTTAAAATGAAAATACCCAGGCCCTAATACAGACCTCCTAGATCAGAGTCTCTGGGGATGGGGCAGGGAAATGTGGTTTCACACACACTTAAGTTTGGTGGCCACTGAGGTCTATTTAACAGGGCAAGCCCCATGAAGGCCAAGTCATTTCTACCTTATTGACTATTGTATACTCCCGTGCTTAGCAGATTTCCTGGTTCCTAACAGGCAATTACTCAACAATGCTTCAACAAGGAATAAAGAAACAAAAGTCTCTTTTAACACAACAGTTCTAAGTGAGAAGCTAAGGTGATTTTTCTGTCATCCCTCAGCTCCCACATCTTCATGGGAATAATATCCATGTCCCACTAAGTAAAACAGAGGTATTTACCTTTCAAAGGTGCACACTATCATCTGCATCTATGTAGAACAGTCTGACAGCCCTAAGCGTACGGATGGAAACTTGGTAGAGTCCAGGAAAGGCTGAATGTTCTTTTACGTGCTGTTCTTATTACTAATGCCTGCAAATATACACTGCTATCTCTTTTTCTTGTAGGAGACTATATGTCCCTTCAACGGAGGAATATAAAGTTCTTGACCTTCATTAGGATATGTGCAAGGCAAGATGACAGATCACTTTGAAAAATAATAGTTGAATTAATAGGACACAAACTGATCCTTGATTCCTGAATAACCAAACGATTTCTCTAGTTTTCACACTGAGAATCTGAAAATGTGTCTTTAACCAGAAAAGTTACCACAAGTATTTCAACCAACCACAGAAATGCATGTAGTTGAACATCAGGGACAGTGTCTATTTAAATAAAAGACCCAGTGCCTGCATGACTCTTTCAAAAGTGTAGGGCTTCCCTGGTGGCGCAGTGGTTGAGAATCCGTCTGCCAATGCAGGGGACACGGGTTCAATCTCTGGTCCGGGAAGATCCCACATGCCGTGTAGCAGCTGAGCCCGTGAGCCACAACTACTGAGCCTGCATGCTGCAACTACTGAAGCCCGCGTGCCTAGAGCCCGTGCTCCACAATGAGAGAGGCCACTGCGATGAGAGGCCCGTGCAGTGCAACAAGGAGTGGCCCCCGCTCACCACAACTATAGCAGGCCCACGTGCAGCAACGAAGACCCAGCACAGCCTAAATAAATAAATAAAATTTATTTTTAAAAAAGTGTAACATTAACACAATATAGCAAATACATATATATTCCTTGAAAATTAGGGTGGTCACAAAGGAATGAAGTACTAAGATACAAAACCTCTAATACGTTTGAGTCAAACTGAAAAATAATCATTCCCGTTTTCCCACAGTTAAACTAATTTTATAAATACCATTACATTTTTTCCCAGCAAGACTCATCATATTTTTTTTTTTTTTTTCCCCAGTACGCGGGCCTCTCACTGTTATGGCCTCTCCCGTTGCGGAGCACAGGCTTCGGACGCGCAAGCTCAGCAGCCATGGCTCATGGGCCCAGCCGCTCTGCAGCATGTGGGATCTTCCCGGACCGGGGCACAAACCTGTGTCCCCCGCATCTGCAGGCGGACTCTCAACCACTGCGCCACCAGGGAAGCCCCGGGCTTTGTTGTTGTTGTTGTTTTGCTGTACGCGGGCCTCTCACTGTTATAGGCTCTCCCGTTGCGGAGCACAGGCTCCGGACACGCAGGCTCAGCGGCCATGGCTCACGGGCCCAGCCGCTCCGCGGCATGTGGGATCTTCCCGGACCAGGGCACAAACCCGTGTCCCCTGCATCGGCAGGTGGACTCTCAACCACTGCGCCACCAGGGAAGCCCTCGAGTTTTTTTTTTTTAATTGAAGTACAGTTGATTTACACTGTTGTTAGTTTCTGGTGTACAGCAAAGTGATTCAGTTATACATATTATTTTTCATATTCTTTTTATTATAGGGTATTACAAAATATTGAATATAGTTCCCTGTGCTATACAGTAGGACCTGTTGTTTATTTTATATATAATGGTTTGTCATGTAGCAAGAAAACAAAGATATATAAGTTTAATCCCAATATCTCTGACATTCCTCATCTAGGGCAACTCAACTCTTTTCTTCCAAGATATAACCATACTAGACTTTGCAGATAACCTTGCACTATCATTATACACAAAAACACATTATGACTAACATCTCCATGCTCATGGAGGACACAAGTCTCTCAAAGGAAGAAACTCCTGGTTGTATTTATTATATAGATATGATTGGCCAAAAAGTTTAACATAAGCCAAAAGGAGAGAGTACACTGAGCACCAAAAGGTATAAAAGGCTCTCACCTTTGCAGAGTAATTACCCTCAAGTGTATCTGGAACTCATCTACCTGCCCTCAGGCTTTTTCTATAACACAGACACCAAGAGTTTAAAACGGCCCTTTCTGCCCCCCTTCCAAAATGTTGTAACCCTTTTGAAAGCTTTACTATCAGAAAAACCATCCGAATCTGTCATTAACAATCTGTACAGGACATTAAATTTTAGTGGGCTGGACTTTAGACTTTAACACCTTGTAAAAATGTTGAAATAAAAACTTATGCATTTTCAAAACACTTAAGAACATGTTAAACACCCAAGCACTTTAATTAATTGCCTAAAGACCGACTTGTAGAAACAAGTGCAAAAACCTAGGCGATAGGGACAGATCGTCCACCAGGGGGCAGCACACCCGGAATCTGACACACCTCTCACCACCATCTGTTCACGTATCACGTTTTTTGTTTTTGTTGTTTTTACCACAGGCTTCAGAAGGGCTGGGGAAAGACCTAGGTCAAAGTTTTAACGTTTTTTTCTAAGAGGTTCTACATCATACACATACACCTACATTTAGCATGTTCTACTGATAATGAAATCCGGAACACATCTTAAACGTAAGAGTATCAGTTACAGGGAATTCCCTGGCATTCCAGTGTTTAGGACTCTGAGCTCTCACTGCCGAGGGCCTGGGTTCAACCCCTGGTGGAGGAACTAAGATCCCACAAGCCCCCACGGTGAGACCAAAAAAAAAAAAAGTTACAAGTATTCAGGATAGTAAATACCTTCCCTATAGATTTATCTGCTGGACGTCATTAAAATATTTACTCCTATGTTTATAACTTTAGGTATTTGGGGACTTGGGAAAGCTTTAAATATGTAGTGGGTAAATTTTTAAAACTAGCTACAGATTTCTATCTTCATTCTCATACAAGCATAAAAAGCAACAGGAAAAATACTATATATGCAGCTTGGTCTATCTTTCCAAGAGCCTATATAAATTCAGAGTCATAACAGTTATGAGGTCAAACAAATAGCTTCAAAACAACCAACCAGAACCAGATCTGATTTACTTGTAACAACACACATACCTTAAAATTCTGTAGATTAAATATATCTCTCTCTATATATAGATATATATATAATTTCAGAATCTTAACAGCTCTCATGTCTTCCAAGAAACTGCAAATTACCTAAGCAGACCGTCTGAAAAACTCAGCCCAGCTATGCATTTAAAGTTACTGCCAATTACGACAATAGCTAAAAATGTTAATGTACATATCATTCTTTTTTTTTTTTTTTTTTTTTTTTTTTTTGCGGTACGCGGGCCTCTCACTGTTGTGGCCTCTCCCGTTGCGGAGCGCAGGCTCAGCGGCCATGGCTCACGGGCCCAGCTGCTCCGCGGCATGTGGCATCTTCCCGGACCGGGGCACGAACCCATGTCCCCTTCATCGGCAGGCGGACTCTCAACCACTGCGCCACCAGGGAAGCCCTATCATTCTTATAAATTTGCTTTCTTAATTTAATAAGATTACTATAAAATGTTGATCGTGGGCTTCCCTGGTGGCGCAGTGGTTAAGAATCCGCCTGCCGATGCAGGGGACTCGGATTCAAGACCTGGTCCGGGAAGAACCCACATGCCGCGGAGCAACTAGGCCCGTGCACCACAACTACTGAGCCTGCGCTCTAGAACACGTGAGCCACAAGAGAAGCCACCGCAATGAGAAGCCTGCGCACCACAACGAAGAGTAGCCCCCGCTCACCGCAACTAGAGAAAGCCCGCACAGAGCAATGAAGACCCAACGCAGCCAAAAATAAATAAATAAAATAAATTTAAAAGTAAATAAATAAAATGTTAATCTCTCAAAATTTTAAGTTAACGCTTTCCTGTCTCTCTGGCACCTGGGCACACTGGTCATTGGCAGGACTCAACATAAGTTGAAAGAAAACAAAACTGCAAATGAGCCATAGAAGTTTGAAAATGCAATCTCTTGAAGAAGATTTATTATCAATTGGCTCTGGATTAAAGGCATCTTGGAAATTTTTAAGTTTTGCGCAATCAGTAATTTAAAACTTTATTTTCAAATATCTCAATTCTTAGCATTTTTTGTTTTCTTCATTATTGGAATAACAAGAAATATACATACACAAACTCAGACTTTGCTGAGACCAATTCCAGATTCTAAAAGGTTTTAGTGTTTCAAATTTAATCAAAAGTTAAATATTTGTTTTAGGTATTCTGATGTTATAAAAATATCCATCTAGTCCTTTGATAAATATAGAGATTTAGAGTGGCAGTATTTAAACCAAATTAAAAATTACAATGAAACTAGCTAACCAGAATTTTATATCTGACCAAACCATTCAGAAGTTTAGTGAAATTTTAATTTAATAAAATTAATTAAAGTTAAAATTTAAATTAATAAAATTTAAAACTTGTTTTGAAAAAGTTAAATACTAATACCCATATGAAAAGCTAACATACACAAAACTAAAACGTGTCAGATCTACATATTTATACAGTATAAACAGTAATATTTTAAAATAAACTTAATAAACTGTTTAAAATTCAAGACCACTAATCTTAGATATATTATGCAGTAATGAATTACTAGCTGTAATTCTATTATGAGATGCTTAGTAACATTTAATTATGTAGTTTATTTAAGACCTATTAAACAAGTCTATAAATTCAGAATCAGCCAGACTGATGTTCACTAAATGTCTTAGACTTCCATTTGGAATTAAAACACACCATTATTTCATTTGTGAAAAATTTATTAATGTAACTTCACTTTAAAATATTTATATTAACAGTTTAAAAACTAAAAATAATTTCCTTCTTTAAAATCCTGAACTATTATCTTTTAACTTGCAAATCAGTTTCAGTATTTTCCAGAGTATTTTAATAAGTTTTCTCTGGAAAAACCCTAACTTTAAAAATAAACAGCCGTTTGGGAATCCAAAAAAGCAGTTTAAGAACACCATTTTAAAAGAAGAAAAAACTAAAATATTAGAAGTAAAATTAAAGGTTTTAAAGATTTTTAAAGAAATTTTTACAAACAAAAAAGTTGGGGGAAAAAAATCAGAATTAAATTTAGAGCACTGAACTAGTTCCAGTTAATCTAATACATTATGTACATGCTATTTAAAAGGACTACTCTGAGGTTTTTCAGAGGTTTGGTGGCTTTTTTGTTCTTTTCTAATTTTTGGTTTAACATTGCACAACACATTTCTTCGTTCCGTAACTGATGATGGGGTAAACCACATGCTGGAGTTTTCAGAAAATTAGAATCATCTATAACAAGTACTAATAATGAAACGTAACATACTGTTAATATTCTATTCATAACAAACACATTTAAACAAGCTTTAATGAATCTGCAGCCCAGATATGAGTAAATATACTTTACTCCTGACTCAACACTCCACTATTTTAATAGTATTGAACATACTATATTATCATGATATTCCCCCCTCCCAGCTTCCAAAGCACCTTTAAAACTGTTCTTTAAAACTTCAAAATGGTAAGGGGCAGAACTAAACTATACTTTTCTAAAAAGTATGCAATCGTAGATTCTTGTGTATGTATACAAGTCTCCTCCCCAACACAACAAAACCACAAGAAACTACAAAGTGGGTGCATTTGGGGAAGGAGAAAAAGATCATTTCAATCATTTCAATGGTTTAAACTTTGCCATGTATACTATGGTTTTTTTTTTAATCTTCCAGCTTTTTAAATTACCATAGAAAAAACAAGTTTTGCTCGATCCTTGTGGGTGTTCTGTATACAATACAGTATCTCAAAGAAAAATAGTTTAAGATACATTTGATTTTAGTGTGCATACCACTCACCAACAGATCTAAGATTAAACAGGAACATTTTTTCCAGTTGTTATTTTTCTCTTCCCACACCTGTTTTTCCACAAACTGAAAATACACATTATATTACATTATAATTTACCTATAGTTAAATTATAATATCCATGAGATATTTTATATTCTCTTTTTGAACCAAGTCTTCAAAATCCAGTGTGTATTTTACACAGACATCTCAGTTTGGACTAGCCACATTTCGACTGCTTGATAGCCACATGTGGCCAGTGGCTGCCCTAGTGGGCAGGCGCAGTCCTAGACCCTAAGCTTCACAAGAGCAAGTTCTTGTCTTCTGTTCACTTCTGTCTCCCAAGAACCTAAAGCAGTAGCTGGAATGTAATAAACACTCAACAATTTGTTGAATGGATCATTTAAAAACTGCCAAGATCAACAAAACAAAGCCATTTAAAAAAGAAAACTTAATGGCAAGCTACCAAGCTTTCTCAAACCAATAAAAATATAAGAAATGGAAAAGACTTGTGAAATACCTTGAAAGGTCATTGTTGTATTTAATTCTTGAAAAGAAAAGAATCATTGCCTAGGGGCTTCCCTGGTGGTGCAGTGGTTAAGAATCCACCTGCCAATGCAGGGGACACAGGTTCGAGCCCTGGTCTGGGAAGATCCCACATGCCGCAGAGCAACTAAGCCCATACACCACAGCTACAAAGCCTGCGCTCTAGAGCCCGTGAGCCACAACTACTGAGCCTGCGCGCCACAACTACTGAAGCCCGCACGCCTACAGCCCGTGCTCCGCAACAAGAGAAGCCACCACAATGAGAAGCCTGAGCACCGCAACAGAGTATCCCCCACACGCGGAGAAAGCCCACGTGCAGCAACAAAGACCCAACGCAGCCAAAAATAAATTAATTAATTAAATTTAAAAAAAAAAATCACTGCCTGAGAGAAGAAAACTACTTCTCCTGCGATAGGAACAAAACTAGTTATTTTCTAAATTTAACTAACTTACATAGGGCAAGGAAAGCTGGCTGAAATGTGTCAGAGGCTTGACTCTTTACTTGGTCATCCTTACAAATACAATGAATCAGCACAAGCTTCCAGCCTCAAAACATCAAAACTGTCAAATGAAACTTTGATGGTGCTCTTAGATTCTAGTTAGTTTTCTCTAACATTTTAGGAATAACCAAAGGTTATCATACTGAAGGCCATTCATTTTCTTAGGCAAGACTTGTACTCATCATGTAGGGTTCACTTTGGTTTGAGGAACTTAAAGCCTAACTGTGGCTGCCCAAACGCCCAAACTCACTTCATTTTGCTCATGCACGTTGAAATGCTCCCTAACTATTTGTCTCTTATACACCTAGATTTCTCTTTTGTGTTTAGTTTCTTATATTTTTTTCCATTTTTTTTTTCTCTTCCCACACCTGTTTTTCACAAACTGACTTGTGTAAAATTCCCTCTCAAGGCTAACATGCCATGGAGTTGAATAAAATCCTCAGTTGCTCTTGCCATCTGTTGTGTTATGATGTAAATACACATTCACAGGAATACCTAATCCAAATAATTTCAAACATCACATTACCGTAGAGCAGCAATTCCCAACATACAGCATGTGGACTCCTGGTTGCGGGGGGGGGGAGGGGGGGGGCAGTCCCTGAGACATTTTCAAAGAGGTACAAGAAGTCAAAACTATTCCTATAATACTACTAAGATGTTATTTGGGTCTTTCACCGTGTCGACATTTGCCCTGATGGTGCGAAAACAATGGTGGGTAAGCTGGCTGGCACCTTAGCATGAATCAAGGCCATGGCACTAACCTGTGGTACTCATAATCATTGTATTCTTCACCGGCACTTGCAGTAAAAGTTAATTCATTTCATTTTTAAATGTCCTTAAAGAAACAGTAAAAATTATTAATTTTCTTAAATAACCCTTGAGTACACATCCTGTTAATATCTATGTGAAGAGAAGGGCAGTACACATGAAGCACTTGGGCTACCTAACATGGTTGTCTGCAGAAAAAGCACTGTGCAAGAGTGAACCAGCCACATTTCACAGAGCGCCATTTTTACTTGAAAGAGCTATACACTAACTGTGGTTATTTAAGATTGAATGTCTGGCGGACATTTTCTCAAAAGAGAACAACATCAACCAGTTAATTCAAGAAAAACTAACAGCATTTGTTGCCAATGACTGAATTTAAGCTTTTAAGTAAAAATCAGAATTTCAGCAAAAATATCTACCACCTTGAACTTTGACAGTTTCCCAATACTTCGGGATAAAAATGCAAGAGAGACCAATGGATTTTTGTTTGTTTGTTTTACTGTGCTTTGCTTTAGTGCACTTTGCAGATTTTTTTTTTTACTTGCCTTTTTTTTAATGGAATTGTATGGTATTGGTACAAAACAAGAAATATAGATCAATGGTACAGGATAGAAAGCCCAGAGATAAACCCACGCACATATGGTCACCTAATTTATGACAAAGGAGGCAAGAACATACAATGGAGAAAAGACAGCCTCTTCAATAAGTGGTGCTGGGAAAAATGGACAGCTACATATAAAAGAATGAAATTAGAACACCACCTAACACCATAAACAAAAATAAACTCCAAATGGATTAAAGACCTAAATGTAAGATGGGACACTATAAAACTCTGAGAGGAAAACATAGGAAAAACACTTTGACATAAACCACAACAAGTTCTTTTTTGACCCACCTCCTAGAGTAATGAAAATAAAAACAAAAATAAACAAATGGGCCCTAATGAAACTTAAAAGCTTTTGCACAGCAAAGGAAACCATAAACAAGATGAAAAGACAACCCTCGGAAGGGAAGAAAATATTTGCAAACGAAGCAACTGACAAAGGATTAATCTCCAAAATATACAAACAGCTCACGGAGCTCAATATCAAAAAAACAAACAACCCAATTAAAAACTGGGCAAGAGACCTAAATAGACATTTCACCAAAGAAGATATACAGATGGCCAAGAAGCACATGAAAAGCTGTTCAACATCACTATTAGAGAAACGCAAATCAAAACTACAATGAGGTATCACCTCACACCTGTCAGAATGGCCATCATCAAAAAATCTAGAAACAAGAAGAAAAAAAAAAAAAAGAAAAAAAAAATCCAGAAACAATAAATGCTGGAGAGGGTGTGGAGAAAAGGGAACCCTCTTGCACTGTTGGTGGGAATGTAAATTGATACAGCCACTATGGAGAACAGTATGGAGGTTCCTTAAAAACTAAAAATAGAACTACCACATGACCCAGCAATCCCACTACTGGGCATATACCCTGAGAAAACCATAATTCAGAAGGACACATGTACCCCAATGTTCATTGCAGCACAGTTTACAATAGTCAGGACATGGAAACAACCTAAATGTCCAATGATAGATGAATGGATAAAGATGATGCGGTACATATATATACAATGGAATATTAGCCATAAAAAGGAACGAAACTGGGTCATTTGTAGAGATGTGGATGGACCTAGAGTCTGCTATACAGAGTGAATAAGCCAGAAAGAGAAAAACAAATACTGTATATTAACACATATATGTAGAATCTAGAAAAATGGTACAGATGAACCTATTTGCAGGGCAGGAATTGAGACACAGACATAGAGAACGGACATGTGGACACAGGTGGGGAAGGGGAGGGTGGGATGAATTGGGAGATTAGGATTGACAATATATACACTGCCATGTGTAAAACAAATAGCTAGTGGGAACCTGCCGTATAGCACAGGGAGTTCAGCTTGGTGCTCTGTGATGACCTAGATGGGTGGGATGGGGGGAGTGGGAGGGAGGTCCAAGAGCCAGGGGATATAGGTATACACATAGCTGATTCACTTCATTGTACAGCAGAAACTAACACAACATTGTAAAGCAATTACTCCAATAAATTTTTTTTTTTATTTAAAAATTGGGCTTCCTTGGTGGTACAGTGGCTAAGAATCTGCCTGTCAGTGCAGGGGACATGGGTTCGAGACCTGGTCCGGGAAGATCCCACATGCCGAGGAGCAAGTAAGCCTGTGTGCCACAACTACTGAGCCTGCGCTCTAGAGACCAAGAGGCACAACTACTGAGCCTACGTGCCACAACTACTGAAGCCGGTGCGCCTAGAGCCCATGCTCCACAAGAGAAGCCACCGCAGTGAGAAGCCCGCGCGCCACAGAAAGAGTAGCCCCTGCTCGCTGCAACTAGAGAAAGCCTGCAGGCAGCAAGGAAGACCCAATGCAGCCAAAAATAAATAAATAAATTTATTTTTTATAAAAATCTACCCTCTAAAGCTCAAAAATGAGTAAATTCAAAATGTTCCAGACAGTCAAATTAAGGCTAGGGATCCTCTTTGCTTGGAAAGTAGACAATGGTGAAAGTTCCAGATTACCTAATACCTATTAAAATGTAATGAGTGATATAACAAAACCTAAAAGTTTATCTGCATGTATTTTGGACTCCCACCCAAAGACCTTTTCACCAAGTCCTGCCTAGTGATTTCAACTCCTTTACAATACTGTTGATTAAAACTATGCTTACAGACCACACAAAACTACGAAGACTAGGTTGTGTTCCATAATACTTGAAGGGTATTCACATTTTAAGTTCTAACAGATACTCCCAAATGGCATGCCAAGAAGTCTTTGCCAATTTACATTCTAGCCGTTTGAGTGCCCATTCCTACACACTCTTGCCAACACCAGGTATTACCAATCTTGTTCATTTTTCCCAACTTGATAGGCAAAAATGCCATTACAATTGGCATTTGCCTAATGACTAGTGAGATAGGGTATCTTTTCCTAAGTAGATTGGCCTTTCAGATAACCCCTTCTGAACTGCTGCTTATCCTTTGTACATTTTTGTAGTATGTTGTCTACCTTTTTGAGATTAACAGGAGTTCTTTATCTCCTAGTCTTTTTTTTTTAAATAATATGATCTCTCTTAAGAGAATTTCCTAACTAGACACATTTTAGGGATGCTACGACCTACATATCCAGACATAAAGTACAAACTTTTTTTTAATACAAATTCTTAACTTATTCACAATGCATAACTCATACTCTACAAAGAAGTGTGAAACATTGCTATGTATCTGTACATGTGAGAGCAAACTATGGGATTAAGCAGGAGTAGATACACTCAACTCTTATTTTCAATCTCCACTTGTAAATACACAAGTTTACTAATATGAGACACCACCACTTAGGTGTCAGATACTCCAAGAAGTCCTTTACAAACATTACCGTTTAATTCCCAACAACCTCGTGCAATAAGTTTTATTGCCCCTATTTACAGATAAGCGGAGAAATCCAGAGTAGCATCAGTTTGCCTGGGATCACAGAGAGGAGCAAGGATTCTAACTGACGTCTGTGTGATTCGAAGCAAGATACCACTGACCCTCCCAACAGTTTGTGTACTGCTGCCCCTAATTTTGCTCAGTTAATAGTGTGTGCACAGTGGGATCTAAAATATGACACAAATGAACCTACCTACGAAACAGACCCACAGACAGAGAACAGACTTGTGGTTGCCAAGGGGGTGGGGGTGGGGGATGGAGTGGGAGGTTGGGATTAGCAGATGCACACTATTATATATAGAATGGATAAACTGTAAGGTCCTACTGTATAGCACAGGGAACTATATTCAGTATCCTGTGATAAACCATAATGGAAAAGAATATAAAAAATAATGTATATGTATAACTGAATCACTTTGCCGTACAGTAGAAATTAACATTGTAAATCAACTATACTTCAATTTTAAAAAAATTATAAAAGTAAAAAACTGGGAGAGAAATGGGTAAAGAAGGTAAAAGGTAATACAAGAACATTGATCTCATCATTTTAGTCTAGGGAGGGAGGGAGATATCATCTAAACTGACAAAAAAATAGAAGACTAAGTACACGTCAATAAAAAATTAGTAGATCTAAGAAAGAAATGGAAGATCTAGGAGTTGTCTTGTTGACGCTCGGAGAATGTTGCTCTTTATGGCTGAGCAGGTATTTCTGCTGATGGGGGAGGTTTGGTCAATGCCTAATGCAGATACACAATGCACAGTGCGGGGAGAGGGGAGGCCACAGGGCAGAGAACATTTTTTTATGTTTAAATTTTCCTGGGAATTCCCTGGCAATCCTGTGGTTAGGACTCCACGCTCTCAGTGCAGAGGGCCCAGTTCGATCCCTGACTGGGGAATTAAAAGTCCCACAGGCCACGGGGCATGGCCAAAAAATAAAAATTACAATTAAAAAATAAATTTTTCTTGCCTTGCTTAAAAAAAAAAAATAGTGTGTGCACATAGAAGGGTCTCATTTTCCTCCAAAGGTTCATTATATCATTTGAGATGTCTTAATAAAATCAAATAATACCAGGTGGTTTGATCATTACCATTGACTAAAACTATGGCTGTCATAACTGACCTTAAAAAAGCGGCACAGGCTCAGTCAGCCTTACTACAAGGTTCCTAGGCCTCTCACGATTTACCCTAGTCACCCTGTCAGAGGGTGTCCTGGGAACAGCTCCATGCCCCATGTAACGTTCTGGGGCACAGCCGTTTCCAGGAAGCACTTAAGAGGTAAAAGCAGCTGAACATAATCGCTGGTGAGCAGATCCCCAAATTAACCCAAGCATCAAGTCTTGCATGAGATGATCCCAAATAACCATCTGCTAAATGACATTAACTAAACTGAGTGAACCCCTAAAGTTAAACGCATGAAGAATCAGATCTCCTGAGCCCAGCAGAACACGGGGTGCCCTTGCTGCCCCTCTGGGCTCAGACTCCACCACAATCCTGCCTCACACTCAGGCCTCTCTAACTCCGAACAGCTTGCCATTCCCCCGCACACACCAGGGTATTTCACACTTACATGCCTTGCCTCCTGCTGTCTCTTCTGCCTTTCCCATCCCCACTGCACAGTTAGCCTCAGTTGCCTTCACATGCCTTGCTCTCTGAACCTATGCCTGGCTGGCTGCACCAACACTCAGCTAAGCCCAATGCGCCTCCTGTGTTTCTGGGGCATCCCATATATACCTCATGATGTATTTACCACTTCTCTACCTGCAGAGATATTAATCCACCTCTGGGATCACTGGCACTGTGAGCCACTGTTAGTGCTGAAAACAAAAGTATCACTCAGGGATGGACACAGAACAAAGTACAAGTCACTATACTCCATGTACTTTTCTTTAGAACAAGTATCTTATTCACCTTTCTAGCCCCTGAAACCTAGTATCGAACTGCCTACAAGCACAGGTGCTCCATCTATGCTTGTTAAACTAAAAATATTTTATAAGCCATAAGGAATGAATTCACTTCTGAAACTCAAAAACAATGCAGAAATAGGTAAATTTGCACACCAAAAATACAGAAATTAAAATTTTCAACCACACTTATCTCTCCAAAGAAAAGCAAGAGCTTCTCCATTTTTGTAAGAACAGCTGAGTTTAAAAAAGTAGTAAACATTTGGGGATCACTGGAAAGAACTCTATCATCATCATAGGTTTTCTTAAATAAGCTCGCCAATCATCATCTGCCCAGCTCCAGTGGCAAGCTGAGTAGGACTTTGTTTTGAAAACTAATTCTTTTTGTTGTTGTTGTTTTTTGTTGTCTTTGCTTATTTTGCTTTGAAAACTAATTCCTAATCAAATTTCTCCTCAAAATATTATTTAGTAAAGCTCCCACTGCAAGTAAGTATTGTTAGTTTCTGAGGTAAGATCCAAAATTCAAGGTGGTAAGTATAAGAGAACATAAACTTCAGGTATTCGAACTTTAAGTTTTCAGAATTTAATCTTTATAGCTTTTGAGTTAATTTTTACATGCAAGGGACAGAAATGAATCGGGACCTAAACTTGTGAGAGTCAGCAGAACATCCATAGTAGAAAGAATAAGGCTGTTCCTAGAATGATACAGTCCTCCATGCTTGAAAAGACCGTTTTATGGGCTTCCCTGGTGGTGCAGTGGTTGAGAGTCCGCCTGCCGATACAGGGGACACGGGTTCGCGCCCCAGTCCGGGAAGATCCCACATGCCGCGGAGCGGCTGGGCCCGTGCGCCATGGCCGCTGGGCCTGTGCGTCCGGAGCCTGTGCTCCGCAACGGGAGAGGCCACAACAGTGAGAGGCCCGCGTACCGCAAAAAATAAAAATAAAAATAAAAGTAAACTTACGTTTTCGGCAGAGCACTTCCAAATTTAAATGTGCATGTCTTTTGACATAGCAATTTTCAGTCTAAGAATTTACCTTAGAGAAATATCCAACCAAGCTTCCCTGGTGGTGCAGTGGTTAAGAATACACCTGCCAATGCAGGCAACATGGGTTCGAGCCCTGGTCCGGGAAGATCCCACATGCCACAGAGCAAATAAGCCTGTGCACCTCAACTACTGAGCCTGCGCTCTAGAGCCCACGTGCCACAACTACTGAAGCCCGCGCCACAACTACTGAAGCCCATGCGCCTAGAGCCCGTGCTCTGCAACAAGAGAAGCCACTGCAATGAGAAGCCCGCGCATAGCAACGAAGAGTAGCCCCCGCTCGCCACAACTAGAGAAAGCCCGCACATAGCAACAAAGACCCAACTCAGCCAAAAATAAATACATTTATTAAAAATATATATATATCCAACCAAGAGTCCTATGACATACATATACTTATGCTCCACTGAAATCACTATGAAAAGAACATTTAAATTGTTGCAACTATTTATATTGTTGCAATGCAACTTGGTTTAAGGAGAGTGAACTATTTGCACCTACACTGAAGATTCTTCAGGATACATTATTTAGTAAAAGCACAAAAAATAAACAGTATGATTTGATTATTAAATTAAAAAGTGTGGATACATGCACAGAAAAATTTCTGAAAACTAATATACCAAGTTACCAGCTATAAGACATGGGAAATACATGGGGATAGGGAGGATTAAAGAACAAATATTTTCACATTTTCATAATTCATGTGTTTCGAATTAATTTACATGTATACATTTGTTAAGAATTCATCAAAATGTTTAATATTCATATACTCTATCATACCTAGGTTATACCTTAATTTTTTTTAAGTAATACATACTCAATGAAGATAAAAACAAAAAGACACCACCCAAAGATTTCTACTTTTATGAGCCCACATCCCAAACAGAACAAAAATTTTTCATATTTCTGTTATCACCACCAAATGTAATATACATCCAGCCTTCACATTTGAATCTCAAGAGGAAAAAATGTAACAGCTGCCATGGGAGTGACTACTGGGTGATGCTCTATTGATGCTTTATACACATCCCCAAGATCCTATGAGGCATCCTTTCCATTCTAACCTCCCAGATTTGATTTCCTCATCCTTAAACATTTATCATCATGAATTCAGAAAGTAGAGCTGGGATTCAAACCCAGATGTAACATTCTTCTGGCTACACCCTTCAGTTCAACAAGAGCACATGAGGCAAGCATCAGGGCTCCTCATCAAGATGTTTCAGTACGGGCTTCCCTGGTGGCGCAGTGGTTGAGAGTCCACCTGCCAATGCAGGGGACACGGGTTCATGCCCCGGTCCGGGAGGATCCCACACGCCTCGGAGCGGCTGGGCCCGTGGGCCATGGCCGCTGAGCCTGCACGTCCGGAGCCTGTGCTCCGCAACGGGAGAGGCCACAACAGTGAGAGGCCCGCGTACCGCAAAAAAAAAAAAAAAAAAAAATATATATATATATATATATGTTTCAGTACGATTTCCTCCTCCTACTCTCTCCCAATCCTTAGTATTCCAAGTTTAAGAGACTTCTTTCCGCAAGGCAGGATCCTACTAAACTTGGTAACAAGGCGGGACAACCAGGCACCATGGACTCCACACAGGACACCTCTACCTCCTCTGCCATCTAAAACACATGCTGTGAATCACAATCACCTGCCTAGGATAAAGCCATGGCATCTACCTCCTCATGCCCTCTGTTCTACTCTCATATCTCCTTAGGCCCCCTCCAACTTCCCTGCAATTCATTTATACTAAGATGAAGCTGCTTAAAAAAACAAAACAAAAAAACCTTCAAGGAAAAAGTAGTCTCATTTTCTGTCTTAAAACAGGATGTCCGGATATTTTTATTCTGCAGTAAGCCCCGGATTCCAGACTACCTGTACCTGTCTTTTTCCTGCAGGAAGACAATAAATCAACCCTTCAAAGAAGCCAAACAAGATTTCTTTTTTCTTCAGAGAAAGCAAGAAACAGGACATCTCTGCTCCAACTTGCCACTGCAAACAAGATCAGGCTGCTGTGTAAGCTACTTTTTGAGGATTTGACAACTTTAAATGGGAGAAATGAAGACAGGGCAGAGTCACAGGACCTGGAAATGGGTTCTACTAATCACCTGCAGTGCCATGGGCAAGTCACTTCTTCTCCCAGGGCTTTACGGAAAATCCTTTGGTAAAGCAACTAATACCATTTTTAAAAAACCCTATTGTGCTATCTCATTTTTATTAGTTTTCTCTCTTAAAATAGTAGGTGTTTAACACATTCTGAAGGTAGCATTCTATTAATTAAAGGACTTGCATAGACAAAGAAAGTCTTAAAAGAGTTATTCAGACCAAGTCACCTGTCTCAAAACAAAGTGCTCTAACCTATCACCTTGTTTTGGTGACTCCTGTGGCCAAAGACAGCATTCATAATTTGAGAAGGAGGCTACTTTACCAGGGACCAGATTTTTTAATATGCAAAAATGAGAGAATTTAGGGCACTTCAAGGGTTTCTTATATTTCTTATAACTTAAATTTTATTAATAAAATGGACGGAATGCTTTATTCAAGTATAGTAAAATAACAAAGTGATTAAAGTATTTTAAACCTCGCCCATAATATTCAAAAATATTGTGGCCATTAGTTTCAGCCTTTGCTTGTCTTTAATCAAGTATTTAGACAAGCGCATAGAAGCACTGGACTTTGCACTGTTTTGGAACCAAATATGTACTAATAAAAAGCAGAATGGGTTGTCCACGGGAAAGTGAGCTCACAGTCACCAGAAGGGTGAAAACAGACGCCAGAGGGTAGGTCAACTGTTACCAACAAGTCTTGTCCACTGAACAAGAGGAGGATCTACTAACCTTAGGAGCCGCTTCCATCTCTAGCAACTTATAAATAGAACATACTTATAGATGTTTCTGGAACATAAAAAAAAAAAAACAACTAAGAGCCTAATAAATGAATTCTGGATGAAAGGCTGTATTCCAGGTTGCTCCAAAATTTGTAAATCGCTCTCCATTTATTTACAGCACAGCCAGAAGGCTGAGACTTAACACCGCTCCCACTCACTTTTTCATCCATCTAAAGCACAAACTCTCAGTGATACTCTACACAGTTGATTACTTTCCTTCTCCACAGGCTTTCTTCACTTCTCTCCCAGAAACAGTTCGCTGTGCTTGACTTCCGCTAATCACTGACCTCCTTCCCTCTCCTCTGCTGGTCCTTCCTTCCTCCTAGAGCTCCAGGCTCAGTTCCTTGATGATCTTGTCCAGTTCCATGATTTCAATACTACAAGCTAATGAAGCCTCTGATGCTCACCTCCGCTTCCTACCTTCTCCTGGGCTCCAGACCAATATATCCAACTACCTGCTTGACGTCATCATTTACATTTCTAATAGGCATTAGAAACAAAATATGCCAAAAGTAAAGCTCCTGACTTCCACCCAAGAACCTGTTTGTCTCACAATACTCTCCATCTGGGTCAATGGCACCACCTTCCAACCAGTTGTTCTGGTCAAAAAACCTTGTCATCCTTTCCTCTTCTCACACCTCTCATCCAATCCATCAGCAAACCCTATTAGCTGTTCTGTAGAAATAAACAGAGACTGACCACTACTCGTTACCTCAAAAGTTAACACCATGCTCTCTTACCAGCATATTACAAGGGGACTGGCTCCCCATTTCTAGCGCTAAATGCTATTTTCAGGTATTTTATGTTCTAAGTATTTTCAAGCCTAAACACTCCCCTCCTTCAATTTGTGGAAGATCTACAAAGATGGCCACCATCAATTCCTCCTCTGTGTACATACATGCCACTCCACCATCAAGAGAGGGAAGCTATTTCCACATCCCCCTTGAACCTGTCCTGGCCTCGTGGCCTGCCTTTATCAGTAGAATGGGATTAAAAGCAACAACGTGCCAATTCTGCATCTAGCCTTTAAGAGGCCCCGCAGCTTCTGATTTCACTTGCGGTAGCCAGCCAGGGGCCACTACTGAGTGATGAGATACCGAGTAGAGAAAGATGACCTGGATAAGCACCAAGAGGCCAGACATGTGAGTGAAGTCTTCTTGGACCTTTTAGCCCAGCTTAGTAAATGACTCAAAATGATACCACGTGGAAGAGAACTAACCACCTAACAGACCCATATGACCACAGGAAAAAGTAAGTTGCTTTCAGAGGGCTGCGGTAGAGAACTGAAACATCATAATGACAATGGAATCAACATCCTAAACAACTAAGTGATAATGGCCGATATTCTAAGGACTCAGGCCTCGTTCAGCTTAGAGTTCCACTAGATTTTTAACAGGATTTTTTTTTTTCATTTCAAAGTTTGGTTTGAGGAAACAATAATTCCATAATTTCAAACCTTTTCCTAATCAAGTTAAATGGTCTCAGCATAATTCTCTCAAACACATAATTTATGTACTATGGACTCCCCTTCAGGGAAACAAAATTCCTATACTGTATTGATATTTATTATAGCTGTGTTTATTTACCAAATACTTACCAAACAGCAATTTCAGACCACGATAAATTTTAATAGAACACCGAAAACTGTTTGCAACCAGCTTTCAAGCAAAACTCTGTAGTCAAAGCCCATTTGTAAACATCAGATTTATGGGGCAGAGATCTTAAGTAAACATGCCAATCCAGGGACTTCCCTGGCAGTCCAACCGTTAAGACTTCACACTTCCAATGCAGGGGTCACGGGTTCAATCCCTGGTCGGGGAACTAAGATCCCACATGCCATGTGGCCAAAACAAAAACAAAAACAAAAACAAAACAAACAACAACAAAAACTTCTATGCCTGTGGTGACTGTTACACAACTCTGTAAATATACCAAAAATCACTGAATTGCACAAGTAAAGCAAGTGAATTGTATGGTATGTAAATTATAACTCAATAAAAATTTTTAAAAATAAAAATGCCAATCCTATCCCTTGGTCACTGCTCCCACACTGCCACCTCCTGTCTTATGACTCTAGAAGCTTGAATCAGAGTCAACAGTTGATAAAGGAAACTCAGCTAAGAATAGCACAGACTCTCTCCTTCCTCCCAGACGAAACCAACCACCAGCGTTCCTGAATGGATAATTCACTTTTCAAAATTAGTTACTGCTAGAAAAGTTGCTGTCTGAATGCTGCGAAAGACTATTAAAATGGAGTTGCTTCAAAATATATATCAAGGTGGCTCAACAGCTTCACTTTAATACAAAATCCCAGACCTATAACAACACATGAACTACAATAGTGTGGCTCACAAAAGCATTTCAAAGTACGGCAAAGATCATGTCCCTCTTGCTGACTGCCCAAAAGAGGTACACGTGCAAAAGCAACTGAACTACCATACTACAGAAAAGAAATACAAGTCAAGTTCCTTACAGGGAAAAGCCCAGCTCTCTGCAATTCCAAAATATATTTTTAAACCTTAGCTGGTAACTCATTTATTTCAAGCAGAATGCAAAACTCAGAACAAAATATGCCTCCTGTTAGTTTATTATAATGGCATTTGGCGTGAACAGAGAATGTAAGTCATCACACAAATCAAAAGGAAACCAGAAACAGAAGCCAAGATTCTCAGTTCCCACTGGCTCCAGGCACATGTCACGTTTTCATAACGTCTTCCTTGTTATCATGGACAGCCACACAGAAGCTACTTATCAACATTTTTTTAAAATTCTAATAAAGTGAGAAAGAAAAGTGAGAAAACTTTCTCAAACCGTACTGAGAAAACAACGTGAAATCAAGAAAAATCTCATTGGCTACAACCACTTAAGCAGTCATGCATTACTGATCTTAAACCGAGCACTGCAAAGATAACCTTGCCTATGATTCTTTACCAGCCGTGAAAGTTTCCTAACATTCAGAATCTCAGGGCTATGCATGTTTGAGAAATTTCCCTAATTCACAAGATTCACCTGTACCACCACTGATAAACCAAGGGCATACCTGTTAAAATATTTAGCATTAGAAACAGCTTTTACCATCCTGAGACAACAGGGTCTTATGCCCTGGCTAATGGGCACATGGCTAGTCATGGCACCATCCTATTCTATACTTAACAGCTTTTAAAAGGCAGCACTAGCTTTTAAATGGCCATTTAAAGTAAGATATATTTAAAACCACAGTAATTTTTATACATGCTCTACCCCATTTATATGCTAAACATAAGATTCTAATACGGAAATAAGCTGTTCATTTTATTTCCTTCTTTTTTTTTTTTTTTTTAATTTTAAGGAAGCAAGAAACAAAGACATTTGAGCTTAGGCACCACAGTCTGTTTTAACGGATCCTTCCTGGAAAAATATTAACTATGATATCCCACTATTTTTTCTCTTTCATTCAAATATGTTTTGGCTACGTACAATTCTAATCAAGGCCAAGAGCTAAATCATGAGGAAGTTTAAGCTAGAAAAAGCTGGAAAATACACAAATTCTCATAATTTAAAAAAGTAATGGAAAACGAATTAAACCACCATCCGCTCAGTTCCCCAGCGTCAGCAACTTTCCTGTTACCTCTCCCATGCCCAAAGCCCACGACATAACAAAAAGGAAATCGGCGCTATTTACAAAATCATATAGGGGCACACCAAGGTTCCCCAAGATACCAGTGACTCTTCCAACCAAAGTCAGCCACCGTCTTCCAAAGTCAAAACAATTTTCACACCCACCCTCACCCCCAAGGAGGGAGGGAAATTTTTTTTTTAAAGCTTATACCTCCAGAGTGAAGCCAAGTCTTCATGTGCTGTATCTTTTATATCTGGAACAAAAAGTACAACACTATCACTGGTACTCAGTGCAATCTTCTCTTCATTCTGGATGCACGGGACCTCAAACTCTGTGAAGCACTGCTATAATCTTCCCCAACTGGGGGGTATCTGAATGCAGAAAAGCAACATTCCTTCCACATTCCCTTGTGACTTGGGTAATCAGCAGCTAGGCTTGGTCTAAACCAAACTCAACAATGCCCCTTCCTGAAATGGTCCCACCCAGCTTTGCTCCCCGTCAGAGTTGGGCCATCCTACCACGCATCAAATCCCCCCCTGGGCCTGCTCCCCTGTTTAGCTGCTGCAAGCCCATTGATCCATCTCAGAGTGCTGCCATAAGCATTCTTCTGCACCGGGCTCCCAGCATGCCTTGCACAGCAGGTATAAAGGTCACTGCTGCATATGTGGGTATGCCTGCCTCAGGTGCCCACATGATGACGGGATGGAATGCAATGACTGCTAAGCACAAAGAACTCCACCCAGAAGTCCAGCAGGCTCACTGGCAAGGGCTGGTCCGCGGCATTCAATTCACTGTCACCAGTACCACCTCTTGACCCTCCTATAGGTGCTGGGCATGTGGATCACGAAGGTGCCTTCTCTGCCCTCTCCCAAAGCCTATTCAGACAGTGGAACAGTCCAGATAAGGAAAACTACAACACAGTTCCAAGGTTCAGTTAGAACAAAATTGTGACATAGATTTCCGGCAAATCTCCCTGGGCAGGGCTTCCCCAGTAGCGCAATGGATAAGAATCTGCCTGCCAACGCAGGGGACACAGGTTCGATCCCTGATCCAGGAAGATCCCACGTGCCGCGGAGCAACTAAGCCCGTGTGCCACAACTACTGAGCCTGCGCTCTAGAGCCCGCGAGCCACAACTACTGAGCCCAGATGCCTTAGAGCCCATGCTCCACAACAAGAGAAGCCACCGCAATGAGAAGCCCGCATGCAGTAACGAAGACCCAACACAGCCAAAAATAAATAAGTGAAATTAAAATTAAAATTTTTTTTTAAAAATCCCCTGGCAGAGAAAGCAAGCTCTATGGTTGTTTTTAGCCATTTCTGTACAAGCAAAGGACTTACTTGATTGCTCTCTAAATCAGTTAAAAAAAAAAAAAATTGTCTCCAATGTACTCACTCCTATTTACTTTGCTAGTAAGACAATAACATTCAAAATCCTCAGCATTTTAATGCTAATGCAAATCAGCTACAAAATTTAATCTACATTGTTAATAAACTGAAGAAGTTTCCATTGATAAATACTTTCTGCCACTGGTAACATTTTACTTTATGTGATTTCCTAAGCAGCAACTCCTGTTTGCCATAAAGTAACAAGTAAACTAAGTATGTTTTTAGGTTGGGCAAAAGCCTTTAAGAATAAAACAGGCAGTCTATTAACCAGACAATGTTTTTAATTCCCTACACATGGGGGACAAATTCACACCAGCCTGGAGAAGGAAAATCAGGAGAGTAAAGCAAAGTTACTGCATTTACACACAGGTCAAGACACTTAATGTTTAAATTTAGAAACTCTCAAATGTTAAAATGCCTGTCCTTCAACACAACCATCTGCCTATTTCTTATTCAACATCTGAAGAAAATTAAGATACAGTGGCTAAACATGAAACCAATTAGAATTTGAAGAATGTGCTTACATTTTTTTCCAGTAGGTAAACAATTCAGACTATGCCTTTAACCTTTTTTTAAGGAGCTATGACTTCTCCCGCAATTTTTCAATTGTTTATTAAACTGAGATCAATTTAGATAGTTTTCAGTACACGTTCTATTGTTTTAGAAGCTTTTAAAAGAGAACTCCATTCTGCTATATAAAATAACTTGACCCCTACCAAAATTCCCAACTAGAACTAAATCTGGCCATGCCAAATCCCTTTCCAACTATCCTGATGAAAATTAAGTACATGAAGAGAAATCCACAAAAATCCAAACAGGCTGGCAAACAAAAACACAATTTGTAAAAGTGCTTTACCTGGAAGAGAGCTCAATCTAAAAATAGGCATAGGGGGTTTCCCTGGTGGTGCAGCGGTTAAGAATCCGGCTGCCAAGGCAGCAGACACGGGTTCGAGCCCTGGTCTAGGAAGATACCACATGCCGCGGAGCAACTAAGCCCATGCGCCACAACTACTGAGCCTGCGTGTTGCAACTACTGAAGCCCGCACGCCTAGAGCTCATGCTCCGCAACAAAAGAAGCCACCGCAAGGAGAAGCCCGCGCACCACAACGAAGAGTAGCCCCCGCTCGCCGCAACTAGAGAAAGCCCGCACGCAGCAACAGACCCAACGCAGCCGAAAATAAATAAATTAAAAAAATATATAGGCATAGGGACTTCCCTGGTGGCACAGTGATTAGGAATCCGCCTGCCAATGCAGGGGACACGGGTTCGATCCCTGGTCCGGGAAGATCCCACATGCCGTGGAGCAACTAAGCCTGTGCTCCACAACTACTGAGCCTGCGCTCTAGAGCCCGCGAGCCACAACTACCGAAGCCCACGTGCCACAACTACTGAAGCCCGTGCACCTAGAGCCTGTGCTCCGCACCAAGAAAAGCCACCGCAATGAGAAGCCCGCTCGCCACAACCAGCGAAAGCCTGCATGCAGCAGCGAAGACCCAACACAGCCAAAAATTAATTAATTTTAAAAAGAAACTCTCTTTAAAATAAAGTAAAATAATTTAAAAATAAATTTAAAAAATAAAAATAGGCATAGGATGACCTGTTAGGTAGCCATCTCTCCCAGCCAAGCACCAGGGAAATGCACAGCAAACCCTTTCCGCCCTCCAGCGTACACACCCTCACCAATATCTAACCAGACGCTCTCTGGCTGCCCTAGTTTAAATTAACTTCCAGCTTACTACTTGGCCCAGGTTGGGAGTGGGGGATGGGAGGGGGAAAGGAAGAAACTAACCCCACCTTGCAAAGCCCAGCAACGCATAAGCCAACACCAGCACCACCGGGAGGAAGCAGAGCCTTTCAAGTCAGAGCTACAGAGCCGGGATCTGGCCTGCTCTGGAGAAGGGAGCCATTTCTCCAAAATACTTAAGAGATTAAAACACAGTCTCCAAACATTCTGTAAACTGACACACTACATATGCTTTCCGAAAAGTGCAATCCCCCTTGTTTAAGTAGCAAAAATCTTCAGCCTTCTCCATCTCTTGGTGCTTATCTGTAAGCAAAAGTATTTTTTAAATGGGGGCGTTGGGGGGGAGTGGGGGGAAGGCCTGGAGACAAAGGCGGGTTTGCAGAAAGCTGTCTTACTTGCAGTGACTGAAAGGCGCTTCTGGGCAGGAGAAGCCCAGGCGTTCACTCACGTGTTCCAATCCCGGCGGGCGAGCTACCAGGGTAAAGGCAAATTCTTCTCCTCTCAGATGTGCGGACGGCCTCCCAGGCCTCTCAGACTCGTCGCCGCCAACTCGGGACAGAGAAGGAAAGGCACGCCACACCCGCGCGTGTCTGCAGCTGCTTCCGCCTATCCTGCACTTTCAGGTGGGGGGCGGCGGGCTGGAGCGGTCACCCATTGCCTCCTAATTCCCACAGATGCCCAGAAACTGCCCTTTGAGACTTTGATTTCCTGTTGCAGCAACTTGACCTACTCTGCCGGAGAACATGTAGCTGTGAGAGCTTCCTTAAGCGACTTTATTACCAGTAACAATAATCCAGTGGCAGGGGCCACAGACAAGTCGTCTATTCCTTCACAGCAGTACCAACACACATTCACACTCACACACACACACACCTGCCAGAAACTTTAGGGCAAAAGACGAGAAACGCCAAGTCATACAGCAACCCAATAACAGTAAAAGGAAAAGTTGTTTTCAGCTGTGTTGAGTCTCTCCTCCCAATGGTTGAGAACAGAATCAATGAGAACATAGTAAGTAAGCTCACCTTTGCCTTTTGGGGACCGAGTGCTCAACTTCTATGAGTTTCCCGTGCAGTTCCACTTTACCTGCGGACACACAAGAGGTGGAGGAGCAGTTGGCCCGGTTTAGCGGCTCTCTGGGCCCGAAGGACCCGCACAGCCTAAGCAGCGACACGAGTGGCCTCCTGAGACCCCGAAAGACACTCGGACGTGGCTCAAAGCCGAGAGAGAAACCGGCCCCGCGCGTGGGAAGCTGAGCCCCTGGAAGCTGCGTGTGTGTAACTTACAGATGGGTGGGAAGGGGGATCAACTGGCTGACCCACTACTTCGGGAACACTCTACCCGCCCCCCCCAACCCCGTCCGCTTCCCCAGAGACTCCAGAAGACAAGCTCGGGGGAAGGGGCTACGTGGGCTTTCTTCAGGAGGGGGCGCCCAGGCCCTTCTCCCGGGTTCAAGCCCAGGCCCGCCGGGAACTGGCAGTGAGCGGCGGGAAAGGCTCGAGGACCGCAAGGCAGGAGCGGCAAGAGCGAACGTCCAGAGGCGCAGCTCAGCACAGACTGCACAGCGCGCGAGGGACGGTGCAGCACCCGCCACCCCGAAAGCCATGTGGCTCGGAGTGGGACCTGAACACAGCCTTCCCCCCGGCGTCCCACCCCCGCGCGCCTCCCCGCCACGCACGGCCCCCCGCCCTCGCCGAGCGCTCCCCACCAGTCCCGGAGGCCGCGGCCCGAAGCCTGGCAGCCCGGCGCCACAGCGGGACTCGCTCCGAGGCGACCCGTGGTCGCCCGCGCCCACCTGCCCCTCTAGCTCGTTGTACGCGGGAAGGTCGAGCAAATAACCCGGGTCGCCCTCGCCCGCCTCCCGCAAGGTTGAGGGGAAGCGCGGGGCCGCCCGTGCTAGGCACCACCCGCGGCCTCGTTCGGCAGCCGGGTCAAGGCCACTTTGAGTTCTCCCGCGGCCGAGGTCTGGGGCGGGAGGGGAGGCAGCGAACCAACACCACAAATAACCGGCAGGGAGAGGAAGGAAGGAGCGAGAAACAGGCGTTCGCTCTCGGTCCCCAAGCAAGGCCCGGCGGGCCGGAGCCTGGAGCACGCGCCTGGGCCCGGGCGGGGCGCGGAGCGAGCACACCCCCCCCTTCCAGCCCCGCTCCCAGGCGCCACACAGTCCCCCACGCCTCCCCTCCGAGCCCGCGCCGGGGCTTTCTTGACAGCGCGTTCGCTCTCAGCCCTCAAAGCCCGGCGGGGGAGGGGAGCCGCGGGGGCCGGGTAGGCGCCCGGGCTGGGAGAAGGGCCCCGACCCACGCGTGCAGGCGCCCGGGCCTCGTCCCCTCTCCCCCGCCCGCCCAGGCCGGGGCCCTGTGTGGACAACCCCGTGTCAGCCGCGGCCCGACCCCGGCAGGCCCGGGCAAGAGGCGCGGAGCTGGGCAGGCGTCCCGGCGGAGCCCGGCCGGGGCCCACCTGAAAGCGCTTCGATGGCCTTGAGGGCCCAGCTCTCGTCCGGACAGTCCACAAACGCGTAGCCTGTCTTCACCAGGAAGGGTCCCGACACCGGGATCTTGGCGTCCTTGAAGATACTTTCCAGGTCCGAGGGGACGGCGTTCTCGCTGAGGTTTCCGATATACAGTTTGTTCATTGTGAAGAGCGGTTGTTTAAAAAAATTAAGAGAAAAACGAAAAATTAAAACCACCCACAGCGATGGATGGATCCGGCGGGTTTTGTTCCCCTTCTCTTCTCGCCGTTAAAATACAGACACACTAAGAACCAAGGACAAGAACGAGGAGCGAAAAATCAGATCCGAGGGTTTCTGTTTTTCCTTTTCTAGGTATTAAAAAAAAAGAAGAAAAGAAAAAGCCTTGCTACAACCCAAACGCATCAACGAGTCTTCCTAACTCGGAGGAGGAGGCGGGATTAGCGAGAAAAAGGAGGAGAGGAGGGAGGGGGGGAAACTACTTTTTGTCTCTTACTCCCCAACCCCTCTGGCATCGGCCAGCGGACTGTGAAAATATCACACTACGTGAGGGCAGGCGCCGCCTCCCCATAAAAAACCCAGAAGGGTGACTGGCAGGGGGGAGGGGAGAAGGGGTGGAGGGAGGAAGGCGCAGGAGGCGGAAAAAATCCGCTCCGAGTGTCCGGCTTTTTGAATGAGCCACGTGTTCAAACTACAAATCAACGTCTCACGTGAGGAATCCCAGCGCCTCAATTAGAGTGGGCTTCGCAGGAAAAAAAGAGCTAGCAGGAGGAGGAAGAGGGGGAGGGGAAACGAGATTGGGCGAGGGACCGTGAGAAGGCGAGGAGGAAGAGGGGCGGAAAATGCTAAAGGAGCCGCAGCCGAGGCATGGAGGGGAGCGCGGCCGGGGGAGCAGATTGTCACCACGGAGTTTAGAAAGGGTTATCTGGTCGGGGCGGATCCGGAGGGGGAGGGGAGGGGGAGGGGAGAAATATTGATTTTTTTTTTTTTTTAAATGAGATAGGAGTCGGGGTGCTAACTAGGCAATTCCTCAGCTCTATTTACCGGAGTTTTCAATGTTCGATTTTTAAAAAGAGGTAATTAACAAAGCCAAAGAGTCCCCATTCCGAACTCGCCTTGTGGCTTTGATGACACAAGTGTAACCTCGGCAAAGCCGCGAGCACCTTCCCAGGGCTGGCAGGGACGGAAACGCAATAAGGGGGTGTCTGGGTGGGTGGGTGCGGGCGGGAGAGGCGGGCAGACGCGCCCCACCCTGTGCACCCTTTACAGTCGCGGGCACCGGGGAAGTGGGGCGGCCCCGAGCCAGGGGGATGGGGGATGGGAGCCCGCGGCGTCCTGGGCGGGTGTCTGGGCGACACCTCCTCCGCCTCCGCCTGCGCTCGCGGTGGCTTTGGGCTTCGCGTTTGCCATTGGTTGCGCGATTCAGAAAAGGCTCCGGGATCAATGAGGCCGGGGGCGGGCTTGGCCACCGGTGGGGGAGGGGAGCGCAGGGGCCGAGGTTTCTGGCGTGGGGATGGGGGCGTCCCGGGCCTCGGAGGCCGGAGCCGAGAATTCAGAGTGGGAAAAGTCGGTATTTAAACGGAAACCATTTCTTCCTGTAGTTTCCAGAGGAGGAGGAGGAGTGGGGTAGGCTGGTACTTTTATTTAAAGAATTTTAGTTGGAGAACTTGGGACTCTTAAAACAGGAAGACCGCTCTGCGTTACCCCTAGGTGGTATTTGCACTCGAAAAATTGCTCGAGTCTCTTTCTGCTTCTTTTCTGCCCGCATTTGGCCATGAGAACCATTCATAATTTCCCCTGTGTGTAACGAGTACAATGGTGGGTGTGGGGGGGAGGGTCTGGGCCCGGTGGAGCCTTACTGGGCCGACAAAATGAGGACTGGAGACGAGGAATACGGAAATGAGTGCTGGGGTTCTTCTGGAAATCTCCAAGTGTTTCATGATTGTGTACTCCACTCAAAGGCTTCATGTGCACCAGGATACTTGAGGTTTATTTTTAACAGGTATTCCATGGAAAAGAATGCTTATTTTTAAAAAGTGATTGCAATTATATATAGGATGGAAATATAAGCCAGAATCTTTAATGACTTAATACTTATTATTAGAAAAATGCATTGAGTAGTAGAGAAAATACTGTTTACACTGAATCATCTTCAGTAATTATGACAGTTGATATAGTTCATTTCTTTTGGTCCAATCCGTATATGGCATTTAAAGGTGTATGATTTCCAATTGAAAGATGAATGGCGGATTATTTTTTAAATATGTGGGAATTATTGCATGGTATAAAGAGCATTTACATTTTTTCTTTTAAAGGGAACATAATTTTGTGTTAAGAAACCGGAAGGTGTCAGATCATCCATTTTAAATGCAACTGTTTCTTTCTAACAGGTTTTTCTTTTCCTGCCAAGCAAATCCAACTTTTTAAACGTAAACTCACTTTCACAATATTTTCATTCACATTTAATTTAGTGAAATGTTTTTACTTTACGATACGGAGGGGGCAAACATGTTTTTGTGTAATCATGTTTTGAACTGCGTTATGAGCTATGTCTTCAAAGAACGTTTTGGTGGTGAAATTTTAAGTTTCTGGTTAGATTTAACTTTTAAAAAGAGCTTACTTATTTTTCCTTTTCATGTTTTTGAAAAGAGAACCTTCGTTCTAAAAAAAGGGAAAAAATATATGTATTCTTTATGACTTCTGTGGTATTCAAAATGTAAATATCAAATTATGAATTTATTTTTCATTTACCTGTTGCATGTGATCAAAAGCTATTTGGAGAAATATGCTTTTCATTCATTTAGTAATATTTGCTTTTCTCTAAATTTTATAGTCTGTTGACCATTTAAGTTTTAGTAATTTTTCATAAGAACAATTTTATATGTTCAACTTGCTTTCAAAAATCAATTGAATGTTGCCTTCTGGATTCTTGACTGTACTTGCTCTTATTAAAACTGAGACCTAAGAAAATACTTCTAAAGCAGGGGGTAAAATGTTTATTTTCCATAAATACTAGTCCGTGCCTGTCTGTCACTATCAAACAAATCTAACAGCTGGAATTTAAAACAAGTGTGTGCTGTTTTGATGAATATGTTCCTGGGGCTCTTGTGAATTTAATCTGTGTATTATTATAACAAACTGGATACTCCGTCTAGGACCTTAAAAACATACACGAGTTATATAAGCTCAGACATCAAAAAGGGAGGTAAATACAGTCCATTCCACTTCGAATTTTCCTAGCATTTGAGGGATAAGTATATGATCAATGGCTGAGTAAAAAGAGCATGGGTAATTGGGTTTTTTTACTGGCATTTCAAGTGTAAAAATATCTTCGGTGGATTTTCAAGAATGAATATAAGGTTGATGTAACCTCCAGTCTGAATGAGTCTCACACATGAAATTAACCGTGTGTATGGGCTACTCCAAGTTCTTCCTGAAGCAACTGCAGCTCCTAATTAATGTTAACTCCACGAAGGACTCCCACCCATTGTATGTGCTCTGATGCGGTTGAGTCTTTCCAACTGTAGCCTGTTTACTCTTTGGACAGCTGCACCTCCTCCTGATCTCCTGACCTGAAGGCAATAAAAATGTTTCTTAAAGGTCAGTGTAATATTAAAGGAGAAAAACCATGCTTATAAGGTCGGTTACCCCTCCTGTATCCACAGGTTATAAGCGACGGCTTATCAGGTAGAGGAGGGAGAAGGGGCATTCTTGTTGCTACCCCTAACTCCTGGCTTCCTCTGAGACCAGCCCAGAGCCGAAGTCCTTAACGCGGGTGGGCACGCAATGCCCGCCGCGTCGCCTGGGCCTCATAGGAGGTATTTTTTAACATTCTCTTGCTCCTTCGAACAGCTCTCCTGGACTCTGATCTGTTAAAACCAGATGCGTGATAAGTGGTAACCTGGCTCTGCCCTCTCTTCAGAATATGCCTTCAGTTATTTTTGTTTAAAATAAAAAATGGTGCCCTAGGAGATGTTTCCTTTTTCCCCTGGCTCTGCCGGGAGAAAGAGGGCGGGATCCTTCGTCGGCCGCTGCTCGCCTCAGAGGCCCTAGACCACCCGTCCGCCCTAGCCCTGCCGCGGGACAGGCGCCTGCTGGCTCCGCCTCGGGGTCTGTCCCTCCGCGCGGAGTCGCGTGGAGGGTTAGACGTGGGGGCCCGGGCAGGGGAGCCTCTCTCGTCCCCCTCGCGGCACTACCCCACCTGAGCTCGTCCTTCCCCTGCCGGCCGGGGCGGACCAGGCAGCGAGTCTGGCGACCCTGCCGCACTTCCGGCCTGTTTCGAGTGTGCCAGGGGCTCCCTGGAGCTGGGGGATGCTCGGTACCCACGGAGAAAGACCGCAAGGAGAGCTCCCTGAACCCTCCGCCTATGCCCGGGGCGGGGCGGGGCGGTGAGACGGGTGCACTGGGCGCGCGAACGCGGCTCCGGGGCGGGGCTTCGCGCTCTGTGGGGCCGACTAGCTGAGCCCGAGTCTGAGCAACCAGCTTGGAGAGAGACGCCGCCCCTGGCTGGGGAGGGGGCGGGAGGGCTTCTCTCACCCGATTGGTGGACGGAGGGAACCTATCACCGTCGGCTACCTCCGCCGGAGCCGTTTGCTAGTTCCCATTCATTGGCCATCGAGCAGCCCTTGGATTTCCATCTTTTGTGGCGCGAAAATAACCCTTTGCTCCCTCTCATTGGTTTTGTTCTTGTTGAGGAGTGAGATTGGGTTCCTCTCTTCTTGCTCTCATTTTTCCTGCCCTTTAACTGTGAGACCCCCAACCCCAGCCCCCAAGGAGGAAAGAAGGAGATAACTGAGGAAGAGTGGAAAATGGTTGTGCGTGTGCGTGTGAATTCCGCCCCTTGGGCTGACCGCGTGGTGCCCGCAGAGTCCCTTCCCTTCCCCCATCGTCCAGCGCCCAGAGGTCGTAGGTTTGCTCCATGCTCAGCTGCTGGAGTCACATCGTTTCCCTGCTCGATTCCAGCACCTTAGAATGTATACGTCTTTTTTAGTTAAAGCAACATAATACGTTTCCAGGTGCCTGATTTTTCCGGGGCTTCTAGAGAAACTGACTCATTCCGCCCCCTCCTTTACTAACCCCCTTTGTGGTCCACAGGGTTGTTTTAAGCAAAACCAAACAATCCCTCCAAAAAAAGCAAACGAAAAATTCCGGGTAAAATCAACTATGCCGAGACCACGTTTTCGTTGAAGCTTCCCTAAGACCTAGGAGCTGAGACCGACCTTGAAGGATTAGCGATTTCTGTAGCTGAAATGTTCTAATTTTACTGACGTTTGGTGAAGACGGTGAGAAAAAATAAATATGAATTTGGCTTGGAAAAGCACAAAACAAACGAATGATCGTATTTAATGTGATTAAATAAAAAGCTAACAGCTACAGTGGTGTATTCTAGGTAGTGATATCTTGGATGCATTTGTAATTTTATACGTAAGTTGCTACTGGTCTCAAAAATAAATTAAAAATCAGGACTCTGACCATTACAGAAAAGAGGGAAGTATAAATTTGTTTGGTATATCTAATTTCATGACAGACTTTTCAATTCTTTGATTATCCAAAGAAAAGGAAATGTACCAGTTAGAAATATAACAATTTGTTCACAGATAATTTAGTTGTTTTTTTGAAGTCTTGACAAAACACTTGATTTGGTTTTAAACTAGTAAAACAATAGTTCCCCAGTAAATATTTTAAAGTAGTCAAGTTACATCATCCTATCATCCTCTTAAGTTCATTTGGAAAAACTATTTATTTAGTTTTGTACTTTTTCTTTTTAGTCTCTGAAAACCAACTAATTGAAGGAATATAAATGCCATGTACCATGATACTAAAACAAAGTTATTTGAGCAGCTCTTTAAAACAAATTTTAAAAACTGGCTTAATTAGTAAAGAAAAACTGTTCTAAAATACATTTTGTTTACATTTTGTATAATTAAACTACATTTCACTAATATGGTTAATAGATAATGTATTTTTTAAGTTTTCATGTAAAATTATTTCTCAGAAACCAGAGTAATTTACAAATGGTTTATTTTGACTTGAACAAATTAATGAAAGCTTAGAGACTAAGTTTATAGTGTAAATACTGAAGAATACAGTTAATAATTTATATAAACCTTAAACACCTAAGAAATTTAAAATGTAAAGACATGATTATTTGTAAAATGAACCTAGATTGGGTTTTATATATTATGTAACCTTTATATTTTGAAAATGATACAGTAGAAAAAATAATTTTTCAGAGTAAATTTCAATTGTAAAAAAGAGTTCCAAAATAATCTGGACAAACCCAAACTCTAAAACCTGAGCTATTTTCAAATGTTTTCTCAAACTCAAAGATTTATATAACCAATATTTTTATTTAAGGAAACTTTTTTCTGGTTGGAGAAATTTATTTATTTTTTTAAAACTTTTCAACTACTAAGTCAGGAATCAGAATTTTCATCTATCTGGTAACTTAAAACATAATTGTTAAAGTAGTAGATAAACATGATTCCTTTTATTGCTATTCTTTGTTTTACTGCTTCACATGAGTGAAACTTTAAAAAAATATTCATTTATTATTGCTACTCTGGGGGTGGGGGGATTGAGACCTTTAGTGAAAAGACTCTTTGGTAATTGATGTGTACATAAGTATTTGCAGACCAGCCACAGGAAACAAAGAAGATAGACATTTGTTTGTGGGGGGAGGGGTATGGGGAGGCTGAGAAGACTTGGATATTTAAATTTGTTTCTTGGTTGCAACTGATTTATCCTGCAGGTTTTCCTGCTAAGGGTGTAAGGATGGTGGTAGAGAGAGAATGTATTGACTGATGGAGTAAAATGGGACAGTAATCCAAGCATGAAATCCCACTGGAGAGAACAATAAGAACCTCCTCTCCCCACTAAAATAATCCGAAAGCAAAGCACATGCTGAGGTTATAACTAGTTCTCAGCATTTTCTAACACACAATTAAAAGACACATCTTAGGTTACTATTTTCATATTGGGACCTTTTGTTTTCCTGGCCATTTCTTTTCCAGAATCCCATTCAAAAGAAAAAAGGAACTATGCAGATTTCATGACATGGATATACAAATCAGCTCCTTTAGAGATAAACTGATGAATCCTTCATGCTGTCTATATATGAAAATACAGTTTTTAGATATAATAAGGCAAAGTATATTTATAAATTCCTTACTTGCAGGAATAATGGTAGATCATTATCATTTACACTTTGACTCTTTAAAATTCATTCCTTCTGAGTTCTGTTTGCATTTTGGTCCTGAACTTCTCTAGCGTGATGATCCCAGCTTTAAAGATGGAAACAACAGGCTAGATGAGGATTTTATTGTTATTTCAAAACATCTCAGCTAAAATTCATAAGAATCTGAGAATATAAGATACAGCAGAAAATAAACAAAACTTAATCTAAACTCTTTATCAAAATTGACCCTATAAAGATTTGTGCTAAAATTCATGCCTAACACACTTCCGTTGAAACATTTCTTTTTTGTAGTAGGTTGCTTAAAAATATAAAAGTTGGTAGTATTTTTTGTAGCTTTTCTCAAATGACTTAAATTTACTGACCAATTATTTTTAAATTGACAGTGCTAGTGCCTTCTCAAAGGCAAAATTTTGCTTGAACTGGGATTTAAATTTAATATCAATAATTGAAACTGATAATTTCCCCTCATTTAATTTTGGTTTGGGGGAGGGGAGTCTTGTGCCAGTCATTGAAGTAATTTTTCTATTTTTTAAGTTATTTTTCTTTGTAAACTCTTCATATCTTATTTGTAATCTAAAAGTGTTTTTCCTAGCACTTTCCAAGACTTGGAAAAAAATTTAAATGTAACTAAATCTTACTCTAAATATTATTAAAACTTTAAAAAATGTGTATAATTTGATACAAAGAAGTATGAAACATATTACTATTGAATATTTTCCACTAAACTAACATAACTGTATGGCCCCTCTTTTTAATTCTAACCCATTCTAATTCAAATCCAGCTACTAAAAATTTAATTCATAAAAAGGACACTAACAAAGGTCATAAATACCAAAAAAAATCAATTTTGTTACATCAAGAAAAGGTATGATTTCTGTTATATTGTTAACAGTTTGTTCTGGGACAATTAAATACTGAATGATGTCACCATCTTTTGCTTTCGTTTGTTGAAAATAGCCTAGAATTTTGCTCCTTCATTCTAAATATTACCATATATCTTATGGTAATTTATCTGCTCTTATATTTTTTAATACCAAGATTCAAATGCCATTTTTGGTTTTGATTTAAATGAATGGCCATCTATAAAAAGCCAAATAGAAAATAAACTAAAATTTTTTTAAATTTTGGTGTAGTACATTATAGATGCTTATCTCTGGCAACCATAGAGTTATATTCAAATTGTATTTTAATCCACAGCCAATATCATAGCCTTTAAAAACAGATTAAATTGAATTTTGTTTTAAATATTAATAGACAGCAAAAGAAGTTGAGAAAATGTTTAATCCAGTGAAATAGACAATAGGGTTAAAGGTGACATTACTCTTTTCCCTCAATATCAACAAATCTTCCAGTTGAGGGCAGTTTTGTCAGGTATGGAAGGTATGGAATGCAGTCAGTGTGTGCAGTTGGACAGGAGAACATATGTACATATTCCTGCTGAGAAACCCTTTGTGGAGATTTGTGGAGTAAAGCAAGATAGAACTTGTGTTCAGTTCTGAGGTTGCAGGTTAAAACAAGCAAGGTAAGCATTATTTTATTAAGTTTTTGCCTTAACTGTCAGAATACTTCAATATGATGCTTTTAAAGGTGGGGAGAGAAGAGTAATAATATAGACCGAACTGGAATTAGGATGCTATTAGTACATCAACATTAGAATTTAAATAATACAAATATGTTTGGCATTTTCTATTTGTCTTGTTTTCTATTTTTAAAAAACTATTACATACAGGTTAAAAATATCCAATAACATTATTAAAACATACATGTAATGAATTTTAAAACTTAGAATAATATCACATATTTTGAAAATGTTAGGTGTTAAATTTACTCAAAAAATATGAAGTTATTATCACAAACCATTTCTGTTGGATTGTTCTACCACTTCTATTTTTGCATATGATCCATATATGGATGGTTCCTTTTAATCAAAGTAAATAACATTATTTGAGAAAATGTCCCTAATGAAAAAAAAAAAAAATGGTGTGCTGTTATTGTGAAAACAACAATGTGTTTTGAAACCTAAATATAGAGAGGAAGCTCAGATTTTAAGTGAAAGCTGGGTCCTATTATTTACTGCATTTTCTCTATTTATTGAGGGATAGGGGAACGGATTAAACTGTAATATTGCTTCAGGGCTGACCACCAATAAAGTTTTTAGTGGCTATAAACAAAGGATGTTGTTTCAATCAATGATAGCCCCTTCCTATTACTATTCTCAGAAGAGATTCTCTTTCCTTGATTATTAAATATCCCTAAATTATTTCATTACAGAGTTGGGGGAAAGTCATGTTACATTAGGATAACTAAATATTTTTAACACTTTGAGCTTTTGACAGATGAAGAAGGACCACTGCTTTTTAAATAAACAAAACATTGTCTTTTTGTTGTAATAAGTGATGCATTTATTTTCTTTCCTATTCTCTACCAATGTTCTGCTAATATAGTAATAAGCTGAATTACTCTGAGATGTGGTAGTTAATGGAAATAAATATATTACAACCAAAGTGCAAAGAAGTTGTATAAGCAAGAAAAGGAGAAAAATCAGCATGTCTTGATTAAGCTAAAAATTAAAGTATCTTCCCACAACCAAATCCAGTGATCTGGATTATAGTTTTTATTGTTTAAAGTCTATAACAGTTAAAATTTGAACGTATTGTTGGTTTGCAGTTACTACTAATTATCATAGGTAGAATCTCTTTAATAGCTTGTGATTTCATTTAATGTAACTTTGTATGTAATATAAAAACCAATTGCTTTGTTTTTTAAACAATTTTTCATATTTTTTTCAATAAGTTTGAAAACATGAAAGTTAAGCTGAAGACTACTAGTTATTTTGTTAAAATCTATTATCTGTGGGTTAAAATATGGTCTTTTCCATCGAATTTTTCCATGAAAGCTTGAAATAATAACCTATTAAAAACCAAGAGATGCAATGGCATTTACAAAGTCATAAAACAGGTTTTGCTGATTTTTTAAAAAATAGTCTTAAAGGTAATTTAAGGATATTAGAGAATTTGATTTATGTATGTGTAACTAATTAGAAGTTGGACATTTAAACAGAAATTCATTTTGAAAGTAATACAATTTAAGCAAATTGTCACCAAGTGGCATTACCAAAGTGATTATGCTATATAAAATGTGGCATAGACTCTGGATTTTCAATTCTACTATGGATATACCAATATAAATATGCAAATAAATTATGGTTTTCAAAAGCCCAGGCTAGAGTGGATGTAAAGTCAAAAAAGCAGACTCTGTGGCGTAAAGGGAAGTCAAAGTGTTTGAAGCACTTGTAACAGGAAAAGGCTGTGTGAACTGGAAAATATCTAGATTCACTATAGTAAATAGTAAGTTATGATTTCTCTAAAATGTAATTTTGGTGGTTAAGATTTGGTCTTTGGACATGTAAACTTTTAGCACTTTTTTTTATCTAATGGAAAGAGAAAGAGATTGCAGCAGTTCATATTAGAACTTAGTCCTAAAAGACTCAAAGTGGGAAAATAGCCCTTTATATATTCCAAAATCTTGGATTCTTTGTATAAAGAAGTTTGGGCATTTCGTTTTTGTGTTTAATTAGGGGATAGTACAGAGTATCATCTCTTTTATATGTCTTTCATTTGAACCTCTTTCATTATAAAACAATTCTAAAATTTGAGGGCTGGGAGGATTTTTGGGGGGTCTGCTAGAGTCTCCTTTTACATTTGAGGAAATTGAAGCCAGGGAAGATCAAAGCAGGTAGACACACAGCTAGTTCGGTGGCAGGACTGAGACTGTGTTTATCATAGAATGATACCACATAATAATCCTGAGTGGAAGGTAATAAAAATACTTCTTCCTATTTTTGGTGGTAAGAAAACTGACCCAAGGTGAGATTTGCCCAGACCCAATAGCATTACTTTCTAAAAAACAAACAAACACCTATATTTATCCAGACCAAAAGTTCTACATGTCGTTGAAAGCTAAAGGCAAAAGACTTGAAGGTAGAAGAGACCTTGAAAAAAAAAATTACCTGGTTCATCTCAGTCACTTTCCCCAGGATCTCATTTAAACTACCCCAAACATGTAAACTCAGTTTAATGTGAAAGGCTGATATGGAAAAAGATCCCATGACTTTTCTTCTCTCAAAAGCTTGATTCAAGGCCCAGCCACATCAGAACCTCCAGAAGCCAAGGAATCTGTATTAACAACCGCTTCACACACTCTTAGCAGTAAGCTAAGAAATTCCTCCTCATATCAAACTTTAAAAATGATATGTTCAGATTTAGTCCAAATTAACAATAGTTTATCACTGGGTTTGAATTTTATTTTCTTTTTGCTTTAGTGAAATTTCAGGGGGGGGAGATGTGTATATACATATACATGTACATATATTTGCATATCTATCTCCCTGTGCTGTAGTTCAAACTCTTCCCTCCTCTGCTATCTCCTGCATTGTGAAGAACAGCTGGCAGAAGCGCCCCCTGCCACTAGCCCTTCTCTTATTTGCTCACACCGGGACAGAGTGGTGGTCACAGGCCATAAATCCTTCTGGCTTCCCACCCCTAACTAGAGACATGAACCATGGCCTGTTCGCAGAGCTCAAAGTCCCTGGCTGTGCCTTTGAATTAAAAGCTGCACTTAAATAACTTCATTTACCTGTAAATCTGTTGATGTTCATAAACTGTGGATGCCACAAAGGCGCCTGTTTTCTCTGTGTGTCACTGACCCTGCTGTGACCCTGGGTCAGTTTTTTTTCACCTCCTTGGTCTGGTTTCCGCAGTTGTAAAGAGAATTAAACTATTTATACCATCCTTTACCTTTTCCACAACAACCAGCACTGAGTAGACTTTCTACAAATATTTGTGGAATTTAGTTTTCAGAAAGAGAACTAAGACTGGAAATAGCAATGAAATTATTGGACCACTTCGGAAAGTTCTATCAAATGCAAGAGGGGAAGGGGTTATTGCTTGACACTGGAAAATAATGCAAGTAGGGTACTTTGTGTATATAGAACCAGTATCAGAGAAAAGAAAGCTCATTTAAATACCACAGCTAAGTAAGAAGAGTTGGTAGGGAAAGCAGGACAAAAATGAAAAACTATCCCCTGTAAAGCAATCCCTTACTGATGCCAACCACCCAAACAAGCCAATGTCCCGACCAGAGGTTGTAAAAAATTTGTCTCAGCTCTCCGAGTAAAACAATTTATTTCCATAAACGGTTTCCTTCTGTTAGAATCAGAACCTCATGCTTCAGATGAACTTAGATAAGAAATTATTACCATAATACAGAATTTATAGGTAAAAGGGAATTAACACAGAAAACCAAAAATGTCAAAATTTTGAAGCTGATGAGTCAAATGTCAAATTACTGGATGATCAATCAGTGTGAATGTTTACTGATAACTACATTTGGCCTTTAAATTAATTTTCTAACTGCTTCCCTTAGATTTTTTTTTTTTTTTGTGGGGAGTCGAGTCATGTGGGAAACTTCCCTGACCAGGGATGGAACTCATTCCCCCTGCATTGGAAGCATGGAGACTTAACCACTGGACCACGAGGGAAGTTCTTCCCTTAGATTTCTGAAGAATGAACCAATTTGGATATTTTAATTTTATAGAAACAAATTTAAGATGATTAGAACAAAAACTTGAGTCTCTTGAGCCCAATTATATTGAAAATATACTAGACCAAACTAAAGGTAAACAAAATATCATTAGATTAAAACCATGTATATTAGATTTAAAGAATTTAAAGTGCTCAGTTAAAATATCTATGTTTACTTCTATTCCTGGTGGTTTCTTGAACTATTCTGCAAGAATTACTTAGAAAAAATACATAACATTTTTGTTTGTGCTGCAGTGACTATCCCTGGCTTGGCTTTTCCCCCTCTAGAGTGGAAATGTTCATTTGAGCAACATTTTCAAGAGAAACTTTTCCATAGAATTAAAGAAGTTCAGCATAGTTGCTCTTTCATGCTAAATAGCTTTAGCAGTGGTGCACTTGAAAAACTCCAAAAATAATGGGAATAGCAGGGCTCTAAGAGAAAAAAAGATCCTGCAGATGAATCTTTATTTTCAGTATTTGAAATAAGCACAGTTATATAATGCAGCTTTTTTTAAAAAACAAATTTATTTATTTATTTTTTGACTGCGTTGGGTCTTCGTTGCTGCGCGCGGGCTTTCTCTAGTTGCGGCGAGCAGGAGCTGCTCTTCGTTGCGTTGTGCAGACTTCTCATTGCGGTGGCCTCTCTTACTGTGGAGCACCAGCTCTAGGCGTGCGGGCTCAGTAGTTGTGGCACTCAGGCTCAGTAGTTGTGGCTCGCAGGCTCTAAAGCGCAGGCTCAGTAGTTGTGGCGCACGGGCTTAGTTGCTCTGCGGCATGTGGGATCTTCCCGGACCAGGGCTCAAACCCGTTTCCCCTGCATTGGCAGGCGGATTCCTAACCACTGTGCCACCAGGGAAGTCTCTATAATGCAACTTTAATACTCTGTGATTATGAGTATCCCTGTGCATTCTATCTGCTTAATTCATTCTCATAAAACGAAGGAGAAGCTTGATGGAACAAACTGACTGATTTAGGAGCCATTTCTTATTTCTCACTTATTTAAAATAACAAATTGTAAAGAAAAAAAGCAGCTTATTGGAATTTATTGTGCTTTTCAGGTATGATATTTCAAATTTTTGTAGAGACTAAAATTTTTAGAGTCTAGGCAAATTGAAAACTATTTTGTTAACAAAAAATTCATAATGTGAAAGTAAATGAAGACTCTCAATGATAACAGCAGAAAAGATTATTTAGCCTATTTAGTTTATACCTCCAAGTGTTTATAAAAATAATAGCCTTTTAATCTTGTCCTGCTACTTTGAAGTTATTAATAATGTAAATATAGAAGAGATTTTTATAAAACTTAGAAGTTTATAAAACTTCTATTCCACTGCAACAATTTAAATATATTTTTAACAAGAAAAGTCCTTACAGTCTAAAGTCAGAACTAATAATGTTTGAAAACAAGGAAGCCAATCAAATTTGGGTTGATTTTTCCTTTTACTTCTTGTGCTGTTGTGTTTTTCATATTGAAAATCTTTCATGCCCATGACACATTCAAAGGTAGACACATTGTGCACTGTATATTTTAAACTTACCTCACTTTTCTTTGTTCTTTTTATTTTGTAATATAATGAACTTAATTTAAAGTAATCATGTACGACATATTCATAACTTAGACTACACATGTAGGCTGGTCTCAACTAAGTCATTATTTTCCATGAAGCCTTCCCTGATCCTTGACACTAGAAATTACCTCTCACTCCTCCGATGTTAGAATTCAGAAGCATGAATTTGACATAGCACTTCATATATTGCAAGACATTTATCATTAAAAAAATTTTTTTTACACTTATCTCCTCTGTTAGAGTGTAAACTGATTAGAAAGCCTGATTTATCTTTGTATATAAGTAAACTCCATGAGTGCAGGGTTTTTCTTTTTTGGTTTGGTTTAGTCTATATTGCTTATTGCTAATTTTCCAATACCTAAAATTGTGCTTGACACATAGTATATACTCAATAAATATTTGTTGAATGAATGCATGATACTATCTAACATCCAGCCTTTTATGAAGCAAGCCCTCAATTAAAGTTGTTGAACATACAAATGCTGGGGCTTTTGGGGTGCAAATGCATACTTTATCCCACCCTCTAAAATGCATGTGGTGATCCTGTTTCAAAGAAAAAAACTAGCTACTTTGGAATTGAGAATATAGACTAATTCTGCAACAAAATACATCAAAGTTCTGTCATTTCCAGTTTTGTGAAGGTGCTGAAAAGTCTTTGATCATAATTTCTTATCAGTACAATCGTGTCAGATAGAGCATCATAAAGTTTAATCACTTCATACACAGACTAACTTCTAAAAAATAGTAGAGTATAATTGAATTTAAAGGAAACTTTTTTGAGACTTACTCTGTATGAATGATTTTTGTCACATCTGGCAATGTATATTGAGTAAACATGAGGTTTTTATTAAGTAGCCCTATGATACAGTCCTATTTTAAGAGAAGAAATGGTAAAATTGTCCAGAAAAAGAGCAAGTCTATGACCTAAAACTCCTTAAACAATAATTTTCAAGTTAAAAAAGTAAAGTGGCTGAGAACCTCATACAAATTATCAAGTGGGATTCTGGGAAGTTACAATAAACTCATTTCACCTTCTACTTTGAAATAGCTATGATTTTCAGATAGTGAAATCTATGCTTTGATTTTTACAGAATCTTTAATTTTTACATTTCTCATTTCACAATGGCCAATATCAAATAGTTAGCATTATCTAAAATGTAGTAATATAATGTCATAAGTTTTAATTATGTAGCTAGCTAACAAAAATGATTTATAGAATCACTAGCTTCTGAAAATAATGAATATAACAGAAACATTTTTCTGTAAAGACTTTAGTGTATTGGGTATACTTTGAACTGGATTTGTTCATGTCTACAATTCTCTCTCTAATAAATGTCATCAAAAAATATTTGGTGAAATAATGTTTTCTTATTTATTTAACAAATATTTGAGCCCCCAAAGGTGTAGGGCACTGTGGAGGGCAGAAATTGATGCATAAGGTGTGGTCCTTGCTCACCACCCCGTAAAAGGCAGCATATAAATGCCATTTATGCAGCCCTTAAAAATGTCTGCGATGCACCCCAAAAGCCCTTAACTTTCTTTAATGGCCCATTTTAAAGACTGTATTTAGAAATCCATCCAAACCCTTCTTGAACATATCTAAATGATATAAAAATATCAAAGTGCCTTCAAAAAATAATGACTCTATCAAATAAACTATTTAGTTTTTTTTTCTCAATCAGAGGTTTCTTGGTTCATCATGTCCTAACAGAGATTGACAGTAAAGGGCCACAAGAAACTCACTATGTACCCTCTAAAGAACTTTCTTTTTTCCAAAGATCTCTCAAGGTTGAAACTATGCTTTCTAATTCTAAATACCAAACAAGTTCACACACATCCCACCAGTTCCTTTCAGGAATTTTTGAACCGCAATGATATATCCTCTTATTTTAAGGTTCTAGTTTGTAGTGCCCTGGTTCTCTCAGCCTGGTCTCTTAAGATACTCATTGATGGATGTCTTGGATCATTTGTTGCCTTTTTCCAGACTTCTGTCTTCCTTTCACTGTTTTTGGAGCAATATTCAACATCCAGGCAGGGGTTCACTATGATTTTATGAAAGGAGAAGTTCTGTTTTCCATCTTGTTTCAGTGATTTGTGAGTATCACCCAGGGTGGGGAGATTTCAGGCTTTTTGGACCTCTATCTCAGGCTGCTGTTTAAATGCAACTATGCACACTAACTCCTCAATCTCTTCCCGAGGTATTGGTTATTGTTTGGAGCAGAGCCCCTTGTTTTTTCTCTTACCTAGACTGAAGCTTATTTTGCACCCTTTATGTTCTTGGGTGAATGGATGGAGGAGAAGAATAGATAACTGTTAACCAGTGTGTTAAAGTGGTGAGTAGAAATCATCAGCACTGTCATATCCCACAGATAGGATAGTCTTACCCACTAATGATTAAACAGATCAGGTTCATCTCAATGATGTTACACAAAAGTTTAGCCTTATAATTTTGTCTGGCTGTCCCCTAATTTGAAAATGACTGGCCTGGATTTAGTGATCTTTAAAGCCCTTTTGAGCTCTAATATTTTACTGATTCTCCTGAAACAGGAAATTGCTACCCAAGGTTGACTTTGCTTATAGCTTATTTGTTGCCATTTAGTATTTAAATAGTGTCTAGAGAAAATTTTATCACAGCCAACATGGAGACTTATAAGTTGAATTTTCTGGGAAGAAATGCAGAATAAGCTAAAGGATAATAAATTTCCATCTAGAGAGTTGCAATCGTAGCAGAATTCATTTTTTGAAAAATCTCACTTATACATACGGGTGAGAGGAAGAGTGAGTGGGCTTTCATCCCCCATGCACAGCCTTTAGAAATTTTAGCATCACTTTTTCAAAAATTCACCATTTTGGCCATATTAAAATGTACAATTCAGTGACATTTAGTACATTCCCCATGTTGTATGACCATCCTCACTACCTAGTTCCAGAATATTTTTGTCATCCCAAGGGGAAACCCTACTTATCACCACTTTTAAGGAGAGAAGGAGCAAACATTTCATGGACACTTGGCATCATTTGTTCTTTTGGTTCTAGTACTTATAAAACTAAACATAAATTCTAGCCAAACTTTAGTACTCACTTTCACCTTCTGTAGGCTGAAACTATTAAGATTCAAGAAATAAAAACTAATTAAATTCATAACTTAAATATACATAGAATATTTTTTTTCATAGAATATTAAATAATGAGATACAATTCAATCTGAAGTCAATATATTCTTGTCTATTACGTTGTGGTTTTATCTAATGGGTGATCTTTTAAATTTTTTTAACTTTTCTGTTTATGTAGTACACAGTTTGCTACTAGTTGCACTTTTCTCACCCTATGAGACTATAGTGTGTTTTCCAAAGGATTAATCTGCTGAAAAAGATTCTAAACCTACTTGCATTGTAGTTAGCTAAGTGAAATTCCTTGTGCTAGCAAGCCTAGGAGTAGTAATTCATACTGTATACAGTGTAGAAATGTTCTTTGAGGAATTGGGTCAGTCATCTCCCTTTCATTTTACTTTTTTTTTTTCTCTCTCTTTTTTGGTGCTGAAAACTGGGATCATTTTTACTTTCAAAGCTAAGGTTTTTCCCAGTTTTTTTAAAATACAAATTTATTTATTTATTTATTTATTTATTCTTGGCTGCATTGGGTCTTTGTTGCTGTGCGCAAGCTTTCTCTAGTTGTGGTGAGCGGAGGCTACTCTTCATTGCGGTGCATGGGCTTCTCACTGCGGTGGATTCTCTTGTTGCAGAGCACGGGCTCTAGGCGCGCCGGCTTCAGTAGTTGTGGCTCACAGGCTCAGTACTTGTGGCTTGCCGGCTCTAGAGCGCAGGCTCAGTAGTTGTGGCGCACGGGCTTAGTTGCTCCGTGGCACGTGGGATCTTCCCGGACCAGGGCTCAAACCCATGTCCCTTGCCTTGGCAGGCGGATTCTTAACCACTGCACCACGAGGGAAGTCCCTTTTCCCAGTTTTTAAAAAATTATAATTAAATACGCTTTAGCCACAGTTGTCTCCTCTTCAAATTATGGGTTGGAAACATTTCAATTTTTATTTAAATAAATTTATACTTATAGAAACTCTGAAAGAATAGTGCAGTGAATCCACACAGCTTTTTGACTTAACTCTGTATCTGTATATAAAATTTTTTTGTTTGAACTATTTGAAAAAGGTTGCAGTCATCTTGACACTTCACCCTTTCAGTCTGCATCTTCTAAGAATAATGATATTCTCCCATAGAATCATTATGCTATTTTCATAGCTAAGAAAATTAACATTCATTCAGTCACATTAGCTAATATGCATAGTTCAAATTCAGTTTCCCAAAGTGACCCAAATACCTTTTGTGGATATTTATTTGTTAGATCCTGCATGCAGTCAAGGTTTAAGTACAGCATACCAAAATCGTATCTTTTCAGTGTCTTTTAATCTAGACCACTACACACCCACCCCAGCCTTTCAGGCTGGTTGTGTGTAGAATTTCTCGCATTCTGAATTTGTCAGATTATTTTCTCCAGATTAGGTTCGGGTTAAACACTTTTGGCAAGAATACTTCTAAGCAAAGTTGTAAACCTTACACTGTATTACAATACAGGTTCATGGAGGCACGTGTGTTGTCCACTATTGATGATGCGAAATTTGGTTACCTTGTTAATGTGATGACTGCCAGATCTCTCCATTGTAAAGGAATATTCCTTTCTTTTATGATTAATAAGTAATCTGTAGCATGATACTTTGAGTCCCTTCAAATATCCTTCTTTCCAACGAACATTCACCCAAAGGTTTTAGAATCCATTGATAATTTCTGTCTAAATTTGTTATTATATTGAAGGCTGCAGAATGATTTCTTAATTCTATCAGTTATACATTCACTAACTGTCATTCACCTGTAAAGAACTTTCCCACTCCTTCTGTGTGTGTGTGTGTGTGTGTGTGTGTGTGTGTGCGCGCGTGCGTGTCTGTGTTTGACTTCATTTTTAAGAGTTTGTGGGGGGGTATGTGTCTGTATCACATATATATGGAGTTTCACCCTTTGTAATATATTTACAAATGTTTTCTGCAGTTTATCATTTCTCTTCAACTTTGTTTATCGTATGTGTCACACATTTTTTTTCTATGTAATTGAATTTATCAATTTCTTTTATTGCAAATGGATTTTGAGTGGTAATTAGCAAGGATTCTCTCACACCCAGATGATGAAGAAATTCACTTATGTTTTCTTTTCAAACTGGCATGGTTTCATTCGTTTTATTTAAATCATTGCTTCATTCTGGAAATTCCCTGGCAGTCCAGTGGTTAGGACTTGGCGCTTTCACTGCCGTGGCCTGGGTTCCATCCCTGGTCGGGGAACTAAGATCCTGCAAGCCTGTGGCGAGGCAAAAAAAAAAAAAAAAAAGAAAAAAAATCCTTGATTAATTCTGTGTTTCACTGTATACTCATAGGTGTCCCAACACCATTTCTTAAAAAGTCCATCATTGCCTCAGTGATTTCAGAAGGCTACCTCTTTAATATACCAACTTTCCATATGTAAATTGGTCTATTTCTAGACTTTCTGTTCCACTCACTTATCTGTGTGTCTATTTTCATGGACTAGTACCACACTGTTTTAATTATGGAGATTTTATAGTATGTTTTAATATCTGGTAAGAATAGTCTCGATTTGCTGCCTCCAAGCCCAGGGTTTTCATAGCTATTTCAGCAGGTTTAGTTTTGCAAATAAACTTTAGAATCATATTATCTATCTCTAAGGGGGAAAAGAAAAAAACACTTGGACTGGGGCATATGAGAACTCTCTGTATTTTCCACTCAATTTTGCTATGAACCTAAAACTCCTCTAGGGACTTCCCTGGCTGTCCAGTGGTTGAGACTCTGTGCTCCCAATGTGTGTGTGTGTGTGGGGGGCATGGGTATTTTCCCTGGTCAGATCCTGCATGCCGCACTGCACAGCCAAAAAAAAACCTCTAAAAAATAAAGTTTATTAATTTAAAAAAATTGTTAGAATGGATGAGTTGTGTTGAATTTATATATGAATTTGGGAAGAATTGTCATCTGTATGATGTTATATCCAAGAATGAAGCATTTCTTTTCCTACTTTGATGTCTTTCAGGAGGGTTGTAAAGTTCTCCTAAGTATTCCTACATATTTAATCTTTACTGTTGCTGTTGTACATGGATTTTCTTTTCCATTATATTTTCTAACTGGATGTGTTTATACATTTGAAGACCCCTGGTTTTTGCATTTTTGATTTTATACGTTGCTACCTTATATATGAATTCTCTTATTGTTTATGTTAGTTTTATCATTGATGCCTTTTGGTTTTCTATGTTCAGTACACCTTCATATCACCTCCAAATAGAGATTTTTTTAACTTCATCTTTCCAGTCTTTATGCCTCTAATTTTCTCTTGCCTAACTGCATTTACTACCTCCAATACAAAGTTATATAGTAATGGAGATAGTAGACATTTTTTTTTTTTTATGTTGGGGATAGGAGTTAATTAATTAATTTATTTTTGCTGTGTTGGGTCTTCGTTTCTGTGCGAGGGCTTTCTCTAGTTGTGGCAGGTGGGGGCCGCTCTTCCTCACGGTGCGCGGGCCTCTCACTATAGCGGCCTCTCTTGCTGCGGAGCACAAGCTCCAGACGCGCAGGCTCAGTAGTTGTGGCTCACAGGCCTAGTTGCTCCGCAGCATGTGGGATTCTCCCAGACCAGGGCTCGAACCCGTGTCCCCTGCATTAGCAGGCAGATTCTCAACCACTGTGCCACCAGGGAAGCCCCAAAAAAAAGAATAGTTATTGAATTTTGTAAAGAGCCATTAGACAACTGGAAATAATCATACGATTTTTCTCTTTAGACTATTAATATGGTGAATTATATTAATGTATTACCTACTATTAAACATTCTTATATATGTAGAATAAATCCCCTTTGGTGTATTTGTTTGAAATGTGCTCTTGGAGTCTACTTGCTACTTATCTCATTCAGAATATTTGCATTGTTATTCTTAAATGAAATTTGTCTGTACTTTTCTATTTCGTGCTACCTTTAAGTTTAGATATCAATGTTAAACTTGCTTCACAAAACAATTTGGATTTAAAAAAAAAATTCCCTGAAACAATCTGGATAACCTTGGTATTATCTGGTTTTTGGAGTCTTGTCAGAATTACCCTTGGAAATCATGTGGGCCTGGCGCTTTTTCTTGAATTAGTTCTTTAATAAATATCTCTATTTCTTCTAGAAATTGGTCTGTTTAAGCTTTCTGTCTCTACGGACGGCAACATTGATAAAAGGAAACACATTTTAATATGAGTAAGTTCATGCTAATACCTCCAATTCAAATCCAACACAAGAGAGATCTTCCTCACCTTCCCTTACTCCACATTTCTATCTTCCTTCTCTCACAAAATGAAAAATATGGGCTCCCAACAACATCCATATTTCCACTCATTATTTTCAAATCATACACAGCTTCAATTCTATTAGCCTAAAAGACCATGTTTTTTTACTTGGGGAGGGTCATGAACACCTTTTAGAATCTGATGGGAGCACTAAACTCTTTCTTTAGAAAAATAAACATAAACACATCTAGTTCTGAATACATATTCAAAGATTCAGGGTCTCTCTAAAGTTCATTCACTTGGCTACCCCCTAGCCAAGGACCCTAGGTTAAGACTCATTTCCTTAAACTACCTACTGTAAGGAGTATCATGTTCTAGAAAGGATTCAATTATTAGGTGGAGAGTTGGATTAGATCATTTTAAGACATTACTCAACCCTGAGGTTCCAATCTAGAATGTTTAACCGAATGGTAAAACAAAACAATACAGCATGAAAGACTGATCAAGCATTTATGGACTACTTATACAAATGACCAATTTTAAAGGACTATATGAATTTAAGAATGGTAACTAAGAGATTCTTCCAAGTTAAGAGGTTCTCTCTCTCCCTCTCTTTTTTCTTTTGAATAATTTTCTACAAAAATTTGTTTTTTTCCCATATATTGAGAATTATTTTTCACTGAATTGAAGTATACATATCACTCCATATTTTTAAATTATACATTCTATCTTTGGAGATAAAAAATAGTCACAATTTGATTACATTATTTTAAATAGATAAAAACATGTATGTTTTAAAAACTTCAAACAGTACTAAAAAATGTGAAATTTAAGCCTCCCTTCAGTATGTGAACTGCAGTCAACTAATTTCTGGAAACTACCATGTCCATGTCATATATGTTTCCAAAGTACTTAACAGCAGATATGTACATATTTCCATTTCATGCATGAACACATGCACTACATTAATACAGATACACAAATGGTAGCATAGAATACATACTATTCTACACCTTGTTTTACACTTTACCTATATATTTTGGATGGTTTTTTATATCAGTACATACAGATTGTATCATTTTGTTAATGTTTTTCTTCATTTTTTGAATAAACTATTGAATGGGTTGCCATAATAAACTCTTTTATTAATTTAATTATATTTATTTTTGGCTATTCTTCATTGCTGCACACAGGCTTTTCCCTAGTTGCAGTGAGCGGGGGCTACTCTTCATTGTGGTGCGCGGGCTTATTGCTGTGGCTTCTCTTGTTGCGGAGCACGGGCTCTAGGCGCGCGGGCTTCAGTAGTTGTGGCTCGTGGGCTCTAGAGCACAGGCTCAGTAGTTGTGGGCGCATGGGCTTAGCTGCTCCTCGGCATGTGGGATCTTCCCAGACCAGGGCTCGAACCCATGTCTCCTGCATTGGCAGGTGGATTCTTAACCACTGCGCCACTAGGGAAGCCCCATAATACACTTTTACTAGTTTCCTGTTGATGGACATTTAAGTTGCATCAATAAGGAGTTTCATATGTGAATATTTGTGCCCATGCTCATGTATATCTAAGGTATATTTCTAGAAGTAGCATTTTTTTTTTTTTTTTTGGCCTTGCTGTGGGGCTTGCAGAATTTTAGTTCCCTGACCAGGAATTAAACCCGGGCCTTCAGCAATGAAAGTGCAGGGTCCTTACCCCTGGACTGTCAGGGAATTCCTGCTCTTTAAATTTAAAAGCAAATTTTTCATACTAATTTGGCAATTATTAGGTAAAATAAGTGTATATATTTGGGTATATCTTAAGATATAAACTCAACTTAAAATGTCAGTTAGTTTTTAAAATGTATTAGTGTCCTGTTCTCTAAAGATGACTTACAATTCTAAATCTAATGGGCCAATTCAGATTTGGAGTACCATATATTATGAACACATTTAACTCAAACTTTGGCCCATTTCTATGAAGATCCGTGTTAAGATTTAGTGAAGTTTTATTTATTTATCTTTTATTTTTTGGCCTCGCCTCGTGGCATGCAGGATCTAACCCCGACCAGGGATCGAACCCGTGCCCCCTGCAATGGAAGTGTGGAGCCTTAACCACTGGACCACCAGGGAAGTCCCAAGATTTAGTAAAGTTTTGATCAGCTGTTGGAGTGATCTGGTTAATTGAATTTTCTCATTAATTGACTTTTAGTCAGAAAGTCCTTTATTTCAACTCTTGAAGTTTTTTAAATGTGTTAGCTTCCTGCTTTTAATCCAATAAAAACTTTTTAGCAATCTTCACGCACCTTAAAATTAAGTCTAATTGAATTTTATTGTGGAAATTATAGGACCTTTACTAAACAGTCTAAAGGTCATGGAATAAAAATTGTTTCACTAAATAAGATTTTGGTTAGCACTTTGTTTTCTCATGACACATCTCTGTCACCTAAAAGTAGAGTAACCCTTAGCTTAGTGAGAACTCAATTAACTTTTATTTAAAATCAAATATAACATTCTTTTTTTTTTTTTTTTTTTTTTTTTTTTTGTGGTACGCATGCCTTTCACTGTTGTGGCCTCTCTAGTTGTGGAGCACAGGCTCCAGACGCGCAGGCTCAGTGGCCACGGCTCACGGGCCCAGCCGCTCCAAGGCATGTGGGATCTTCCCAGACCAGGGCACGAACCCGCGTCCCCTGCATCGGCAGGCGCACTCTAAACCACTGCGCCACCAGGGAAGCCCCCAAATATAAAATTCTTTTTCACACCAATTCAGTCTGTCTGGAAAGTCAGTTTACAGAATTAACTCTCTAATACGATAAGTACTAAAGAAGTACTAAGAATAATTGTTGGTATGAAAAGGTTTCTGTGCTCTGTAACTGCTGAAGTAGATTTAAAAATTAATATAAACCCTGACTGTACACATTTAGTCAAAAATCATATTGTACACTTAAAAGTGATGAATATAATTTTATGTAAACTGTACAATAAAGCTGATTTTAAGAACTAGAGGATTGATTAATCAGTGTTATGAATCCCCATGACTGAAAACAATGAAACCATTTTTAAAAATTTTTTTATTATTTTAAAAAAAATATTTATATTTATTTGGTTGTACCGGGCCTTAGTTGCAGCTCCTGGGCTCTTTAGTTGTGGCATGCATGGGATCTAGTTACCTAACTAGGGATCAAACCCGGGCCTCCTGCATTGGGAGCACAGAGTCTTAACTACTGTGCCACCAGGGAAGTCCCTGAAACCACTTAAAAATCATATTTTATTAACTTATTTTTAAAAATTCTTTTTATACAGCATGTTCTTATTAGTTATCTATTTTATACATATTAGTGTGTATATGTCAATCCCAATCTCCCAGTTCATCCCACCACCACCACCACCCTCCCCACTTTCCCCCTGTGGTATCCATATGTTTGTTCTCTACATCTGTCTCTTTTTTTTAAATAGTTTTTTAAAAAATTAAATTGTTTAATTTATTCATTTCTGGGTGCACTGGGTCTTCGTTGCTGTGCAAGGGCTTTCTCTAGTTGCAGTGAGCGGGGGCTACTCTTCCTTGCGGTGCGCGGGCTTCTCATTGCGGTGGCTTCTGCTGTTGCGGAGCACGGGCTCTAGGCACGCGGGCTTCAGTAGCTGTGGCTCACCGGCTCTAGAGCACAGGCTCTGTAGAAGTGGCGCTCGGGCTTAGTTGCTCCGCGGCATGTGGGATCTTCCCCGACCAGGGCTCGAATCCGTGTCCCCTGCATTGGCAGGCGGATTCCCAACCACTGCGCCACCAGGGAAGCCCTGTGTCTTTACTACTGCCTTGCAAACCGGTTCATCTGTACCATTTTTCTAGATTCCACATATATGCATTAATATTTGTTTTTCTCTAAAAATCATATTGTAAAAAGAATAAAACACAATCCCAGATCGTGGCTTGCATTGTTATATGGCTTTTTAGTCTCCTTTATTCCTCAATCTTATCTTTCATGACATTGGCATTTTTGAAGCAAACAGATCAGTTACTTATAGAATGCCTCTCCACTGGGGGTGATCTCCTTTCTCCCATGATTAGAGTCAAGTTACACATTTTCTGTTGACTGTCACAAAAGTGATATTGTCCTTAGTGTTTCATATCAGGAAGCACGTGATGTTCATCAGTCCCATTACTGTGATGTTAACTTTTTTTTTTTTTTTTTTGCGGTACGCGGGCCTCTCACTGTTGCGGCCTCTCCCGTTGCGGAGCACAGGCTCCGGACGCGCAGGCTCAGCGGCTATGGCTCATGGGCCTAGCCGCTCTGCGGCATGTGGGATCCTCCCGGACCGGGGCACGAACCCGTGTTCCCCGCATCGGCAGGCGGACTCTCAACCACTGCGCCACCAGGGAAGCCCCTGTGATGTTAACTTTGATCACTTGGTTTAAGGGGTGTCACAGATTTCTCCAGTGTACAATTACAGCTGACCCTTGAACAACGTGAATTTGAATTGTACAGGTACACTTATACATGGATAATTTTCAGTAATAAATACTACAGCACTACATGGTCCTGGTTGGTTGAATCCGAGGATACAGAGGAAGCACAGATACAGAGGGTCAGCTGTAAATTATACACAGATTAACCCCCATGTTCTTCAAGGGTCAACTGTACAAATTTTTCCCTTTGTAATTAGGTGTTTTCTGGGGAGAGACTTTCATACTACGTTCTTTTCATTATTCCTCACACTTTTACCCTAGTTTTGGCACCCAAAGAGCCTTGCTTGTCTTAGTTAATACTATCGTGGTTCCCAAATGGTAATTTACAGCTTCATTTTTCACATTTAGATATTTAATCCACCTGTAATTCATGGTAATGTAGTATGAGGCAAGGGTCTAAATTTATTTTCTTCCAAATAGTCAATTGTACCATCTTGATTTGTCCTTTTTCTACCAAAATGAAATGTCTTTATAAATTCTCGTATGTACTTGGATCTATTCTGGATTCTATTCCTCTGTTTATTCATTCCTACGTACATTCTTCTATGTGGTCCTTGGAATAATTTCATCCACTCCTCCCAAACTGCCCATCTTGTAGGGGCTATTGTAAGCAATTAACAAACCTTCGCCCTTTTGTATGTTTATACATATATATATTTTGGGTAAGGACTGGAATGTTTATACTAGTACTACTAGGTCTTCCCATTCAGTAATGTATAAATGGATTCAGGATCCATGTATACAAGACAACAAATGTTTTTAGTTTTCCTTATTTCTTCTTGAGTTTTGCACCTACTAAATTTATATTAACAAGTGTAAACCCTAAATAATTCTGAGAAACCAGATCACACAAACCATAATTTAAAATTTAAAATTGTATTACAAGTTCAATTAGATATGTGTATGCCTTCACAAATAATTTTTAATGTAACAGTACTTGAAAATAAAACTAATGTCCCTTTTTACATTTCAAAAAACATTTGCCATTGTGATGTCTCTGCTGCACTTGATTTTGTAAATATCAAATAGAATGCTTCACTTATCTGATACCAGGGATCCCAGTGTTTCAGGTAAATGAATTTTCGAGGTGACTTAAACTCCATTACTTTTATAATTTTTTTCCTTTTTTTTGGCTGCGCCATGCAGCTTGCAGGATTTAGTTCCCTAACCAGGGGTTGAACCTGGGCCCCTGCAGTGAAAGCACTGAGTCCTAACTACTGGACTGCCAGGGAATTCCATAATTATTAAATTGCCTTTTCTCTTCCTTTATTAAACTGATTTATATTAAATGTGATTCTTAATCCCTTTTTAGGGTCATTGTCATTGAATATAGTTTCAGCCTAGACCCCTTCTGTCATACCCCTTTTATACTTCAGCTTTTCAGTTTAATTTGATGGTAATTTTGGACTGGGAATTTCATAAGTTAATAGGCCTCACCAATTATTTCCCTATGTTAATTCACTCATTTATACATACATACATTTATTGGACACTTACTCCATCAGGACTTATAGGTACTATAACTATTACCTCATTGGTTGCCTAGTCATTTTTGCTGTTTTCAAATTGCAGGATACACCAGAGAGAAACAGTACCAAGCTAGATATGTGTGGATCTTTTAGGCTTTGGGGGTTTTTGCTATGTCCCTTTTTTTGCGTGGTAAACTATACATAAAAGTTACCATTTGTAAGTGCACAGATTTGTGGCATGAATACATTCGTTGTTGTATAACCATCACCACCATCCATCTCCAACTTTTTCATCTTCTCCAACTGAAACTCTATTCAAATTAAACTTTCTATTCTCCCTTTTATTTGTCCTTTTAATTTTTCAAAATTAAAGTGATCAGAGCCACATTCTGTGTTCTAAAACTGTCATGCTTCAGTTACTCATGTGTCCATGTTCACCTCTGAGGGGAAAGTAGGATAGTCTATTTAGGCCCTCTCTTTGAAGAGTCAATTTTTCCAAGTTTGTCAATTTTATCCCCAACTCATCGTTAAAGTATGTTGCCAGTTACACTCCCTGTATCAAGGAAGTATCCTCTCAAATTTACAAAGAAGCAATATGTGTAGTAGTCTGAAAATTACGCCATGAAAATGTATGCCTGGATTAAATTATCATCAGAGAGATACAGTAGTGCCTCCTTTCACACTTTCTGTAGTTTCAATTACCTGAGGTCAACCATGATGCAAAAATACTAAAAATTCCAGAAACAAACAATTCTTAAGTTTTAAATTGTACGCCATTGTGAGTAGTGTGATGAACTCTCGCACCATCCTGCTCAGAATCTCCAACCATCAACGTCATCATAGATCCAAGATCCAGCATCACCTGAAGCAGATGATCTTGCTTCTGACCTATCATCAGATCAACAGTAGCCTAACAATGTCTGTCATTCACCTCAATCTCGTCACATAGGCATTTTTATCATCTCGTATTATCACAAGTGTAATTACAGTATAGTATTTGGAGAACACATTCATGTAACTTTATTTTATATTGTTTTGTTTTGTTTGGCCACGCTGCACTGCTTGTGGGATCTTAGTCCCCAACCAGGGATTGAACCCGGGCGCTCAGCAGTGAAAGCACGGAGTCCTAAACACTGGACTGCCATGGAATTTCTTACAGCATATTGTTTTTTGCTTTTGTTTTCGCTCTTTTGGCCGCGTTGGGTCTTAGCTGCAGCACGTGGGATCTTTTGTTGTGGCGTGCGGGCTTCTCTCTAGTTGTGGCGTGTGGGTTTTCTCTCTCTAGTTGAGGCACGTGGGCTCAGTAGTTGTGGCATGTGGGATCTTAGTTCCCTGACCGGGGATCAAACCCACGTCGCCTGTATTGGAAGGATTCTTTACCACTGGACCACCAAGGAAGTCCCAGTATATTCTTTTAACTGTTCTACTTTATTATTGTTAATCTCTTACTGTGCCTAATTTATAAGTTAAACTTTATCATAGGTATGTACACAAAGAAAAAAAAATGTGTAGTACAGGGTTTGGTACTACCCGTGGTTTCAGGCATCCACTGGGGGTCTTAGAATGCATACCCCCAGGATAAATGGGGAACTGTACATACCTAGATTGCACTTCATAGAGTCCTGTGAGGACTCACAACTTTCTTTTTAAGCTTGTGAACATCGTGCTGATGTTTCCTGACTGGGTAGCCTTTTTAGGGTCACTTGCAAGCACGTGTAGGGCAGAATTAGTGAAATCACTTTAAGTATACAGGATTCCATAGTATGCATATTTTGTACCACTATTATGTTGTCCTCGCCATTATTTTTTATTTAGTTTTTTGGCTGCATTGGGTCTTCATTGCTGCGCATGGGCTTTCTCTAGTTGCGGGGAGTGGGGGTTACTCTTCGTTGCAGTGCGTGGGCTTCTCATTGCGGTGGGATCTCTTGTTGCAGAGCATGGGGTCTAGGCATACGGGCTTCAGTAGTTGCAGCATGCAGGCTCAATAGTTGCAGCACATGGGCTCTAGGCCACACGGGCTTAGTTGCTCCGCAGCATGTGGGATCTTCCCAGACCAGGGCTCAAACTGTGTCCCCTGCACCAGCAGGCAGATTCTTAACCACTGTGCCACAAGGGAAGTCTCACCATATTGTTTTTGAAAATTGTTACCTTAATTTCATTTTGAAATAATTTTGTGGTGTAAATAATTCCACAGTATAGAAGCTTATTTTCCTTCAGTAATATCTCAATATCTTTTGTTTCAAGAGAAGACCTCCCTTTCACATACTCTTGGTGGGAGTATAAACTGGCAAAGCCTGTTATTCCATTTACTTGTGTATTTGCTTTCTTGGAAGTTACTTAAACCTTTCTCATTTCCTATATTCATTACTCCTCAGTGGTATCTCTCTCATCTTACCTTTTAATGTGTCTTTTGTATCATAAAAAAATGCACTGATTTTAATCATTGAATCCACTTAATTTCAAATTCAGTTTAGTGGGAAGAAGAAAATCCATACACTCAAAACATTAAATATGACATTGGGGTAGACCTATTTAGAACAAATAAACCTTCAACTTACATTATAAATAATAGTCTCTTAATTGCCATAATGAAGCAATATACATGTGTGCCTCACAGTTCTCAAGGTGCTATTAAATTCAAATGTTCTAAGCAGTAATATCCTAAAAAAAAGCAGCCGAGGAAAGACAACTATTCTTCTTGAATCCGTGGGCAATGTCTGTATGTTACGTGCTTTTACCTTAAGAGATGTATGCACAATGTCTGTGAACTTATATTGTTTTATACATGCACTTTACCTAGGAAGACAGTTTGCAAGTATTTTTCAAATTTTTTATCTTTTTTAAAGAGTCAGGAACATGCCTGCCTCTTTTTTTTTCTTACTATTTGTTAGTTATTTAGTTGTGTCAGGTCTTAGTTGTGGCATGTGGGCTCCTTAGTTGTGGCATGCAAACTTTTTAGTTGCAGCACACATGCGGGATCTAGTTCCCAGACCAGGGATTGAACCCGGGCCCCTGCATTGGGAGTGCGGAGTCTTAACCACTGCACCACCAGGTAAGTCTCCATTTTTTCAGATCTTTAAGGGCTCCATGACCCAAGTAAGATTAAGCAGGAACCACTGTTGTAAGGAGTTAACAACAAAAGAACCACCACTACCATCCCCCTCCCAAAGTTATTTCTACCTTTCAGTGAGTTAAAAACACTATCGTAGATTTTTACTTTAATACTGTAGGGGACTTCCTTCGTGGTGCAGTGGTTAAGAATCCACCTGCCAATGCAGCAGATACAGGTTCAATCCCTGATCTGGGAAGATCCCACATGCCATGGAGCAACTAAGCCTGTGCGTCACAACTACTGAGCCTGCGCTCTAGAGCTCACGAGCCACAACTACTGAATCCCATGCCCCTAGAGCCTGTGCCCCGCAACGAGAAGCTACCGCAATGAGAAGCCTGTGCACCACAACGAAGAGTATATGTATAGCTGATTCACTTTGTTATAAAGCAGAAACTAACACACCATTTTAAAGCAATTATACTCCAATAAAGATGTTAAAAAAAAAAAAAAAGAGTAGCCCTTGTTCGCTGCAACTAGAGAGAGCTTGAACGCAGTAATGAAGACCCAATGCAGCCAAAATTAAAAGAAAAATACCGTAGGAACTCTCCTACACTGTTGGTAGGAATGTAAACTGGTACAGCCACTATGACGAAGAGTTCCTTAAAAAACTAAATATAAAGTTACCATATATGATACTGCAATACTACTCCTGGGCATATATCCAGAGAAAACCATAATTCGAAAAGATACATGCACCCCAAAGTTCACTGCAGCACTATTTACAGTAGCCAAGACATGGAAACAACCTAAATGTCCATCGACACATGAATGGATAAAGATGTGGTGTATGTGTATATATATATACACACACATACACACACACAAATGGAATATTACTCAGCCATAAAAAAGAATGAAATAATGCCATTTGCAGCAACATGGATGGACCTACAGATTACCATACAAAATCGAAGACAGACAAGTATCATATAATATCACTCATATGTGGAATCTAAAAAAATGATACAAACTTATTTACAAAACAGAGACTCACAGACCGAAAACAAACTTATGGTTGCCAAAGGGGAAAGGGCGGTGGGGGGAGGGATAAATTAGCAGGTTGGGGTGAACATATACACACTACTGTATATAAAATAGATAACCTATATAGCACAGGGAACTATACTCAATATTTCGTAATAACCTGTAAGTGAAAAGAATCTGAAAAACAGTATGTTTTATACACACACACACACACATATAAAACAGTCACTGTGCTGTACACCTGAAACTTAAGACGATATATATAAATCAACTATACTTCAATACAAAAAAAAAGAAAAAATTGTCTTGGATTTTTACTTACCCATTCTCCCCAGCAGTGCCGAGCCCTCGGTTATTATCTTTGTCCTCTGACCTCTTTTCTTCTCCAACACTTCCAGGTATGTAACTGCCTTAAGGCAGTTATGCATGCTGTACCCTATACCTAATACATGCTTCCCCCACGTATCTACAAGGCTCCCTCCCTGCTCACCTTAAAATTTTACTGAAATTCCACCTTCTTAGGGAGGCCTTCAAAGACTGGCCTATTTAAAACTCCTATCCCCCTTACTCCCCTTTTCTCCTTCCCTGCTTTCTTTCCATTAATGCATATGTAACGTCTACATTTTATGGTTTTTTTTAAAAAAATTTTTGGCCGTGCCGCAGGGCTTTCGGAATCTTACTTCCCTGACCAGGGATTGAAACCGCGCCCTCGGCATTGAAAGTGTGGAGTCCTAACCACTGGAATTCCCTACATATTGTCTTTAATTATGTTCACTATCTCTTTATATGGCTATTAATTCTCCAGATTGTAGCCAACGTTTTTACTTTTGTTGATGATATACAGCTTAAATCTTTAAAGTACTCCTATGGTCAACAAATTAATGTTCTCTTTAGGGCAATGATTTCCAGTCTTTAAATAACCTGGTTTTAAGAACAAAAACCCTCTAGGGAGCAACAAGAGACAGCTTCATTCTCTGGATAGCCCTTATTGGCAAAAAAAATTTTAAACACATTTTGAAGAGTTAGGTTTTTTTTTTAAATAAAGATGTTGGGGGTAGGAGTTTTATTAATTAATTAATTTATTTATTTTTGCTGTGTTGGGTCTTCATTTCTGTGCGAGGGCTTTCTCTAGTTGTGGCAAGCAGTGGCCACTCTTCATCTCGGTGCGCGGTCCTCTCACTATCATGGCCTCTCTTGTTGCAGAGCACAGGCTCCAGACGCGCAGGCTCAGTAGTTGTGGCTCACGGGCCTAGTTGCTCCTCCGCGGCATGTGGGATCCTCCCAGACGAGGGCTCAAACCCGTGTCCCCTGCATCAGCAGGCAGATTCTCAACCACTGCACCACCAGGGAAGCCCTGAAGAGTTAGCTTTTTAATAAAGATGTCTGAGGTACTTCAGTTCCATAGATCCCACTGATCTATTATATAGATCATAATTATCTAATTTTATTCTCATTGCTTTGAGGAAGAAAACAAAGGAGGCTCATGCTCCTTTACCTTTTTATAAAGGTCACCTGAAAAATCATCCACCTCTTCAGCCTAACAGCCTCTCCTTTCATTACATTACAGTCATTTAAGTGTGTTGTTTCCTATTAGAATGTGGGCTTCTTGAAGAAATGAACCATATTATTTATCTTTCCTTCAGCATAGTGTTTGATTCAGAATACTCTCAATATTTCCAAGTTCGTTGACCAAAAAAGGGAGGAAAGAAAATGGTTTTTCAAGACTGAAGAAGAGACACAGATTATACATTCAGGCGTAAGCAAAAATGTTAGGAAAAAGGAAATCCAAATTAATCCAGTTATATTTTCCCATTGTACCACAATAAAGAGACAGTCCCATTTTCAAAGAAATTAACTTTTATTTGAAAGGAGACTACCCTTCGCCTCACTATTTCTAAGGACTCTATACAATAGCCTACTTAAACCATTTCCCCAATACCAAAATTTCTAACAGCAAAGCATACAACTGCTCTAAATAATAAATAATAAGGGTTGTCCTTCACTGATTAAACTTCAAAAATTCCAACACAAAAATCAAACTTTACGTTTTTAAGTTTTAACAAATGTATTTTAAATACAACATGTTTTGTAGGAGTCCACAAGCTTTTCATCTCTAAAAAAATGAAATATTTTTTAGGGCTCAAAAATTCCGTTCTTCAAAAGAAATGACCAAGTGTTTCCTTCTATAGCTTCAAACTTTCTACACTCAATTATTTGATTGCTCCATGCCACCCCAGACAAACCTGACATGACCGAACTACTTTGTTACTAACTTTCCCAAAAGAAAGTTAAAAAAGGAGTTTGTAGTAAATGCAGCTCTCTAATACCATGTCTAATACAATATCTAACACAAAAGAAGCTTTAAAAAGATCATTTCTTTCCTCATTCGATTAGGCAGGAGTTAATTTTCTGTAAAAGCAACAAACAAACAAAAAAACATTTACAAAAGCATAACACTGGGGGTTCCTTTTTTACTCAAGATGCTTCACTACTCAAAATGACAATTACATCTTTAAGAATATAATAAAAGGGGTGAAAACAGCAATACAATCGACAAAGTGTAGATGCTAAATAAACCAAAGATGTTTGTAAGGGTTCTTTTTAAGGAGTAGGAAGGATTAGAAGCTTGGGGAAATCCAGAATTAAACAAAAAAAGAGAAAGGGAAAAAAAAGAAAGAAAAAGATGTCCTCAACTGCAACCACTCTGTTTATCAATAGCGTCCTGGAAAAGAGTAAAAAAAAATTTTTTTTAATCAAACGAGAATTATAGTTTGACTTGCCTAATATTTTCCCAACTATTAACAGTCACTATATACCTTAATTTTATAAAATATAAACCATTAATTAGAAATGAGGTTCGTAATGCAACAAAAGCAAAAGTGTACGTACTTGGGCTGTAGGAACGAGATCTTGATCGTGATCTGTATCGACTATAGTAAGGAGAAGGCGATCTTCTTCTGTAGGAAATAAAAGATTAATCAGCATATCATATAAAAGATTAATCAGCATATCATATAATCACTACACCGAGGCAGATAAAACCAAATATTCCATCATTCAAAATAATAATGGACCTAAGAGGAAAGCTATTAAGTTTTCCATGTGCCAACAATACTAGAACAGTATTGGCCAATACAGATAATTAACCACTTTTCTTGGTCTTGAGAAAAATCATTTTTCCTATTTTCAAGAAAGCATCATATAAAATCTATTTTATTTTATTTTATTTTTTTGGCCACGCTGTGCAGCATGTGGGACCTTATCTTAGTTCCCCGACCAGGGATCAAACCTGTGTCCCCTGTGCTGAAAGCACGGAGCCTCAACCTCTGGACCGCCAGGGAAGCCCCATATTTTAAATATTTTTATTAATACACATTAAACATAAATTAAAAGTGCCAAACACTACTACTATCATCTAACTTAGAACAGAAATCGTAAGTTAAAACATTACCTGTACCGGTAATCATAGTCTTCGTATCTGTCGTACCCACGATCATATCCTCTATCATAGTAAGAATCTCGACGTCTGCCACCTCCTCCACCTCCACCTCCACCACCACCACCTCCACCACCACTGCTACAGAAAAATGTGAAAACTCTACATCAGTGTGAATGATCACCTTCTGTCATCATTTAATATAAATGGATGCTTAAATAAAATGGAAGAAGGAAGGGAGATAGACGAGAGAGAGAAGAGATAACCCTTTCATGCTAATTACTTCCACGTCTCACTTTGCTGACTCCCATGGTATTCTGCTTTTGCTTCATATGTATAACATAAATAACCAGGAATAATTTCACAAAACTCTCCAAACTATAAAATGCTCTTCTATTAAGGCACTATCCAAAACAGGAACACCTTTTGTGAAAGGTGAAAAAAGCATCGTGCTTTTTTCCATAAGGTGAAAAAGTACCAAAATGCTAAGATGTATGTCCTATGACTAGTTCAAAAGCAGTTAATAAATATCAAGAATTTAAAAGTAACCAACCCTGAACACCAAAGAGAACTGACATCCAGCGCTAAAAAATTTCAAGGTCTGGTGTTCAAACCTCTGGCAGTGAATTTAAACTCTAAGCCCTCTTTTTCCTGCTGTTTTCCCAACTCCTAATCATAGGGACATTATTTTCACTATTACTACTATTTTCTGTAGGCTCTCCTTGTCAAATCCTGTATTTTCCCAAGAGGCTTCACATTAAATGAAAGCCTATATTTCTTCTTTCACTCTTAAGAAATATGCCTTTGGTTATATTATATTAAAAAACTTTTATAAAAGTCCCTATTTATGTTGTACACAATGCAAAACTGGCTTTTTAAAAAACAAACATTAATATCAGTAAAACCATTCCATATATACAGAGGCTTCCAAGGTCACATATACATTTAGAGAATATTTAAAAGCATACAATTTTCTAGTATTTAATATTTTTTCTATTTCTGTAGTACAAGAAAATAGCCAGGAGTGCACTTCAATAGTTTTAATTTCTCCCCATGCTCAAATATACATATAAAAAATCAAAGAAATAAAACGATTCAAAGAATACATATAGTCATATTAAATAACTTTCAATTCAAGTTACAGAGAAAAGAAGTTTATCTTTTGATTCATCAAAATTTTGCACACATTTCTGGTGGATTTCTGGCTCCTAAAATTCAGCTTAGGAAACTTGAAATCTTACTGAGTTGGTCTGCCCATGTATATGCCTGGTGTAGGTGTGTGCGCTCTCTTGGTGATAGAATAATCTACACGAATTCTTCTACCATCCAGCTCCATTCCATTTGCCCTTTCCATAGCCTATAAAGGAGAACAGGCACAGAAAGTCATGCATAATTCACCAAGGAGAAACTATCAAAACTGCAAAAAATTTAACACATTTTTCATTTGAAATTTCAAAAATTAAAATTCTCTAAACACTTCTTTCTCAAGTAAGAAGGGCTAGGATTTGATGTATTAATCCCTGCTATATGCATGTCAATAGTACTGAGTTTTCAACGTACACATGGACACTTAAGCAGGCCTCTGCTGAAAGACTAGGGGCAGCTACAGCCATAAAGAAGGAACCACACAACCCAGGGAAGCCTGAAGAATTCTGAGGCTTCAGTAACTAGCTTCAGTCTGAGCAACTCAAAGCAGAAATTGCAACTCAGTGGACAAGTCTAAACTTGTCAAGCCATTCCTTGAAAACTTGTAGAGCCATTCCTTAAGTAACACACTGCCACCTAGTGAACTCCAAATATAAAGGAACTTCTTAATCCGCCAGCAAGTGCTGTCTTTATGTCTGTGCTCACATTACATAACACTTTGCCCTTTGGTACTAATACCAATAAATGCAAAAATGAATCCAACCACTTTAACACATTTTAAGAAGTTCTCAGGAACTAAGTAAAGTTGCCATTTTAATTTTATCTTATCCAGAAATAAACCTAAGAGGAGGAGGTGTGTGAAAAGATTGGACAAACAAGTTTCATATTAAAAAAATGTTTAATTATGATATTGTTTGCACTACGCACTTCAGGTGAGATATCCTGGTATTTCTAAATTTACACCTTTATCCCTTAATTGAGAACAGGAATAAACCAATCACAAACATGTAACAGTAAAAAAACCATTACTGTGTCTATCATAATGTCTATAACATAAATGCCTTCAACTCAGAGCATTATTTTGTTAGAATTATCCAGGGTTTTTCAACCACACCACTATTGATACAGTTGGGGCCTGCTAATTCCGTGTTGCGGGTGGCTATCCTGTGCACTGTAGGATGTTCAGTATCATCCCTGGCCTCTACCACCCAATAAAAATAGCATTTATTGTTTCTGAAAGATACTCTTTTATTACGACTGCTTATACCGCAGTCAAACATTGTTGATGCAAAGAGCAATAATGACCTATAGCCAACTACTGTCACGTGTAAAATGGTACAAAAAAGAAATGCCAGTACCTTCCATTTCTTTAACAAATGACCTTCAAAAATTCCTTAAAATGGAATTTTCTAATTCAGTCACTATGAACTTTTAATATGGAGAAGGCAAGCCTACTGCTTCCTCTATAATCCATTATCTAGAACATTAGAATAGTACTATTTCAAATCCCTGACATTGATTAGGATCATTCTGTCAGGCAAATTAAGAATGGCACTAAACAAAAATGAAAAAGTACCAATTCTTTCCATGTATTATTTTCATTTATAGAAGAGAATGGCAGATGAACTTAAGAGGATAGATAAACAAAGCTCTGTAGAGACAGGGAGCTAATTATAGACACTTACAAAAATTAAACAGATTAAACCTAAACACAATTCTTTTTTTTCTTTTTCTTTTTTTTTGGTTGCATTGGGTCTTTGTTGTAGTGTGCAACCTTCTCACTGCGATGGCTTCTCTTGTTGCGGAACACGAGCTGTAGGCACGCGGGCTTCAGTAGCTGTCACATGCGCGCCCAGCAGTTGTGGTTCATGGGCTCTAGAGTGCAGGCTCAGTAGCTGTGGTGCATGGGCTTAGTTGCTCTGTGGCATGGGGGATCCTCCCGGACCAGGGCTCGAACCCGTGTCCCCTGCATTGGCAGGCGGATTCTTAACCACTGTGCAACCAGGGAAGCCCTAAACACAATTCTTTTAAAAGGTCAATGTAATCATTTGCCTGGAGCATGAATAAGGGTTATTCAAAAGAGAACACATATATACTTCACCTCTTCCATTAACTCAAACACAACCTCACTTTACAAAGCCGGATTTCAATAAAGATATGCCTATACCAGAGAGTATTAGCTGGAAAGTGAAACTGGCCATTCCAATTCTAATACTGAGAGGTAGAGTTTAAATCATGTCAGACAATGAAAGAGGACATAATGTTTATAGAACTGGGAGTTTATCAATCAGCTTTTAACAGTAACTCAATACTAAATAATGCACATCAGAAAATTTTCAAAATGACAAATAATTACAAAAACAAAATTACCTCCTTTGAGTCATCTATTCTCTCAAAATAAACAAAAGCAAATCCTCGTGATCGTCCAGTTCGCTGGTCATAAACCACATTGACACCACTCAACGGTCCATATCGAGAAAATACTTCGCGAAGATCTCTCTCTGTTGTGTACAAACTGAGGCCAAACACTCCTAGACACGTGTTGGGATCTGGATTTGCCTGTTGAATAAAGATGTTATTTAACTTTAAGCTCCAAATTAAAATAAAAACACACAGAAATACTTTGCTTAGAACACTTCACCCAATACACAAAGACTATATTGTTTCAAGTCACTTGGAAACAAGAATTTAAAAGAAAAAAAAACAGGCGAGCTATATTTTACAGTTCATAGTACACTCAAGCCTTCTTTAGAATATACTCCAGGCTGCATCCTGAATAAAAATGTCCCTAACTTTCTAGCCCAGCAATTTTCAGAACGTATCCTAAGAATTCATCCTTAGTTTAATGCCATATTTTTAGTTTATTCAAATGTTTTATATCCCTTATAGATTTGTACTCAACGTTGACTTCATCTGCAATTGCTGATTAGATTCTCCTCCTCAATTTTCATTCTTTAGCAAGGATAATCTTTCAAGGTTCCCACAATCCAGATTTGAAAAATTAACATGCAAATTTCAAAGCATCATTAAATAATAGCAGACTCCACCATGGTTAAATACAAACAAACCTCAATGTCACATATCTAAGACTCAATTTCCTTATCAATAATAAGGTAACTTGACTCAAAGAGAGATTAAAAGTATTACTTCATTGAGGAACTTTGCACATTGCTCAATATAAGTGTTAGCTATTAATATTACTGCAGAGCTTTTGCTATTTCCTTGCTACCCTTCCCATGGTAAAACTTTTAATCTCAGTATTTTCAACTCAATTATTGGAACATATTGATTCTTCCCCAATTTCTTTCTTTTATAAAAATAAATTTATTTATTTTATTAATTTATTTTTGGCTGTGTTGGGTCTTCGTTGCTGCACACGGGCTTTCTCTAGTTGCAGTGAGCAGGGGCTGCGTTTCATTGCGGTGCACGGGCTTCTCACTGCGGTGGCTTCTCTTGTTGTGGAGCACGGGCTCTAAGCACACGGGCTCCAGGCACACGGGCTCTAGGCGCGCGGGCTTCAGGAGCTGTGGCACGAGGGCTTAGCTGCTCCGCGGCACGCGGGATCTTCCTGGACCAGGGCTCAAACCCATGTCCCCTGCATTGGCAGGCGGATTCTTAACCACTGCGCCACCAGGGAAGTCCCCAGATTTCATTTCTTTTAACAACTCAAAAGTCAAAAAAAGAAAACACACTTGAATGCATATAAACAATATTCATATAGCCAAGGATGTTTCTGAAGTACCACTTTTAAACAGTGCTCTAGCTCCCATAAAAGATGTTATACTATGACTAAATACACAGGAAAGACAAAATAAGCTTTCATTTACTTTGCTTTTTAAAATTTATTTATTTGGCTGCGTCAGGTCTTAGTTGCAGCACTCGGAATCTTTGTTGTGGCGTGCAGGCTCTACAGCACAGGCCTAGTTGCCCTGCAGCATGTGGGATCTTAGCTCCCCGACCACGGATCGAACCTGCATCCCCTGCATTGGAAGGTAGATTCTTAACCACTGGACCACCAGGGAAGTCCCTCATTAACTTTTAAAAAACACATACCCTGCTGCCTGTATGTCTTCTCCGGTTAGACATTGGAGAATGACTTCGGCTCCTGCGACGCCGGTATTCTGGTGTATAGGACCTACTTCGAGATCGTCTCCTATGAGAGTGAGAATGGGATCTGGATCGAGTGTAACGTCTATGAGAATGCCTCCTTGACCTCGACCTTTGAGAGAAATAAATTTAGGTAAAGATACTGGAACAAAATGCCTAACGCTGTTAAATTCAAAAGCAAACGGACACCAAATGAAGGTTCCCTGAGCAGACGAAACCAGATCAGTCATTAATTTACCCTAATCACCAAATACTGTGAAGACACTGCCTGCTCACCATATAAGCTGCTTTGTAACAACATACCACTGAGCCTCATTCCATGTTTGGCTGGAGTGCTCCCAGTTTGCAAAGTGTCTTTTTGGTATGTGTACAGTAAATTTTTACTAATTATGTTCATGATTCATTGGTTTTACTTTCGCTTTCTGAACTTTGGACAATGCCAAGGACCTATACCTATATATATCCCTGCTTATTCTCAGCTCGTTTCCCCTTTCAGAGGAAAAAGTACTCTTCCTCACTACAACTCCTCCTTGTTCCCAGTCTATCCCTTCTAAATTCACTCTTCCCACCTTACCTTACAAACATGTTAAGGCTCCACCTTCTTTAGAAAGAAAAAAATCAACTGGCACTAGCAAGAAAATTCTTTAATATTCTACAACATGGATAAACCTTGAGGACATTATGCGAAATGAAATAAGCCAGTTATAAGAAGACAAATACTGTGTGAGTCCACTTAGATGAGGTACTTAAGAGTAGTCAAAATCATAAGAGACAGAAATAAGATGGTGGTTGTCAGCGGCTGGGGGGGAGAATGAGAGTCATTATTTAATGGGTAGAGTTTCAGTTTTACAAGACAAAAAGAATTATGGAGGCGGATGGTTGCACAACAATATGAATGCATTTAATACCAGTGACCATACACGGAAAAATGGTTAAGACTATAAATTTTGTGTATTTCACCACACACAAAAGACAAAACAAACCATCAACTACCATTACTATCACAATAAAATCGCTTGACTCTTATCACATTTTCAAAATAGTCCTATATTCCCTCCATTGTTAAGTATCATTTCCTTCCCAGTCTTTCCTTCGCCTGCTGCAATCTAGCATCTGCTAAATTAACTCGTCACAACCTAAATCCCCACTAAACTAAGTCTTCATGTCTAATGGTCTTCATTTCTTCAAGCTTTCTACAGCATCTCACCAATCTCTCTACTGCTGATTCCCTAGTTCATCTCCTGTTTGATTATTTCCAATTGCTCACAGTCCTTTTTCTTTGCCTATTAATGCAAAGAAAATGCCATTTCTTATTACTATTCATATGATCTATCCTTAAACACCCAGACCAGTAGTCATGAAAGTCATACAAAATAACTTCTATGAGGTATTCAATAAATGATATAAATGCTAAGGGCCAGAAAGTTTAAACAATAAAGCTAGGAGACTTAATAAGATTCTACTAGGGAGACAGGGGAAAAGTGTTCTAGGAATACCAAGAACAAAGGTTCCTTAGCAAGAAAACATGGAAATGTGATTAGAGAATTGCAAAAGAGTATAATCTGCTAGGAATTAGGATACTTATAAAGGATGGAATGAAAATGAAGATGACGAAAGGACTGGGACAAATCTTGTGTATGAAGCTTAGAGTACAGCTTTATTGAAAGGAGGCAAACAATCTTGAGTGGGAATGAAAATAATATGAATGGCCTACTATCTGCAAGAAATTAATCACTGGCCGGGGTGGGGGAGAAACAAGAAAATAACTTGTGTTTTATACGAATACCAAACAGGACATTTCCTATTTTCCTTAGCACCAATTTATAGCTTCAATTTAAAATATAAAAAACATTAATAAGTTGTCACATAAAATATCAATAGTTACATTTAAATGCAGTTAGTCCTTCGTGTGGAGGGCTGACTGTACCATGCTATTTTATATAAGGGACTTGACCATCTGAGGATTTGGTACCCGCAGAAGAAACAATCCTTCCCCAACAGATACTGAGGGAGGACTATAGTAACAAAAAGTGACGTTAATTTAAAATCTTTCAGGACTGCTTACCTTTTCTCTAAGTCAGATAGTGATAAATATTACGAAAAAAATTAGGAATAAGGGAATAAAGAGTGTGCATGGTATTTAATGTTCTCCAGTGATACAAGAGCAGAAAACTGCATCAAGTGATATGAGAATATCTTGACGGAAGAGAATCCTAGGCTAAGGGCAGCAAGTACAAAAGTCCTAAAACAAAAATGTGCGCGCTTCTGTTTCTACACCTGAATTCTATCTAGCACTATTCTGCACATGTGGATTCAATTAATTATGTAGAGTGATTAGCAAATCAAGCACTAGGCTGGATCCTGGATACAACAGAGAAAAAGACATAGCTGTGGATTGCACGAAAAGTACGCCTTTGATTCTTTTGTCTCATGCCCCCTTGCAATCACACTCTATTCAAAGACATAAATTACCTCTTTAAAGAAGAAATTACAATGACTTATCAAACCGACTGTCCAGGTTGTTTTTATTTATTTACTTTAAATTTTATTTATTTGTTTATTTATTTGGCTGTGTTGGGTCTTCGTTGCTGTACGCGGGCTTTCTCTAGTTGTGGCGAGCGGGGGCCACTCTTCATTGAAGTGCACGGGCTTCTCATTGCGGTGGCTTCTCTTGTTGTGGAGCACGGGCTCTAGGGGCACGGCTTCAGCAGTTGTGGCTGTGAGCTCTAGAGTGCAGGCTCAGTAGTTGTGGCGCACAGGCTTAGCTGCTCCGCAGCATGTGGGATATTCCCGGACCAGGGCTTGAACCCATGTCCCCTGCATTGGCAGGCAGGTTCTTAACCACTGCGCCACCAGTGAAGTCCCAGGTTGCTTTTAACTGTTTTTTCCACACACCAGTACACCTGGGACATCTGATACAGTGAGCCTTGCAGTGGCTCACTAGAGTCTTTGTTTTAATCAGTGTAAGTAGTAGTGGCTGGGGCTCTGAATCACTCCAGGACCACTTCCTGCCAATTGTATCTGACCAGAGTTCCACGCTGGATCTAATTAGTTAGAATCTTCAGGTAAAGGATGCAGCTGGAAGGTGAAACTTGAAAAATCTTCTGAAATCATTCTGATAACCAGTACAACATACATACATCAACCATCTCTGCACTAAACTGCATGCCAAGTCTCCAATGGAGAAAATTACCTTTTTGTTGTGCAAATATTATTGAAATAATATCAAACATTAACCTTCAAATGCCAAGCACATTTAAATCAAACAACACATTTAATTTGTATTAATAGCTAGCATCAGATAGATTAATGGACGAAGGGAAAATTCTACCTTATCTAAGTCTTTGTATCTATTACGTATCATTCATTTCTAAACCACAGATTTAAAAAAAAAGACAACTTCATGATTTTGAGTCTTCAGTGAAATTTCCACAAAAAATGCAACAAAAATGAGGGATTTGGTAAAAACCACTTTGCCCTGAAAAATCCAAGAAAAGCATTTTAAACATACTTACATATTATTTTAAACACACTTACCTGGATTTTGATCTTGATCGAGAATGGGATTCAGAGTGTTTGGAAACTCTTGATGGACTACGAGATCCTGACCTGCTCTCCGATTTTACACGAGCAGGAGTTCCCGTTGGAGATTTTGACTGAGAGCGAGACTCCTAACAAAGAAGACAGTATTACAAATGGCACTGGTCACGTAGATGCCTAACACCTAACATTTAAAGTACCGTAATTATTTATATTGATTGCTCCTGAAAAACAAATGGTTAGGCAACACCCTCCAGAAAAAATTTCAGCTCATTAATAACCCATTGTTAATACTGCTAACTGTCCTCAATAATTCCCTACTTGAACCAGATCACCAATTCTCTATTAACTAAGTAATCATGCAAATTCATCTACAACTTGATCATACAGACACTGGAACATAAACCATACATTTACTTAACCTAGGACCCATTCATTCTTCCAGATTCTTTTAATTCTACTTCACTCTTGCTTTCTACTTCTCTTCATTCTTCATTGAGTTTTTCATTTTTCATACTTCGTGTATTCTTCCCCAATTCAAACAATTCAAAATAGCCTTAAAAAAAAATATTCAAGTGCTTCTATCTGACCAATCTTCTGTTCAATTTTTTCCCCCATTCAATTTTAATTTTCTGATCTTTAATACTTTTCATTAGCCTTCTTTTATCTTGATTTATCTTCCACATTCTTGGAAAAAACTCTTCAATTTCTTCACGAACATTAACCTTAATGGAAAAAGAACATTTAGTATATTTAAGCACGTGGGGATTATAAAACTCTGCTGGAGTTCAGAATGTTATCTACCAAATGGAAAAGCCAGCAGGTAAAGTGCAAATAACTAGTTTATTAAAAAAACAATTTTATAATCTTTAAAGTTGTTCAAAAGTCTAGTTTCTAACAATTAAAGAGAATTTACTGAATTTCTCTAAATGTTTTTACCATACTCTTCACCCTCCTCCCCTTTCATGTTTCATCCTAGTTCCTAAAACGTGAACAGTTTTAATATAAATACTTAATTCAAGCATAACTCTAACAAACTATAACCCCCCCACCTATGCCTTAAGTTTTCACTAATTTATAACCTGAAGATTCCAAGTGATCTTAAAATAAGCCTTCATTAAGCCATGCTAAGGTATCAAGATATAGTTAAAGCAAAGCATCATAGGCTGAAATATTTGTACACACCTATCTAAACTCACACATTATAGGACACATGTTGAGGTTCAAAGAAGTAAAAAAAATTAGTAAAATCACTACCATCTCCTGATTTTGTTTGACCACTATCTTTGCTCACTCTGACTTAACCAGAAAGATACAACCTGAAATAAAACAAGCATACTGAAAAAAACTAAGGGGAAAAGAAAGTATGAAATTTAAAAAATTTCCCCTTTGGCTTGTAAATTCCTAGTAGTAGATGTATTTTTTTTTTTTTTTAGTAGATGTATTTTTGCAACTGAGCCATTTAAAAAATTCTATTTTATCCAGTGAAGTACATAATGTACATTACAAAATTAGTATCATGGTTTTTATTGTTTATCCTACCTCTTTTGTTCATAGTTTTTCCATATTTTATGCAGCTATGCATACTTATACTCCCTTCAGTAACTATATCCTTTATCAGAAAATTGACTGGCTTCTGAAGAAGTTGGATATAAAAAACTGATTAAAAGCCTGTTTGTTTTTTTTTTAATTTGATAGACATATGAAGCACTTATGACTGAAGTTGGATGGACAGTGTGGTTTCTCTGTCCACTTAAGCCTTGATTATTAGTGAAAATAATCCCAATTTCGCACCAATTTTCATTTAGGCTATTTATTAAGACTATCACGCAACTTCCTTAAAGTTTTCCTTCAGGTTTAATATCAAAAGACTTACTCATCAAGGACAGTACTAATGCTGCTAGGCCTATTTATTTTTTTCAGATGAAAACAAAATCAAAATATATAGCTACCTTTCTGTTTAATATCAGCTTTTCCCATTTATTTACCTACAATAAGTCTTTCACCACATCTCAGATACTTGCTAAATTTCTGGACAGATGCCTGGAGCAGGCACAGCAACTTAGGCTTTTTCATTCACTGAAACTGTAAAAGCAGCACATTCAGGACTAAAAACAAAAACAAAAGTATGGCTAATTCACTTGTAATTGAAGCCTCACAGGCCAGTTCATTACCTATAATTCATTAGGTAAAAATATATTCCCCTCTCCCTTTTGGCTTTCCCTCATATAAAACAGATCCGCTGGTATAAATCTACAAACATCACCACAGCCTTTGTTATACATATAGAAAGCTTTGAGTTCTGTAACACTCTAAAACCTTTTTTAGGATAGAAATCAAAATTTTATATATTAGGTTTAAGCCTTCCATCATAAAAACAATAGTTGAAAATTATTCAGTAGTGCTGAAAATAACCACTTTTTAGGTATTAATGTTAACAAGGTAACTCCGTAACAACTTAAAGTTTAAATTTTAAATCCCATTTCTGGTATAGCAACCCACTGGAAAATATGCAATTTTCCTTTTAGTTTGTTAACAAAAGCATTAAGATATGACAGAATATCTTTTCAAAAGACATCAGCAAATTTAAAAGAAGGCTTGCTTTTTATTATCCAAGGTGTCACATATACGTAACCTCCTTTGTTGCCTACTCTTCAATTTTTGTATCAGGGAAACCTCAAACTACATATTTTTTTCCCCCGGAATCATTCAAGATTAAGAAAGAGTAACTTCCCTTTAACTTATAAAGATGTCAATAATTTTAACTTCCAAAAGCAATTTGGAGACTTATCTATCTAAAAAGTAAATCAGTAACTGTCAGTAAACTTAAAAGAATAAACTGTAAAGCATAAAAAACTCTCAATCTTCATAATTATTTTTACTATAATACTAAACAAACGCCCTGTCATTGTAAAGAACTAGCAGTTTAGTCTTCAAACACACATAGTCATATTCACCATTTTAAAATAACATTCCTCAAAGGCTGACAACCAAATAAATGCCACTTTCACCAAACTGTGCATTGGCAATCAGGCAACCATAAGCCCTTTATGGACAAATGCTGGATTATCCTTTTCTACCTTTGACTTGTCTTCATTATGAAATGGTAATTCCAACTTTTTCCAAAGAAATTCATACAACTATTCAGAATTTGGAAACGGAACTGAAATTGCGAAGAGAAAAATAAATATTGAGAAGGGGTGTTACCTGTCCTGTTTCACTGGAGACTACTTAACCTGCTCTTAAAGCTGTCCAGTCAAGAAGTTCTGCAAATTCTTCAGTAACCTGCATCTAGACCCACCAACCATTAAAAATATAGTGCCTACTTGAAATGGGCAGATTAATGACTCAAGCAAATCATACCACGAATTTTAACAGAAATATATCTTAAGGAGGCTTCCAGTCTACCTTACCTACTATAAACGAGGAGCTAGGCAGAAAGTTCTCACAGTACAACCTGCTTAAATAGTGTCCGTTTTTTGTTTTTTGTTTTTTTTGCGGTACGCGGGCCTCTCACTGTTGTGGCCTCTCCCGTTGCGGAGCACAGGCTCTGGACGCACAGGCTCAGCGGCCATGGCTCACGGGCCCAGCCGCTCCGCGGCACGTGGGATCTTCCCGGACCGGGGCACGAACCCGTGTCCCCTGCATCGGCAGGCGGACTCTCAACCACTGCGCCACCAGGGAAGCCCCTGTCTGTTTTTTGAACTGTTTTTTGAACTATTTTTTATTAACAAGATGCCTCTGGTGGTAGTTGAAGGACACAGCCAAAAATAAAAAGGCGCTAACTACAATTACTATAGTGTATCCAATACAAGCAAAGAACTATCTTTCTATGTATAAAAATAGTATAACCATGTACTATTTTTTAAACCAGGAAAAAGGTTATTAAATATGTTCATGTCGAACATGAACGATTCCTACAGCAAACAATAACTTCAGGGTCTTTTAATACAGCTAGTATATTATAGATGGGAAAAAAAATTCTGACCATATGTATACTTAATACTTAAAGCCCATTAAAATAAACCAATATAAATGCTATGCTGTAACCCATTCTAATATTATGGCAAGGCAAAATTCCAAGGCAAACGCCAAGTAACAGTGCCAAGTTTACAGAAATTCAAGTCTATATGAATATAGTATAAGCTTTTAAAACAAATTCTCAAAATTATATTTCCCTACTACTTTGTAAAACTGGAGATTTCCACAAACATACTAGTGCATTTAGGTAAACTGTATGTGGGGGTGGGGAGGATTTTAAATTACCCAAATAACTTATATTTATTGTACTAAGAATTTCCTTCTTTAGGATTTGAGGGAAACCTCCTGTGTTTACTCACTTCTTTCATTTCAGTCTACAGAAATAGCAGTTCTGCCTCCTTCCTTTCGAGTATAATAGACTGCTTCTTTTACAGATTCATCCTTAGGTTTGTAAAAGAAATACTTTCACTCTCTTTTTAATCCATAACTGGTATTAGAGCAATTTCTTAAAAAGAAAATACCGATTGCTCATAACATTAGCTATTTTTAAATGATAATTTCCCCCTTTTTAAAGTCATACCAGTATCTGCATTCTAAGTAAGATTAAAGTGGTCTTTGTACCTACAAAGGCTCACACATATTCCAACCTGTATGTCTTTATATTCTCTAAAGTTTGGAATAATTTTGGCAATCTGTTAGACAAATTATTAAGGAATTGACAGGTAATCAAATTTAAACTCATGTCACACTGTGAAATTACCTGTAAAATCTACAAATCTTCTGTACAAATTTTATTTATTTATTTAGTTTGGCTGTGCCACAGGGCTTTGCGGGATCTTAATTTCCTGGCCAGGGATCAAACCCTTGCCCTCGGCAGTGAAAGCTCGGAGTCCTAACCACTGGACTGTCAGAGAATTCCCTTCTGTACAAATTTTAAATGTGGCTCATAAACCAGCCGGCTTATATGCCATGATCAATTGTAATGTCCAAAAAGCTAGTGTGTAAGTGGCAACTTCAAAGGTACAGAAACAAGTGTAAAAAGGCTAAAGTGGTTTAACTATATTAAAACAGACTACTAAGAACCTGTTACAGAATTCCCTACTTATGTTCTCATCTTCTAATGTCATGGAGTATTTACAAATCTTGAATAAGTAAGACTACAGGGCTTTAGTTTCAAGGAAAAAAATCGTACTTTTCTTCTACCTCAGATTGGTCAGGCCTAGTCACTCACTTTGGTGAAAATCACGAGACAATAAGGATTATACAGAACTACAGACAGCAGTAACTTAAAGGAGGGAGGGGAAACAACACTCCTTCTGTTATTCTCTTCTCAACTTTTCTTTTTTTAGTGTTTACTGATTCTTTTCCCCATCTGATCGCTACCATTTTCTCACCTCCACTTCAGTCCTACTAAATTGGTTATGACATGTGTACAAATAATCAGTATTAATTCAGTCAGCTTGTGGATATATACCTTTCATAAAGGTCCCAGGGTTAGTTACTTGATGCCTGAGCACCCACTGATGCTATCAAAGAGGTTTTCACACTGTTCACAAGTTCTAAAAAACTATCATGCTGATTACTCATGGCTATTTCACACCTGTTACATTACACACTATACCATAAGTAAGTAACCCCAGTTCATTTACAAAATTAAGTCCATAAACAAAGTTTATCTGTACTTTTTTTAATGACTCTCATTCTTAAATATTTAAATCTCTGGATATTCTTTCAGATCCCAAGACTCTTTATACTTGTTTTAGGAATGGTACAAATCATAAAAAGTATCTACAAAAAATCTGTAAAATTAGTTAGGCACCATGGGTATGATTAGTTGTACTGCTCTTTTTAAAAATCCCAACTTCTGCTTATACTGAGCAAATTAGCACCCTTCAGTGAAAGAACCTCAAATACAAAAATTTGAGTATTTAAAACGTCACCTTAAGTTTCACAAATTCTCTGCTTAAATGGATGGGGGAATAAAAAAGCATTAAAATTTGATAAACCATAGTACTTTAGGGAAAAAAAATTAAACCCAAGACACATAAGACTATCCCCCAAGTTTAATACCACTCCTACTAAAAGGAAGCCTTACCCTTTTGCAACAGGTTGATGAGATATATAAATTGCTTAAGAAGGTGAACCAAGTTTTTTTTTTTTTTTTAAGCTAAAGTGCTAACATTCTTAATCTGTAACAGGGATTCAATCTTATTTGTATTCTTAAAAAAAAAAAGAAAGAAAGAAAAGAAAAAAAGAAAGGAGAGGGTTTTTTTTTTTTTAAAAGGAACCAGTCACCAAGCTGGGTTTTTAATGGCATAGTCATCACCCTTATTATAATTACAAACCAGGGTTCAAAGAAGCAAAAAAACACCAAAAAAACAAAAAGCAAAACTTCCCCATTTCTGCTATTCTTCAACAAAATATCTTAAGACACACAAATTTAAATTCCAAACGGATACAGATGAATTTGTGTTTGGCTCTTCACTTTTATCATCCAGGTAATCATCTCATATATTAAGAAGGGGAACACTAGGAGTCTCTTTAAAATATTCCAGCTACTCAAGAAGCCAGAATAAGCTCTGAAAAACAGACGCCAGAGTAAGTAGTATCCTTCCTCTTCAACTATTCTAAACTATTCTACAAAGCATAGACAATTGTGGAATTATAAGATAGAGAATCCTTAACCTCTATTAAGAGCACTGGGCCACTGTCAAAGAAAAAAATTGGACTTAACGTTTCTCTAAGCTTCGTTCAAAAAAAAATTAGAGGTAGAGGGGAATAAGTAAAATAACAAGAAAGTCTTAATTTCTGTTCCCCTTAATTTCTATCAAGGAGACTAAAATTTTTGGAGATTGAATTTTAGTTGAAGTTGTATTCTTTTTCTGAAGATGACATTCAAAGTCATAGATCAAGTGCCAACATCACTCCCAGCTCCAAAAGACATTTCCGCTTAAAATTCTGTTAAGTTGATATAAATGTCCCAAGCAAACTGCTTTAATGGACCTACTTATTGATATTTTATTGGCACCACTATTCTCCTGGATCCCTTAAAAATGTCTCGCTCATTCTTTACATCCCACTGTTGTCCAGTTTAGATCAGATTTTTCATAAGCTCCTTCCTTAAATATTTCAAGTGTGCCCTGCGGCTCTTCCTATATTGGTCTCCGTTCTTTGCTAAAATTCCTTTCATTTTGCCACTCCCAGAATTAAAAATCCATAGACGGCTCCTTACTGCATACTGGATTAAGTCCAAATTTCTAAATCTAGAATTCAAAATCCTCCATTATCTGACTACACAGTCAAATCTATCATGTCTCATTAGTCCAGCAACCTCTTCCTTGTCTCATCCTTACAATCAATATTCGTATTTCCCTTACCATAATGTCCAGCGTAAGTTTTACATATTAGATAAAGCTTTCCCTTTCCTCTAAGCTCACGGAACTGCTCAGCTTTATTTTCTGAATTCCTTATTAAACAGCACTTGATTATATACTTACTTTTACCCAGATGTGAGCTGTCAGTCATCTCAAATCAGACTCCAAGCTCTCTTTCCCTCAAGAACACCTGGCCTTTACTAAAAAGGTAGTGGATGCTCAACAGTTTCACCCCAGGCAGAAGGGAAATTGGTTGGTTAACTGTTAGGGTTACTTATAACAAAATTCAGCCAATTATATTTTCTTTCCTAAAGCTCTTTTACTCCAGTCCTTTGAAAATGCAAGAGATATTAATATATAATGGAAAATGAAGCTCCTGTCATTGTTTTCAGCAAACTCCATTAATGGCTCTGAGACACTGAAGTGCAGTGTGCTCCTTTAAAAAAAAGTAATCAAAATATATACACAGCATAGTTTAAGTATACAATGAGCAATGGACTGGGACTTGTAAATCTCATATTTCTGGCTGCATGGTCTTCTGGGCCTAAGTTTTTAATTTCTTAAAATGCTAAGAGTTCTCCAGCCCTTGCAAGATTATGAGCAGTATATGAGAAAATATGTCAAAGATGGCGGGGAGGGGAGGAGATCCTAAAATGCTATAGAAGTAGTAACTATTAGTACGAGTCCTGATTCTTTAATATGTTCCGCAGTCTCTAGGAACTTACCCTCTAATTTTAAATATCTTTTCAATAAGACGGCGTTAAAATGTGTTGTTTATTCTGTACATAAAGCAAATGAAATCTGAATACTGACCTATGTTTTCTCTAATTTGTTTTAGTCAAAAAGTTTGAAGTATAATAACTACTTAAAACACCTCAGAAACATCATTTGAAAATCCTTTTTCTGAGGCTCTCTAAAAGGTTACTACAGTTAGAAACAAAGATAACACAACAACTGTATTCTATAAAACCTTTTTTAATTGCTGGTTTGTGGTTATTTGATAAAAGATCACTATAGTTTAAAAACCAAAAGAACTGGTGAATATGAAACTGCTTTAAGAGAACAACAACGACAAAGCATACACCCTCAGAAAAGTTTCTGGCATTTTAATTCTTCACCCAGTTATGAATAAAGACAAATATCTCAACCAACCAAAAAGAAAAGGTAACAGGTGAATGTATTTATTATACAATCGGAGTTCATTAATACTAAAACACATTTGGCTATCACATGTGAAAAAATATTTTCTATGACCACAAACACTCTAAAAGGAAAAGGTAAAAACCTTTTTCTATTAAAATAAATTGTTAATGCCTACATGCATTTTAGCTTAAAACTGGGTGGGAATCTTACATTTATTTCTTTCTCAGATGGGTAAGGTAACAATTACCTAGAACTAGCCAAATTCAACCTGATGACTACATAAAAAAATAAGAACTTAAAAGAAAACAAGGTCCAAAACAGTAGTCCTCTTCACTTCACCACAAACCAAAATAAACATTAACTGCCCAAAACTGTACTGAAGTTAACTGAAGATTAACAGACAGCAAAATTTCTTCCCATAACTACCTAACATTTTCAAAACAAGAAGCAGCTTATGACTATCGACCACCTAAATACCATTACATGATTTTAAAAACTTCTGTTGCGACAATCAATACCCCATCCTAAAAAATGAGCAGGTTCAACTATTCATTAATATCTAACGCTCCAGATTTTATTAGAGAAATCCAATCTTAAAGGCATTAAAGATAGCTTTCTTTGTCTCTAACCTCAAAAAGAAAACCCTAAATTGACCTTCTGATTTAACTGTCTGGTTCCAGATGCTTATCTTATGAACTTCTTATAAAAAGACAAAATTCATTCCATCCAGCATACACCTGAAGTGTTTTTTAATGAGTTTCCCCTAGTGACCAGAATGCCAACACGAGAGCCGGAAAATGCTGTCTGGGGACTGTTTTCTTTTCAGGGTTCTACACTAGCTCACATCAATTTTCACTACGAGGGTAACATCGGAAATATAACCCAATCATTGCTAAACGTTCTAGTATCTTTAAGCTGAGGATAACGTATCTTTGTGATGTTTATATTCATCACATCCAAAATAATGAAAAACTTTGAGCCCTCTTTGCTGGGGGATGGGTTGAAAAGAGAAATGGAAGACAGAGGGCCTGTAATTTTCAGGTAACGTTTTGAGTTAAGAGAATAGCATAGCATTAACTACTGTAAAAATACTGAGCCATGAAATTTGTTCAGTTATGTAAGATTAAGACAGAAGATTCTCTCTTTTTTTTTTTACCGTAAAAACCTGTAAAGGAGTGGTCAGTGTTGAGGTGAAAGGTCATAGGAAGAAAAGCATTAAAAGGTGAGATATAAAGAAGAGAAAGAAAAGAAAAAGCCCAACATCAAGGAATTCGAAAAATAAGGCGTTATAGCATTTCCACATTCATTTTGAAGTGAAAGGAAAGCAAAAGGGACATTAAAGGAAAAGGGCTCCTCGCGTAGTTTTCCCCTCACAGCTCTCGTCTTAAGAACGCTTAAGGGTCGGTGCGGTCGTTGACTAACCACTTCATTAGGCTCGTCCCACCTTCAACCTCAAGGCTTTCGCCTTTATAGACGCAACGCCGCCGGTTCCAACAGAGACGCGGCCGCTCACTGCAATAGAGAGCCAAGGAGACACAGGCCCCAGCTAGTCCCACGCCAGCTTCTCCCCGCCCGGACAGCAGCCCCGCGCACTTTCGACCCCGAGACCCTCTACGATGCTCGGGGTCGCCAGAAACGCCACCGCAGGAAGCACCTACCACTATCCGGCCGGGGGGAACTCCCTGCCGTCTCCTCCCGCCCCACCGGGACCCACACCTCGGAACAGAGATAAGGAAGCCTCGGGGTGGGGAGAAGGCAGGGCGCACCGCTGGGGGAAATCAGACCCAGGGGTCCAGCTATCAGTCTCCAAAGAAAGGGGGAAGGGGAGGTTATCCGTGGTGTTTGGGGCAAGAGTGTAACCCAGAAGCCATCTTGGGATGTGAAGAAGCGACCTCGATGGCTCCAGAGGTTGCTCCCCGCGGGCCCCCGCAGAACTCCCCGCAACCCCGCCCGACCGCGCTCGTCCCAGAGAAACCCCGAGCATCGGGCCGCCGCCGAAGACGGCTCCCGCGGCTTTGTACTCACTCTGCCCTCGAAGTTGTTCTCCTCTACATCACTCATGTCGGCCAGGCACTCCCCAGAACTAAATAAGAGACAGGTCTCGGCTTGAGGGCCGATGGCCTAATCAACCAGCTGACTGGACCGTGGGGAGGAGGAAAGAGTCGGCAACAACAGCCGCTCCACTCCACTCCCACTCGGTCACAGGCTCCGGCAAAATGGCGCCGATGCCGCCAGAAACCTTCTGGCCTCCCGAGTGCGCGACGTAAGGAGGCGGAGCGTCTCTGTGATGTCAAGTGGCCCCGCCCCCAGCGAGGTTTTGTGGTGGCCCCGGCCTAGCAACGCGAGCAGTCCGAGCTCTGACCCTCCGCATCTTCGAGTCGCATGCCCACCAGACCTCCGAACTTCAGACTCCTTCCGACGCGTCAGTCCTTTTGAAGATTTTCAGTCACCAGATAAGCTTTTATTGACCTTGGTCCCTTTATATATTTTCCAAGTGGATTCTGATGGAACAGAAAAAACTGGAATCGTCTACATAATTAGTAGGCTTTTTATTTTGAATGTTTTCCGCACTCTTACTTTTCTCTGCCCTATGTAATACTATTGAAGTAATATAGGCACAGATGGGGTTGTAATGAAAAGTCACAGTTCCTTGCTTCACTCCTCCCTGAGACAGCTGTGTCAATTTTATTTTATTTTATTTTATTTATTTATTTTTTTTTTTGCGGTACGCGGGCCTGTCACTGTTGTGGCCTCTCCCGTTGTGGAGCACAGGCTCCAGACGCGCAGGCTCAGCGGTCATGGCTCACGGGCCCAGCCGCTCCACGGCATGTGGTATCTTCCCGGACTGGGGCACAAACCCATGTCCCCTGCATCGGCAGATGGACTCTCAACCACTGCGCCACCAGGGAAGCCCAATTTTATTTTTAATAATGCTTAGTTCCCTACTAATCTTAGGGAACTAAGAATTATTTGACTTAGTTCCCTAATTTTTTAAAATTAATTAATTAATTTTTGGCTGCATTGGGTCTTTGTTGCTGCACGCGGGCTTTCTCTAGCTGCAGCGAGCAGCGGGCTAGTCTTTGTTGCGGTGCACGGCTTCTCATTGCGGTGGCTTCTCTTGTGGCTGAGCACTGGCTCTAAACGCGTGGGCTTCAGTAGTTGTGGCTCACAGGCTCAGTAGTTGTGGCTTGCAGGCTCTAGTGTGCAGGCTCAGTAGTTGTGGTGCACAGGCTTAGTTGCTCTGCGGCATGTGGGATCTTCCCGGACCAGGGCTCAAACCCGTGTCCCCTGCCTTGGCAGGCAGATTCTTAACCACTACACCACCATTGATTTAGATATTTCCTTATATCTTCATAGCCAAGACCTCCCAAATCTATCTACTTAGTTCCCAATCATGGTGGTAATTTCTGAGGTGAATATGAGCTTTATTTGTATTTTGCAATTTTAAACTTAGTTTCCTCATAAAAATTTTTTTTGCATAATACTTTGTGATGGAAAGGTTGATGTGAACCTTCAACCACAGTTTTATGTTAGGAAAGGTAATTGAAAAACATTTTTATGAAGATTGCTCCCCCAGGGCAAGATTTCAAGATTTGAATGTGTCTGCTGTTGATAGAGCTAAACATATATAACATCTACTTTTTTTTTTTTTTTTCTGCGGTACGCAGGCCTCTCACTCTTGTGGCCTGTCCCGTTGCGGAGCACAGGCTCCGGACGCACAGGCTCAGCAGCCATGGCTCACGAGCCCAGCCGCTCCACGGCATGTGGGATCTTCCCGGACTGGGGCACGAACCCGTATCCCCTGTATCGGCAGGCGGACTCTCAACCACTGTGCCACCAGGGAAGCCCTAACATCTACTTTAAAAAAAAAAAAATTTTTTTTTATTGAAATATAGTTGGTTTACAATGTTGTGTTAGTTTCAGGTGTACAGCGAAATGATTCAAAAATATATATTCTTTTTGTACATTCTCTATTATAGGTTATTACAAGATATTAAGTATGGTTCCCTGTAGGTCCTTGTTGGTTATCTATTTTATATATAGTAGTGTGTATATTTTAATCCCAAAGTCCTAATTTATCCCTCCCCTCCTTTCCCCTTTGGTAACTACAAGTTACAAAACTATATGACTGTGAGTCTATTTCTGTTTTGTAAATAACTTCATTTGTATCATTTTTTTAGATTCCACATATAAGTGAAATAATATGATATTTGTCTTTCTCCGTCTGGCTTACTTCACTTTGTATGATAACCTCTAGGTCCATCCACATTGCTGCAAATGGCATTTTTTTTCTTTTTTATGGCTGAGTAATATTCCATTGTATATATATACCACATCTTTATCCATTCATCTGTTGATGGACAGTTAGGTTGCTTCCATATCTTGGCTACTGTAAATAGTGCTGCAATGAACATTGGGGTGCATGTATCTTTTCAAATTATGGTTTTCTCCAGGTATATGCCCAAGAGTGGGATTGCAGGATCATATGTGGTAGTTCTGTTTTTAGTTTTTTAAGGAACCTCCATACCGTTCTCCGTAGTGGCTGTACCAATTTACATTTCCACCAACAGTGTAGGAGGGTTCCTTTCTTTCCACACCCTCTCCAGTATTTATTATTTGTAGAGTTTTTTTGATGTTGGCCATTCTGACCAGTGTGAGGTTATCACTGTAGTTTTGATTTGCATTTCTGCAGTAATTAACGATGTTGAGCATCTTTTCATATGCCTTTTGGCCATCTGTATGTCTTCTTTGGAGAAATGTCTTTTTATTTTATTTTTAATTTTTTTAAAAAAACATATAGACACTATACATAGAATTTTCCCTTCAGAACTGCTTTCATTTTATTTTCTTTTTTTCGTTTTTTTCGTTTTTTTCGTTTTTTTCTTTTTTTGGCCATGCCGCACAGCTTTCAAGATCTTAGTTCCATGACCAAGGATCGAACCCCAGGGCCGCGGCAGTGAAAGCGCCAAGTCCTAACCACAGGACCCCGCAGGGAACTCCCTGAAGAAATGTTTTTTGTTTTTTTTTTTAAATAAATAAATTTATTTATTTATTTATTTTTGGCTGTGTTGGGTCTTCGTTGCTGTGCGTGGGCTTTCTCTAGTTATGGTGAGCGAGGGCTACTCTTCGTTGCAGTGTGCGGGCTTCTCACTGTGGTCGCTTCTCTCGTTGCAGATACGGGCTCTAGGCGCACGGGCTTCAGTAGTTGTGGCACACGGGCTCTAGAGCATAGGCTCAATAGTTGTGGTGCACGGGCTTCGTTGCTCCGCGGCATGTGCAATCTTACCGGACCAGGGATCGAACCCATGTCCCCTGCATTGGCAGGCGGATTCTCAACCACTGCACCACCAGGGAAGCCCCAAAAATGTCTTTTTAGATCTTCCACCCTTTTTTTTTTTTTCTTGTGGTACGCAGGCCCCTCACTGCCGTGGCCTCTCCCGCCGCGGAGCACAGGCTCCGGACTCGCAGGCCCAGCAGTCATGGCTCACGGGTCCAGACGCTCCGCGCACGGCGTGTGGGATACTCCCGGACCAGGGCACGAACCTGCGCCCCCTGCATCGGCAGGCGGACTCCCAACCACTGCGCCACCAGGGAAGCCCCCACCCATTTTTTGATTGGGTTGTTTGTTTATAACAACTACTTTTTAAAAAGATGTTGAACTTTATAATGAGGGAATCAGGTGTGTACCATTGGAACCTTCCAATCAATCTTAATACCATTAGAAGTGAGATAATAAAAAAAAAGTGAGATAATCAGACATGGTATACTTCTTGAGGTGATGCAATAGGAACTACAAAGCACCTTCTATAAGTATTTATGATTCCTCCAAATTGAACTCAAATCTAATTAAGCCTTAGCTCTAACCAACAGTTTATAGGAAATACAGGGAATAGAAAAAGAAGTTTAAAAAAGCGCACCAGAACACCAAGAAGTAATCAGGTTTCATAGGACAAATAGCCTAATTTCCCCAACAAATTGAATAAATTTAAAAACAAGGGACTTCCCTGGTGGCAGGGTGGTTAAGAATCCACCTGCCAATGCCAGGGACACAGGTTGAAACTCTGGTCCGGGAAGATCCCACATGCTGTGGATGCAACTAAGCCCGTGCACCACAACTACTGAAGCCCTTACACCTAGAGCCCGTGGTCCTCAACAAGAGAAGCCACTGCAATGAGAAGCCTGTGCACTGCATCGAACAGTAGCCCCCGCTTGCTGCAACTAGAGAAAGCCTGTGCGCAGCAACGAAGATGCAACGCAGCCAAAAATAAATAAATAAAGAATGCTTATTAAAAAAAAATCAATAAAAACAAGTGTGTAAGGGGGAAGGTGGACTATCAAAGACTAAAAGTTGGGCCTTCCCTGGTGGCGCAGTGGTTAAGAATCCGCCTGCCAGTGCAGGGCACACAGGTTCAATCCCTGGTCGGGGAAGATTCCATATGTCGCGGAGCAACTAAGGCCATGCTCACAACTACTGAGCCTGCGCTCTAGAGCCCACAAACCACAACGACCGAAGCCTGAATGCCACAGGTACTGAAGCCCACGTGCCTAGAGCCCGTGCTCCTCAACAAGAGAAGCCACCGCAATGAGAAGCCCGTGTGCTGTAACGAAGATAAATAAATAAATTAATCTATTATTTAATTTAATCAATAAAATAATTAAATTATTAAGATAAAATAATTAAAATAAATAAATAAAATAATTAAATTATAATTATTAATAATAAAATTAATTAATTTTAAAAAAGACTAAAAGTCTTAAGAGACATAATCAAATATGTACCTCATGATCTTGATTCAAACCAATTGTTTTAAGACAGCAAAATTTGAATTAAGTCTGGGAATTTGATCGTATTCAGGAATTAATATTAGTAGATGTGATAATGGTATGGTGGATATATTTAAAGAAAAAAGTCTTTACCACAAAATGACATATCTGGGACTTGCTTTAAATTATTCCAGGAAAAAACCCCAAATAAATAAATATTGTGAATATGGGGAGGATAATGACTGCTAAAATTCAGTAGTGGGTACACAGGGTTCATAATGGAAACAAAGGGTTATTCTCTCTACTTTTTTGTTTAAAATTTTCCATAATAGTTTAAAAAAATATTGGAAGAAATTACTTTTCTTGTGTCATTTTAAACTGATACAGGGTACTTCCCTGGTGGCGCAGTAGTTAAGAATCCGCATGCTGATGCAGGGGACCTGGGTTCGAGTCCTGGTCTGGGAAGATCCCACATGCCGTGGCGCAACTAAGCCTGTGCACCACAACTACTGAAGCCGGTGTGTTCTAGGCCTGTGCTCCACAACAAGAGAAGCCACTGCAATGAGCAGCCCCCAGACCACAACGAAGAATAGACCCTGCTCGCCACAACTAGAGAAAGCCTGCATGCAGCAACAAAGACCCAACACAGCCAAAAAAATAATAATAAGATTAAAATATATATATATATATAAACTGATATGGAAAGCACTTGCAAAAGAAAAAGTCAAAAACTGTTTTTCACAGCCTTACAATAAATAACATTTCAGAGACAGTACTTTGAAGTATAATAATTATTTGAACAGACAAGTTCTATTTTTGTCTTTTCATTTTAAAATAATTCCAAGCTAATTTTTTATTTTTATTTTTTTGGGGTACGCGGGCCTCTCAGTCTTGTGGCCTCTCCCGTTGCAGAGCACAGGCTCCGGACGCACAGGCTCAGCGGCCATGGCTCATGGGCCTAGCCGCTCCGCGGCATGTGGGATCTTCCCGGACCGGGGCATGAACCCGTGTCCCCTGCATCGGCAGACGGACTCTCAACCACTGTGCCACCAGGGAAGCCCCCAAGCTTATTTTTTTTAAAAAGTTGTAAGAGTAGTACAAAGAATTCTCTTCACCCAGCTTCCCCAAGTATTTTTGGCTTACATAACCACAGGCATAATCATGAAAACCAGGAAATTGACATACTGTTAACTAATCTGCAGACTTTATTTAAATTTCATCAATTGTCTCACTAATAACCCATTTCTGGGCAAGGATCTAATCCAGGATTATACATTGCATTTAATTGTTATCTTCTTTTAATCTGGATAACGTCTCAGTCTTTGTCTTTTACTTTCAGTCATTGAAATTTTTGAAGAATACTGGCCAGCTGTTTTGTAGACATAACTCAAATTGGGTTGTCTGACATTTCTCCTGATTAAATTAAGGTTATATATTTTGGCAAAAATATCACAGAAGTGATGTTGCGTTCATCTCAGTTCATCATATCTGAAGGTACAATACATGATGTCAATATGTCTCATTACTGGTGATGTTAACCTCAATCACTGTTTATCAGGTGATATTTGCTGGATTTCTCCACTGTAAAATCATTTTCTATCTCTTTGTAATGAAAGAGTGTCTTGTGGGGAGATTTTTTTGAGACTAAATACCATGCTTCTCCTAATGCTTTCTTGCCAGCAACAAGTATTACCACGCTATTTGTCAAATGGTTTTCTATTGCCAATCATTCCTTCTACATTTATTAATTGGAATTCTACTCTAAGGAAGATCTTTCTCTCTTCTCCCATTATTCATTCAATTTATTTATTCAATTATTCATTTTTATCAGTATGAGCTCATGGCTATTTATTTTATTCTGTGTGTTCTAATCTATTGCTATCATTATTTTGTTACTCAAATTGTCCCAGATTTGTCCATAGAGAGTCTCTTTAAGTGAACTCTCTATTTATGAGTTAGTTTAAATTTTTTTATGTTTAAACATATATATTTATGTCTTTTTGTGTATTGTCTGTTCATGTCTCTTTTCCATTTTTCTATTGGATTTGTCCCTCAACTTTCAAGAGTTCTTTATGTATTAGAAATATTACCCTTTTATCTGTGATGTATGTTGCAAGAATTTTCTCCTAGTTTGTGAGTTGTCTTTTGGTTTTGTTTATGGTATTTTTTGCATACAATTGTTTTACATAGTCAGATTTATTCTCTTATTATTGCCTTTGGATTTTGAATCATAGAACACTGAGGTTAAAGGGAAGTTCACTCATGTTTTCTTCCAATAGCTGTGTAGTTTCATATTTTACATTGAGGTTCTTTTTCTTTTTTTAAAAAATAAATTTATTTATTTATTTATTTATGGCTGCATTGGGTCTTCGTTGCTGCACACGGGCTTTCTCTAGTTGTGGCGAGCGGGGGCTACTCTTCGTTGCGGTGCGCGGGCTTCTCATTGCAGTGGCTTCTCTTTTTGCAGAACACGGGCTCTAGGCATGCGGGCTCCAGAGCGCAGGCTCCGTAGTTGTGGCGCACAGGCTTAGTTGCTCCATGACATGTAGGGTCTTCCTGGACCAGGGCTTGAACCCATGTCCCCTGCATTGGCAAGCAGATTCTTTTTTTTAAAAAATTATTTAATTAATTAATTAATTTATTTTTGGCTGTGTTGGGTCTTCGTTTCTGTGCGAGGGCTTTCTCTAGTTGTGGCGAGCGGGGGCCACTCCTCATCGCGGTGCGCAGGCCTCTCACTGTCGTGGCCTCTCTTGTTGCGGAGCACAGGCTCCAGACGCGCAAGCTCAGTAGTTGTGGCTTACAGGCTTAGTTGCTCCGCGGCATGTGGGATCTTCCCAGACCAGGGCTCGAACCCGTGTCCCCTGCATTGGCAGGCAGGCAGATTCTTAACCACTGTGCCACCAGGGAAGTCCCTACATTTAGGTTCTTGATCCGTTTGGAGTTTATTCTCACATACGGTATGACATATGGATCTAATTTTACCTTTTTCCAAATGGCTACACAGTTGTTTCAGCACCATTTATTAAAAATCTCATCTTTGCTGCAGTGATGTAAGATGCCACCTTTATTATATGCTAAATTTCCTTATGCATTAAATTTTATTTATGCGTTTTCTATTCTGTTCCCTCGGTCTGTCTATTCATGCATCAGTACCACACTGTTTTAATTATAAACACTTTTAAGTTTTAATGTCTGATAGGACAAGTCTCCTTCCTATATATTTTTATATATTTTTAAAGTTAGCTTCAATAATCGCTATCCATTTTATGGGGAAATGATACCTTTTTATTACTGACTTCCTGACAAAGGAAAAGAGCAATCTTCCTAGTTCCCTCCTCATTATCATCATCATACCATCTCTACTATCATCATGGTGTCATCTATACCAGCTATGCCATCTATGTACTAACCATTTTATGCACATTTTCTCATTTAATAAAGCATCAAAACTCAGGCAGACTTTGGGAGGAGTTGAAAATATGTGTAAGTATCTTTCCTCTCTCCAAGCTTACCTTCTCAGTCTTAGCAGGTGAGGAGGTTTTGGTTAATTGAGTCTAACTCCCCTGTTCAGATCTGTGTACATGGAAGTTTAGAAGAGGATCCTTTATGGTCAGAGATGTTAGAAATAGATGGTATCTCCAGTCTCCTCATTCTATTTTTATTTTTATTAAAAGGTTTTATTTATTTTTTGGTCATGCCGAGCGGCTTGAGGGACCTTAGTACCCTGACCAGGGACCAAACCCAGACCCTTATCAGTGAAAGCCTGAGACTTAACCACTGGACTACCAGGGAATTCCTCTAGTCTCCTCATTTTATTTATTTTACTTTTATTTTTAAAATATATTTATTTATTTATTTATTTTTGGCTGCCTTGGATCTTCATTGCTGCACATGGGCTTTCTCTACTTGTGGTGAGCGGGGGCTACTCTTTGTTGTGGTGCACAGGCTTCTCATTGCAGTGGCTTCTCTTGTTGCAGAGCACGGGCTCTAGGCACGTGGGCTCAGTACTTGTGGCGTGCAGGTTCAGTAGTTGTGGCACACCAGCTTAGTTGCTTTGCGGTATGTGGGATCTTCTGGACCAGAGTTCGAACCCCTGTCCCCTACATTGGCAGGCGGATTCTTAACCACTGCGCCACCAGGGAAGTCCCTAGTCTCCTCATTTTAAATGCAGACATGAAGGCTCAGGGAGGGGAAGTCACTTACACCAAAAGAGAGATGGAAACAAGTTTAGAAATAATCTAATCCAATTTCTTGGTTTCACAGAGGCAGAAGTTGTGTGGTCCACCCAAGGTCTTGTAGCAATAATAATACCTTTGGGTCCTCACCATGTATCAGGCACTGTACTAAGAAATCAACATAGTTTATCTCACTTATTACAGCAACCTGAAGAATAATTAATATTATTACCTCCACTTTGTAGAAAACTGAGGCTGAGAGTGGTAGAGTAACTTGTTCAAGGTGAGCCAGTCAGCTGGCACAAGGCAGAGTTGGGATTTAAAGTTGGCGGATTAACACTTCTAACCACTTAGGCTCCAATGCCCCCAGCAAGCCTCTGGCATTGCAGATACAGAGCTCAAGTGAGCAGACCCAAGATTAATGTCCAGTCACTCAAAACTTGCTTGTTTTAACTAAGAACTAAAGTGTTGAGATCACACAAAATTTTCATAAAAGTAAAGTAAAAGCAAAAACACAGAATAGTTTATATTGTTTTGACAGTGCGGCAGGACTGTCCAAAAAGGTCATTATTTGCAGTGATAGCTTTTTTTAACATACAGAGTTTTAGTGTTTGCTTTAAACATGCACACAAAAAAGAGAGTCTGGTATAATGCTGAAGTGTTTTAAATTAAATTGAAATATTCTGATATTGCATAACTGTTTCAACATGCATCTCTTTAAAAATGACTTTTCTTATATAACTGCAATATTATTTCCTACAATACCATCATCACATCTAAACTTTAACAATAATTGCCTAATACTACCTAATAGTTCATTATCGAATTTCCACTATTGTCCCAAAACTCGTTTAAATTTTTTTGTTAAAATCTGGATCTAATCAAGCACCAAGATTGCTTTTTCTCATTTTATCTCTTTAATCTCTTTTATTTACAGTGATCCAATTTTTCCTACCCTCTCTTTATCTTTCTCTTTCTCCCTTCTGCCCTTCCTCCCTTCCTTCCTTCCTCTCTCTCTCTTTTTTTAAAGGTGTATTTTTAATTTAATTTAATTTTTTAACATCTTTATTGGAGTATAATTGCTTTACAGTGGTGTGTTAGTTTCTGCTGTATAACAAAGTGAACCAGCTGTACGTATACCTATATCCCCATATCCTCTCCCTCTTGCGTCTCCCTTCCACCTATATCCCCATATCCTCTCCCTCTTGCGTCTCCCTTCCACCCTCCCTATCCCACCCCTCTAGGTGGTCACAAAGCACCGAGCTGATCTCCCTGTGCCATGCAGCTGCTTCCCACTAGCTATCTATTTTACATCTGGCAGTGTATATATGTCAATGCTACTCTCTTACTTCATCCCAGCTTACCCTTCCCCCTCTCTGTGTCAAGTCCATTCTCTACATCTGCATCTTTATTCCTGTCCTGCCCCTAGGTTCTTTATAACCTTTTTTTTTTTTTTTTTTTTTTTGCGGTACGCGGGCCTCTCACTGTTGTGGCCTCTCCCGTTGCGGAGCACAGGCTCCAGACGCGTAGGCTCAGCGGCCATGGCTCACGGGACCAGCCGCTCCGCGGCATGTGGGATCTTCCTGGACCGGGGCACAAACCCGTGTCCCCTGCATCGGCAGGCGGACTCTCAACCACTGTGCCACCAGGGAAGCCGTTTTTTGTTTTTTTTTTTTAAGATTCCATATATACATGTTAGCATGCGGCATTTGTTTTTCAAAAATATGGAACGCTTCACGAATTTGCGTGTCATCCTTGCACAGGGGCCATGCTAATCTTCTCTGTGTCGTTCCAACTTTAGTATATGTGCTGCCGAAGCAAGCACTCTCTCTCTTTCTTCCTCTCTCTCTCTCTTTCTTTCTTTTTAATTATATTTGACATTTTTATTTTAGGCTGCAAAACAGAAATGAGCAAACAAACAACAAAAAACTTGAAATAGGCTTGTCAAATGATGTAAATTCATCCTTTCCAGGGAAGCAGAAGGTAGACCATCGTGCTTCACTGCTGCTTGCACTCTGCTGGGTTTTGATCTTTCTTTGGGTCATAGTCTGGATCATTTTCCTCATCTCCTTCTTCCCCTTCCTCATCCGCTTCTTCACCTTCTTCATCATAATCATCATCATCATCTTCAATAACTTCTCCAGTAAAGTATATTGATCTTGATTATGCGCTCTGATCTCGGGATTATGCACTCATGTAAAAAGTGACCAACATCAAAGTCCTCAACAAGGATAGCTTCAGCAGCATCATCCAGATCTCCACTCTCAGGAACTTCAGGAGGGGCAAAAAAATTAAAGAAAGAGTCATTAGAAACTGTTTTGGTCACAGTATGAACTGTCCCACGTCCCTTGTGTTTCTGCTTCTTCTTAATGGTTTTCAAAGTGACATTCTTCCCTTTTTTCCTATCTATCTGGCACCCTGTACAACCCATAATTTCTGGTCCATCAAAAGAAAAAGGATCAGAATCATTTGGTTCTGACCTCGTCCTATACGTCTTTGTCAACACTTCATCTGTGAAATATTCATTGGGTTCAAAGTGAAATTCTAAGACAAAACCCATAGGCTGACCAGCATCTGAGAACTTCACTTTAATATCTTTCAAGTGCTTCAGAATAGGTTCATCATGGTCCTGAACCATATCACTGAGCAAGTCAACATTCTTAAAAATGGTCAACCAAAAGTCAAGAATTCCTTTGGGGTCTTCTTTTTCTTCATCCTTTTTCTCATCTTCAGTCTTGGCCTTTTCTTTTAGTTCCTCTGAAATTTCATCTTCCTCATCTGGTTTCCATTCACATTCTTCTTCTGTAGGTTCATAAATAGCATTGATGATCTCAAATCGCTTATCAAATAGAGGTTGATAGAGAACAACATACTTTCTTTCAACATCATGAACTTCCTCATAGAACTTGGCTTCTATCTGTGCATATTTAACTTGAAGGTCTTTGAGAGCATCCACGTGTCTTTTAACTACCCTAGGCAAGCTTTCAATGTGTCCTGTTGGTGTTTCTACCAGACCATCAAGTCTTTCTTGAAGGACTGTAAGAATCTGAGGATTTTGCATCATCTGAACAGTCAGCTGACATGCTTTGATTTTTGTTTCTTCACCAGTTTCTTCTTCTTCTACTTCTTCAACGTCGTCCAAATCTTGATCAAGTTCAGACTGTTCTTTGTTGTCTATGTCTGCCATGTTGTATGAGCGCCAAATATCGGTGGCTAGCACGGGGAGCCAGGCGGCTGGAGCTGCGCAGGCAGCGACTCCGGACGGCGACGGGAGGAGCAGAAGGCGGTGTGGCGAGCAGATGGTGCTAAAAAAGCTCTTTCATTTAAAAAAAAAAAAAATTATTTATTTTTGGCTGCGTTGGGTCTTCATTGATGCACTGGGCTTTGTCTAGTTGTGGAGAGCAGGGACTACTCTTCGTTGAGGTGTACAGGCTTCTCATTGTGGTGGCTTCTCTTGTTGCGGACCACGGGCTCTTGGCGTGCAGGCTCTAGAGTGCAGGCTCAGTAGTTGTGGTGCATGGGCTTAGTTGCTCTGCGACACGTGGGATCTTCCCGGACCCAGAGCTCGAACCCATGTCTCCTGCATTGGCAGGCGGATTCTTAACCACTGTGCCACCAGGGAAGCCCCCCCACCAAAATTTTAATATTTTGGGTATCAAAGGACACTGTCAACAGAGTGAAAATACAAATTACAGAATAGGAGAAAATATTTGCAAGAGTCTAGTATGTAGATTATATAAAACACTCTTACAACTCAAGAAAAAAACCCCAAATGGTTCAGTTTGAACATGAGGGAAGGACTTGAAAAGACATTTCTCCAAAGAAAATATACCCATGGCCAATGAGCTCATGAAAAGATGCTCAACATCATGGGTCATTAGGGAAATGCAAACGGAAACCACAAATGAGATACCACTTTACACATACTCGGATGGTTATAATAATAATTTTTCAAAACCATAACTATACTCCAATATAAAATAAAAGTTAAAAAAGATTAAAAAAATAAAAACCAGACAATAACAAGGGTTGACAGGGATGCAGAGGAATTGGACATTGGGACTCTCATACATTGCTGGTGGAAATGTAAAATGGTGCAGCTGATGTGGAAAACAGTTTGGCAGTTCCTCAAAAAGTTAAACACAGAATTTCCATATGAGTCAGCAATTCCACTTCTAGGTGTATACCCAAGAGAGTTGAAAACGTGTGTTCACACAAAAATTTTTACACAAATAGTTATAGAAGCATTGTTCATAACTGCCAAAGGTGAAAACAAAACAAATGTATGTCATCTGACGAGTGGATAAAGAAAATGTGGTATATCCTTACAATTATTTTATTGGGATTTATTTTATCCCTACAATTATTTAGCCATAAAAAAATGAAGTAATGTTATACTCTACAATGTGGATGAACCTTGAAAATATTACACAAATTCAAAGAAGGCAGACATAAAATTCCACATATTGTATGATTCTATTCATGTGAAATGTCAGTTAGGCAAATTCATAGAGACAGAAGGTAGATTAGTGATTATCAAAGAATGAGGAGAAGGGGGAATTGGGGACTAACTGCTAATGCATATACAAGGTTTCTTTTTGGGGTGATGGAAATGTTCTAAATTAGATAGTGGTTATGGTTGTTACAGAACAGAGCGAATATACCAAAACACACTGAATTGTATAAACTAGTGAATTTTACGTTATATGAAGTATATCTCAAATTTTAAAATGCCATAAGTAAAAAAAAAAGGAAAGAAAAGAAAGATCACCAAAGAGAGAGAAAGCTAAACAGTCTTCTGGAATGTGAAACCATCATGTTGACCCTTAATCACTTTAAGTGGTTCCAAAATGCTGCCAGACAAAATTGCCCCAATGAAGCAACAATGAACCTGTGATGATGATTTTTTTTTCCTTTTCAATTTATTGCGGCAGTAAAAATGAATCAGGTGTTATAAACAAGTAATAGAAGGACCCTATATAAAAATTATGAGGGCTTCCCTGGTGGCGCAGTGGTTAAGAATCCATCTGCCAATGCAGTGTACAGGGGTTCGAGCCCTGGTCTGGGAGGATCCTACATGCCGCGGAGCAACTAAGCCCGTGCGCCACAACTACTGAGCCTGCGCTCTAGAGCCTGCAAGCCACAAGTACTGAGCCCGCAGGCCACAAGTACTGAGCCTGCGGGCCACAACTACTGAAGCTGCTCGCCTAGAGCCCATGCTCCGCAACAAGAGAAGACACCACAATGAAAAGCAAACACAGCACAATGAAGAGTAGCCCCCGCTCGCCACAACTAGAGAAAGCCCGCATGCAGCAAAGAAGACCCAATGCACCCAAAAATAAAAAAATTAATTAAAAAAATTATTATGCTGTGTGACCTGTCAAATGATAAGTAATCGATTATACACACTGTTAATACAGATATATAAATTATGAGTTTTAAACTTGCTGTATATAACAATATCATTTATAATTGTTTGAATATGATAGTGGTGTGATCATGTCTAAGAATATAATACATTAAAAAAAAATCTATTCATGGGACTTCCCTGGTGGTCCACTGGTTAAGAGTCTACCTTGCAGGGTGGATTGCAGGGAATGCAGCTTCGATCCCTGGTCGGAGAACTAAGATCCCACATGCTGAGGGGCAACTAAGCCTACACACTCTAGAGCCTGCCTGCCACACCTAGAGAGCACGCATGCCGCAACTACTGAGCCCTTGCCCTCTGGAGCCCATGCACCACAACTATAGAGCCCGCATGCTCTAGAGCCCGTGCACCACAACTGGAAAGAAGCCCGCTCACCACAACAAAGATCCCAAGTGCTGCAACTAAGACCCGACGCAGCCAAATAAATAAATAAGAGGTTTGTTAAAAAAAAAAATCTTTTCAGTATCCATATTGGCTTGTATATTCAGAGAGTATCTCCGAAAGGGTATAAAAAACCCTGATATCATTTTTTCCCTGAGGTCGGGGAACTGAAAGACCTAGGTGAAAGGAGTTTTTTTATTATAAACCATTCAGTACCTTCTTAATTTTGAACGATGTGAACGTATTGATTACTCAAAAAATATTTTAAACCAACATTATTTTTACAGGATAATCAGATTAAACTTAATTTCAATTTATAGCATCTTTTCCAGTTTTCAGAACTTTTGTGATGACATTCTTGGTTGGATATTTCAACCTCAATGCACCATGGAATTTTATCACTGGCAGTTGGAACTGCATTGATGTAGAGCTTAAGTCTTAAGAGCTACAGGAATACCAAGGTCTGTTAACTTATTGTCCCTGTCACCAACCTTCATTAGGCAATGGTGATATCAAAGAGAGCAACTTCGAGAGCAGAGACACACCTTTGCAGAAAACAGAGAAAATTCACTTCATCTTTAAACACCTTGATAGGACCAGCCTTGATCTGTCAGCTGCCAGTGGTATGATTTGACTGGTGCACAGAAGAACTTTCAGTTTAAATTTATCCCCACCTTTTCCTCTTTGCCTTCTGGGGCTCATGGTTAATCATCTGCAAAACTCCCCTATGTTTTATTATTTTTCCTTTATTTATTTTTTGGTTGCGTTGGGTCTTAGTTGCAGCACGTGGGATCTTCGTTGAGGCATGCGGGATCTTTTGTTGTGGCGTGGTGTCTCTTCCTTGCGGCGCGCGGGTTTCTCTCTAGTTGTGGCTTGCGGGTTTTTCTCTCTCTAGTTGTGGTGCGCGGACTCTAAAGCGTGTGGGCTCTGTAGTTTGTGGCACACAGGCTCTCTTGCTGAGGCGTGCGGGCTCAGTGGTTGCGGCACACAGACCTAGTTTCCCCTCGGCATGTGGGATCTTAGTTCCCCGATCGGGGATCGAACCCACGTCCCCTGCATTGGAAGGTAGATTCTTTACCACTGGACCACCAGGGAGGTCCCGCCCTTATGTTTTAAATCTCTTCTTTGAATATTTCCTGCACCTTCTTGCTCTAGTTCAGCAGTTCTCAATAGGGGTAATTTTGCCCCACTCCCTGGCAACATTTTGCAATGTCTGGAGATATTTTTGGTTGTCACACTAGAGGTGATGCTACTAGCAACTAGTGGTTAGAAGCCAGCGATGCTGCTAAAGTTCCTACAGTGCACAGGACAGCCCCCAACAACAAAGAATCTTCAGGCCTCAAACATCAGCAGGGCTCGGGTTGAGATGCCCTGATTGTGTCTTGGAGGAACTGCTTCACCTGCAGCCTTCTCAACTAGTGTCTGTGTTTTCTTGTAACAGGGTTGGGAAGTATTTTGTCTTCTCACTGCTTTCAAACACACCCCGCCGACCGCCCCCCCCTCCACCGCCCCTTCCCCTAAATCCTTAAGAAAAAGTTTAGTTGTGAATTTCTTATCAGGCTTGACACTCGCTTCCTCTCTTTACTGCAGTCATTTACTGATTTGAGCTCCTCTTTCACTGTCATTCTCTTCAACACTGCAACTGTCTTAAATCTTGGTGATTTCTCTATCCATCCAACATCCTAGACTCTCAGTTCCTTGTATTCCTCTCCTGCAAGAATCTTACTCTCCACCCTACCTCAGTCCCTTGCTCATTTATCATTGCTTCTCATTGACTTTAATTGCAATGTCTCCATCATTTCAATTCACGTGGTCCATTTTCTGACCGCTACCTCCTGTCAGTTTAGCCCATTCCTTCTAGCAATCTGATTTCCACAAACCTTTGATCTGATGAGGACAATCAATCTACTGATCCTCACAACTTTTACTTGTCCCTGGTAAAATCCAGTTATCCATCTACCCGGAGCCTACACCATGCAGCTGAATGTGGCTGAACCAAAGCATTCAATTATGCTAACTGTTCTCTCTTCAAGTTTATGACCACTAACTTCAAGTGGGCCCTTAATGCTACCCAACAATATATTTCCCTAATCTCTTTACTCTCCTTTTCTAGACAACTATTTTATTTCTTTCCTTGCTTTTTTTCCCCGGCTTTATTGAGGTATAATTGACAAATAAAGTTGTGATATATTAAAAGCCTACAACATGATTTGGTATCCGTATACGTTGTGAAAGGATTCCCACCGTCGAGTTAATTAACACATCCGTCATCTCATGTATTTACTTTTTTTTCCCTTGGTGAGAGCACTTAAGTTCTACTCTCTTAGCAAATTTCAACTATAAAATACAATAGTATTATCAACTATAGTCACCATCTTACGCATTAGATCTTTATTTATTTATTTATTTTTTAAAGAAGATGTTGGGGGTAGGAGTTTATTATTAATTAATTTATTTTTGCTGTGTTGGGTCTTCGTTTCTGTGCTAGGGCTTTCTCTAGTTGTGGCAAGCAGGGGCCACTCTTCATCGCGGTGTGCGGGCCTCTCACTATCGTGGCCTCTCTTGCTGTGGAGCACAGGCTCCAGACGCGCAGGCTCAGTAGTTGTGGCTCATGGGCCTAGTTGCTCCGTGGCATGTGGGATCCTCCCAGACCAGGGCTTGAACCCGTGTCCCCTGCATTAGCAGGCAGATTCTCAACCACTGCGCCACCAGGGAAGCCCAGCATTAGATCTTTAGATCTTACTAATCTCATAACTGAAAGTCTGTACCTTTTACCAGCCTCTCCCTATTTCCCCACCTCCCAGTCCCTGGCAACCACCATTCTACTCTCTGTTTCTATGAGTTTGACTTCTTTCTTTCTTTTTTTTTTTTTTTTTTGCGATTCCACATATAAGTTATACTGTGCAGTATTGTCTTTCTCTGTCTGGCTTATTTCACATAGCATGATAACCTCAAGGATCATCCATGTTGTTGCAAATTGCATTATTTCCTTCTTTTTGTGGCTGAATAATATTCCATTGTATATATACATCACATTTTCTTTATCCACTCATGTGTCAATGGATACCTAGGTTGTTTTCATGCCTTGACTGTTGTGACTAATGCTGAAATGAACATGGGATATATACCCAGAAGTGGAACTGCTAGATCATATGATAGTTCTATTTTTAATTTTTTGAGGAAACTCCATACTGTTTTGCATAGTGGCTGTACCAGTTTACATCACCAATAGTTTATAAAGGTTCCTTTTTTCCACATCCTTGCCGACACTTATCTCTTGTCTTTTTTTTTTTAATTTATTTATTTAATTTATTTATTTTTGGCTGTGTTGGGTGTTTGTTGCTGTGTGCGGGCTTTCTCTAGTTGTGGCGAGCAGGGGCCACTCCTTGCTGCAGTGCGCGGGCTTCTCACTGCAGTGGCTTCTCCTGTTGCGGAGCACGGACTCTAGGTGCTCAGGCTTCAGCAGTTGCGGCACATGAGCTCAGTAGTTGTGGCTCATGGGCTCTAGAGCACAGGCTCAGTAGTTGTGGTGCATGGGCTTAGCTGCTCCGCGGCATGTGGGATCCTTCCGGACCAGGGATCGAACTCGTGTCTCCTGCATTGGCAGACGGACTCAACCACTGCGCCACCAGGGAAGCCCTCCTGTCTTTTTGATAATAGCCATCCTTACACTTGTGAGATGATATCTCATTCCAGTTTTGATTTGCATTTCCCTGATGATTAGTAATATTGAGTATCTCTTCATGTACCTGTTGCCTATTTTATTTATTTACTTTATAAATTTATTTATTATTTTATTTTATTTTTGGCTGTGTTGGGTCTTCGTTGCTGCACATGGGCTTTCTCTAGTTGTGGCGATCAGGGGCTACTCTTCGTTGTGATGTGCAGGCTTCTCATTGCAGTGACTTCTCTTGTTGCAGAGCATGGGCTCTTGGCACGTGGGCTTCAGTAGTTGCAACACGTGGGCTCAGTAGTTACAGCACGTGGGCTCAGTAGTTATGGCTCACGGGCTCTAGAGTGCAGGTTCAGTAGCTGTGGCACACGGGCTTAGTTGCTCCACGGCATGTGGGATCTTCCCAGACCAGGGCTCGAACCTGTGTCCCGTGCATTGGCAGGCGGATTCTCAACCACTGCACCACCAGGGAAGCCCCCTTTGCCCATTTTTATTTTATTTTATTTATTTATTTATTTATTTTTGTGGTACGCGGGCCTCTCACTGTTGTGGCCTCTCCCGTTGTGGAGCACAGGCTCCGGACTGCGCAGGCTCAGCGACCATGGCTCACGGGCCTAGCCGCTCTGCGGCATGTGGGATCATCCCGGACCGGAGCACGAACACGAACCCGTGTCCCCTACATCGGCAGGCGGACTCTCAACCACTGCGCCACCAGGGAAGCCCTGCCCATTTTTAAAATGGGTTATTTGTGGGTTTTTTTCTTCTGAATTCCTTGTATATTGTGGATATTAATCACTTATCAGGTGCATGGTTTGCAAATACTTTTTCCCTTTCCGTAGGTGCCTTTTCTTTCTGTTGATGGTTTCTTTTGCTGTGCAGGAGCTTTGTTATGATTTTGCTAAATCAACTTTTGTTAAGTAGAGCCCCAGGGTGACATATAGTTCAATAAAAGACCACAAAAGAAACAGAGAAGTTTATTACTCTCGGGTCCTCGAGAAAGGACGCATCACAAGGCCATATGGGGAGATCAAGGCAGGGTGTAGGCAGAGAGAATGACAGGACCTGGGGAACATACCTTTATTAGGGTCCAAAGGTGATGTGTTTTGGGGTTCGAGGGTTAAGGCTGGATTGGTCTATTAAAACAAAAATGAGTGGAATTTGGATAAACTTTATCAGGGGCCTTATCTAAAGTAGTAGAAGGCCCTGGGACTCAGGGGAAACTTTATCACAGGGCTGTTGGAGGAGTCATATCTGGAACTTTTGTTTGTACTCCATGGGTTGTTATCTAGGGCATGCACCTGAACGAGGGGCTTGTGTCATTTTAAAGCACCTGCAGGTCATTTGGCCAAACAAAATGGATGCCAAGGCAGCAATACCATGTAGCAGCTGAACTCTCAACAGTCCGTCCTGTGATGCCTCAACATTAGGAATACAATCCCCTGTGTAGCTGATGTGTTAAAGGACATAGGGATTGTTTTCAGAAGCCATCAAAAAGCACATTTAACTAGGGCAATAATGATGAAGCCTATGATGAATAGACTTGCTACTGTTTGAAATCCAGTTTAGCCATTGTGCCAAGGTGGATGGAGAGAGCCATGAGTACAAATCAGGGACCTCGAGGAGTGTGGGAATTTGTTGAAATATTTTAATTATTTGATGCATGATCTGTAAACCTTGACATGGCTTGTGGAGGTCGGGCTGTACTTGTCCTGAGTTGTTAATGTACCTGCAGTAAGAGGTGCCTGGTGAAGAACATACTGCACCCTGTTCTGCCAAGAGGAAATCTAACACCAGTCAATTATCCGTCATCTCCTGTGCTTGTGAGTCATGTTGTTGCTGCATCAGACTCAGAGTATGGTGTAGCATCTGCCTGTAGTTGGTTAGGGTGGCTGATAATTGCTGGGTGGTTTTTAATATTTGACCTTGTTGGGCTAGGGTAGAAGCACCCGTTCCTATGCCTGGTGATACCCAGTCCCAACAGGATAGGGATAAGAATGGCTCTCTTGGTATGTGAGCCAGACACATCTCTAGCAGAGAAACACCAAGAGGTTAAAAGGTGGCTAGAATATCAAAAGTGACAGCGTTGCAGTAAGAAAGGTCACCTCTGCAGATTGCTTGCAGATGGGGCAGAGTCAAGTGGACTTGACACTGGCCTCCTGAGTTAGGTCCACAATAAAACTTAAGTGAGATATTATTTATCATTAAGGGGCAGTGAGTACACAGGGTGAAGTCCAGCCTTTTATGTTCTAGTCGAGTTGGTAGAAAGTATCGCCGTGGAGGGTTCGTTATTTTGAGGCTTACCCAAGGGTACCCTGTTTGGGGTCTAGATTAGAGGTTTGGTTTAGCCTAAATGAGGTTTGCTGTGTTTTGAAGGGAATTAGCCCAAGGGCTGATCTCTAGGAAGAACTGCAGTATAGATAGTTCTAAATGGGCTGTAGGTGTGACCCTGTGTGGTGACACGTCCAGCTTCATTTTACTTGCAGGGCCTGGGCTGCTATCTTGGAGATTTGTACGAATATAGTCATGTCAGCCCTGGCCCACTCGGTTATGGTGCGGGGCAGTGCTGTCGCATGCCATGGTGAGGAACTTATGGATAATATGTGGACAGGAGTGGAGGTAGCACTTTCCAGTGTGGAGGAGGTACTGGTAGGCATGGTGGGAATAACAAGAGAAATTGGGTCTGTCATGGATGCATCGTGTGGAAAGCAAAAGCTGTAATCTAGTACGCTGAGCAGTGAACACAGCCGCAAGAGGTCCCTAACCGTGGGATCTAAGTAGGTCAAACTAGGGGTGTTGTGTCCAAGTCCCTCATTGTGGCTAGTGTGGTTTGGAATATACATGGTTGGCTTACCACAAAGGTGAAATGATGTCTAGCGCTGCCGGGGGACTTACAGTCTTGCAAACATTCTGATACGGACGCAAGGTTTATGAGGCCAGCAATTAGCTATTTCAGAGAAATAGTATTCTATGGGGTCCTCAGGGTTGATCAACTGAAAACATTTTTGCAACTCAGCCTGGAAGTTAACAGTCACCATAGTAATTTCCCTCCTGGTGTGGAGGTGATCTGGGAGGGGAAAGTCCCAGTGTCCAGTGGGGTCGGAGTACATCGCCTTCCTCGACTTTCTCTTGGGTTGTGAAGTCACAGTCTGAGATGCTGTCATCTCCAACGGTGAGCTCTTGGACTGGGGCCACGTTGTCTGAGGGGTTGGTGTGCTTGGGATTGGCGAAGGCCAGCTCAAGGAAGGATTGCCTTGCCAGGTAGAGATCCAGGAAGGGTAAGAATGGCTGGCTGGGGTTAAATTCTGAGCAAATATGCTAGAGGCCTGCCTCAGGATGAAACTGGAAGAATGGGCTCTACTGCTGGTTGAGAGGGTCTCAATGATCTCCATCAGGGGTGCATCTTGCAAAGCAGCATGTGATCTCCATGACTGAGCTTTGCGGGAACTCCATCCACAATTTATATATAGTCTGGACACATTGATAGGCTAACTGTAGGGACATTTTGTGGACAGCAGCTTTACAATCCAGAGATCACCCCATTAAAACTATAGTAAGCTCATTAGGGTACAAATCTGCCAGCCCAATAAGTTTGATTTGGCTACATTGGGAGAGCCATTCTGCCTGGGATATAATTTTCAGCATGGTATAATGAGGGAGTGACTCATTGAAGCATTGTTTCTGTTGGTACCATTTAATGTAGAGGAAGGTGACCTCTGGGTCAGAGTCAACACCTGGTGGCTCACTCACTGTAGCCCTTTTAACAGGGCCTGCCAGCATCTGGTGCTCAGCTATCCTGGGATGCAGCTGTGCACCTGGCTGATTCGGCTTCTGCACATCTCCCAAGACAGAGTTGGGACTGAGGGGACTACTAGCAACCTATTACCCAGGCTGTAGGCAATAAGAGTAATAGCCACAACAAAGGAGAGTATTTGCATTTGACTAGCTGGCAGGGCCTCCTTCCGGTGAGCATTCTGGATACTAACCAAAGGCTGAATGTACTTGCTTTGGAACAAGAGTTGTTTACCTCTTCCTTTAAGGTGGGGTAGGGACCTGTCCTGAATGTACTGATAGCGCAGTAGATGCCAGTGTTTCTGCTTGGATTTCATTTCCAAAAATGACTGGTATCCACTAGGTGGAGGCCCTCTTTTCCTCTCTCTGAGGTCCACACAGCTCTGCTAGTGGGTCCTGGAGCTATCATTTCAACCTTCTGCAAAATTTTTGATGAATTTGGTTTAATTAATCAGCCTTTATAACCCAAATAATGAGGCAAAGCCTATGGCCTCAGCTTCCGGGTTGGTACTGGACCATTATCTCGGCCAGTAAAATCTGTATAATCATGCTCTCCAGGCAATTGGGTAGGGGGTTTGTCCTCTTGCGTCATATTGCACAATTTGCCCTCAGTTGGGTCACCAGCATGTGAAAGGTGGTGAGAGGATCGAAGCATTAAAATGGTAAAAAAAATGGTAAGGGGAGCATTCATCTGGTGAATGCATGTGAACTACATCCTCTCTGATGTCAAAGGAGAGGGGGTTCCCTGTGAGTACTAGCAGGGGAGTCTTTCGAGAAGACTGGTAGTTGATGTTCAGGGGATTGGAGACCCGGGGGCTAGGAATAAAGTGGTATTAGAGCTGAGGTACAACTTCTGGCCAATTGGGGGACCACTTATTGTTAAAAACTTGAGGAGCATGTCTTTGAGTAGGTCATGTGCTCAGTAAGTGTAGCCTCTTGGGACCGGTAAGCAAGTGGAGATCCCCCAAGGTTTCGTGTTCTAGAGCCCAGGGCTGGACAGCCTGGGAGGTGAAACGGGTACCTTGATCTGAATTTATGATGTCTGGTGGGCCAAAAGGGACGAGCAGATACCTGATTAAGATTACGTGATAGGACGCCGCCAGCAGGAGTCCCACGAGGGTGTGGTTGATGATGGTCCTGTGCTTATGATTCCAGCAGAGGGCAGCAGCAGCGTGATAAAAATCAATCTGCCTTTGTGAGAAGGGTCTGTTGCCCAGGGGTTCATATCCCAACGTGAGAGCCTTTCAGCATTTTGACCGGGAGCAAAGGAGGCAATTATTAACCACCACTTCAGCTAGAGTTGGGGGTAAAGGAGGATGATGAACAACACGTGTTTGAACGGTGTGGCTCTACTTAGGCATGGATTTTTTTCAGTCAGTACAGTACTACGCCATCCACAGTTGTCTGAATCCACGGATGCGGAGGGCTGACTGTAAAGTCATAGGCGGATTTTTGACTTTGTGAGGGTCAGCGCCCCAACCCCCTACATTGTTCAAGGGTCAACTGTATATGCCCATCAGTGAGTGCTGTCACTCCCCTTATGGCCTGATGGAATATGGGCTCCCTCTGCCAGTGGGTATGACACCTCTGGAGGAATAGTTGTGTCCGGGGCTATGTCTGGTATTTTGGGAGGTGGCTCACTGGGGGCCTTGGAACAGGTGTGTACTTTGGAAAAGGAGTTGGCAACGTTATTATCCTTTGCTTCTGGTGTTTGCTGGCTTGTGTGGGTAGAGGCATGAGCGACCATACAGCATGGTTATCTCTTTCCGAGTGGAGGCACCTATATAGGCTTTCCCTGAATCATGAAATTATCCCTTTGCCATTGTCCAGACCAGACAGTGAGCCTATTGGATACTACCCAGGGTCAGTTAAAAGTGTGTGCCCTTGGGAGTCTCATTTTTATGGCCTATTGGAGAGTCAGGCACACTGTCACCAACTCCGTCAGTCAGGCTGAGCCATGAGAACCCTTCTGGACTAGTGAGATGCCGCTAGCAGGATGATACGCTGTGACCTTGTATCAGGCTGCATTGTGTACATGGGTGGTGCTGCCATCGGTGAAGATCACCCACTTCCTTTCCATGTCAGATAGTTCCATCCCAAGGGACTCCCCAAAATGTTAGACCGGCAGTGAGGGTGCCACTAGCTGCCCCTCAGTGTCAGTGGGCAAGGGGCCGAGCATGGGGGAAGCCACAGCCTCCTGTAATTTGGAAATGCCCTTTACATCAGGTTTCACTCTTTCCCAAAGATACCGTTTCCATTTTAACAGTGAGGCTTCAGTGGCCATGATGAGCTTCTTTTATGTTGAATCCCCAACCCAAGGCAGCATGGGGACTTGTATGTAAAGCTGTGAGCCTATTAATGCCTCTGTCTCTAAAAGAACCCAGTAGGCTTCCACAGTTTGGTGCTTGAGTGTTATGTAACCAGCTGCTGTTTGGGGCAGACGTCTGGTCCTGAACCCCACGGACAGCTAGGTAGAGCTGTCCTTAGTCCAGACACTCCGTGAGGCGTAATGAGGCGTCGACAGTGGTTCGACTCGGCAGTCTGAGCCTGGAGGGACTGAGGGCAGCGGCTGCGGTGTGCCTTGCTGCACCAGCCATAACGCAGTTTGTTGAGGTTCTCCCCAATAGAAAAAAGCCGATTTGCATGAAACAGCATAAACAGGCCTGAGTAGAAGGGACAAGTGTGGAATGTGTTGTCCCCCAAAGGGGAAGAGGACCCATATGTGCTGTGCCTGCCGTAGGTAGTGGGAGGCTTGATCATGAGGAAACTTGGCAGAAGTGGTCAGTCCTTGGATTTTACGTGGGGTAATGGCCCGTCCTCTCTGCTGTAAATGGTGTGTTACTAGGTATAAGTCTTCCGAGACTGCATCCTCAGAGGGCCCCTACAGTAGAATGTCATCTATCGGACGTCAAGGCAGCAGTGGTTTGGTTTGAGTAAATGGAGATCTTGTCTGCATAGGTTATGTGCGATGGAGGAGCTGTTCAGATAGATAATCCACGGGCATGTGCGTAAAGGTCTACTGGGTGCCCTGAAGTTGAAAACAAATTTAGGTTGTGGGACCAGGTAGAAGCATGTTGGCTAAATCTAGGACAGCAAAGTAGGGGCCCTGAGCCCTTTGGATGTTCTATATCATCTCTGTAATATTGGCAATGAGAGCCTTAGTGGTGGGAATCCGTGCATCTAAGTTTCGATAGTCAATTGTTAATCTCCTTTCCTTGGTGGCCAGTTTTAACATTGGCCAGATATGGCTGTTTATCAAAGGGTGAGATGGTGGGCCTAATGACCCTGGGGTCAAGCATATCTCTATTGATGAGCCAAAGGCCCTCTGTACCTTGCTTCAGCCAATATTGGAGCGTATTTACTGTTTTCACTGGGGGAGGCAGGTGGACAGGTCCCCATTTGGTAGCTCCCACGAGGAAGGCCAGCAATTTGGGTTTAATCCACCAGGTGTGTCCCTGAGTGAGGGCATCCATACCTACACTAGGAACAGAGAGAGTCATTGGGGCAACCACCACTAACTGTTTGAGAAATATGGTGCCAATGGACACATGTAGCTTAATTTGTACTCTTGATAGTTTTACCTGCTATGCCTTGTAGGCTGTATGAGGTTTGCTTGGGAGATTTAGAAGGGTTACCTGGAGCTACCGTGATTTAGATTCCTCTGCCTATTAGAGCCAGGAATGTTGATAGCAGACCATTAGATCTTGTGCTACCACGCACCAGAAGTGACCCCATGACATCCCATAGGGTCAGAGGATGAAGTGTGACAGCAGCAAGGTATGCAGCGACAGAGGGACCTTGGCCCCAGCCGCACTTGCGTTCGCAAGGAGCCCTGACTTGTCCGGCAAAGGTGTCCCTACTGTACTGGTTAAAACTCAGAGTCCTGGGGCCGTCCACAAACATGGGGTGTCAGGGAAGGGGAGTCTCCTTCTCTTTCTTCTAAAGCCACTGCTCCGCACCTTGAGGAGCTCACACTTGGACAGGAGTTGCCATGAATACAATGCGACCAGGCTTCCCTGGTGGCGCAGTCGTTAAGAATCCACCTGCCAATGCAGGGGACACGGGTTCGAGCCCTGGTCTGGGAAGATCCCACATGCTGCGGAGCAGCTAAGCTCGTGCACCACAACTACTGAACCTGCGCTCTAGAGCCCATGAGCCACAAATACTGAGCCTGCGTACTACAACTACTGAAGCCCATGCACCTAGAGCCTGTGCTCCGCAACAAGAGAAGCCACCGCAATGAGAAGCCCGCGCACTGCAATAAAGAGTAGCCCCCGCTCGCCACAACCAGAGAAAAGCCCGCATGCAGCAATGAAGACCCAACGCAGCCAAAGAGAAAATAAATAAAATAAAATAAATAAATTTATAAAAAAAAATACAATGTGACCTTGTGAAAATCTTAGCCAGTTCTAACAGTAGCTGGGTCTGTGCGTACAGTCGGGAAATATATCCCAAATCTAACACCCGCTGGGGGAAATTTACCTGCTGTAGGGCGCTAACAGAAGGAAAACACATCTGAGGCACTTCAAACCAGCTCCGATGAGCAGTGCTTTGAGGTCTGGGAAGCTTTGGTTGCTTCTTTTGGAGTGTGCCCTCTGGAATGGGAAGCTGCAGTACACTCCACCCAGGTGGTACGCTGCAGCACAAAGGACCGGAAAACAAGTGGCCTCCCAAGGATCTGTGAGTAATAAACCTCTCTACCTCAATTTTTCTTTTGTGAACCACAGCTCACTAGGGCTCTATGTAACAAATGCTGATTTACTAAAATCATAACAGTTGGCATCACGGACAGGATGGTAGAGTTGTGCTTGCAACTGACCACAGGGAATGTCTTTTTCCTCCAATGCCGACTGACTGGCTCTCCCTGGGGGGTAAATCTATCCGGAAGCGGTCCACGTCTGCTGGTGTTCATTTTCTGCTACTTTGCAGAAACAAACTTGTGGTTTAAGTCCAATGTTTACTTATTGGTCTTCTGTCTGAATGATCTATCCATTGTTGAAGGTGGAGTGCTGAAGTCTCTTAATATTATTGTGTTGATGTCTATTTCTCCCTTCAGGTCTGTTAATGTTTGCTTTATATACTGAGGTGCTCTGATGTTGAGTGCATAAATATTTTCAATTTTTGTATCTTTTTGAAGGATTGACCCCTTTATTATACAGTGACCTTCTTCAGCTCTTTTTATAGTTTTTGGCTTCAAGTCTGCTTTGTCTGATACAAGTACAGCCACCCCTGCTGGCTTTTGGTTTCTATTTGCATGGAATACCTATTTCCATCCTCCCATTTTCATTCTGTGTGTGTCCAATCAGCCTGGCCCGAGCTCCTGGCTGCTTCTCAAACCTTTGTGATTGTCCAGTCTGCCATTTTTGTAATTAGTGGCTCCCAATAGTTGAGGGTGTGTCAATATCTAACAGAGTCCCAAAGGGAAGGATCACGATTAGCGCCTAGATGCAGGCTAATTAGAAGCTGGACCACTCAGGCCGCAGCTGTGAAAGGATGGAGTGAAACCCCTTCCAGGAAGAAATTGGGAGATGGGCATTTTTGCCTGTTCCCTCTGTACTGAGCCCGGGTGTGTAGCTGCAGGGGGAGTGGCGAGGAATCTCCTGCACGTTTAAAAACTGCTTCTGTGTTTGCTGTCGTCCTGTGGCTCTTGTGAATGCAATCCCCACTGACTATCAGAGCTAGGTGATTTGGGGGCCTATCCCTCCTGTAGAAGCCTTAAAAGTTGGGACACTAGATGTGTGATCCAAACCCTTTGCTCCTCAGGGAGAACAGACCTAAATGAAATGGAACTGGGGATTCCCTCCCAATTGTGTGGTGCTGTACCAGGGTCAGGGTTTATAGTGAGAGTGTGTCTTAGGCTTTCCTACCCATTTTGATGTGGGTATTTTCTCATTTGTCTGATGTGCAGGAGTCACTCAGCTAGTTTCTGATTTCTCTCAGGGAATTGCTCCATGTGTAACTGTATATCTGATGCATCCATGGGAGGAGGCAAGTTCAGGAACCTCTTATGTCACCATCTTGATCCCTCCTTCCTCTTTCCTTTTTCATTTCAAAACTTTTCCCTCTTAAACTCACTTGCTTCCTATATCCTAGGAAAATGAGAATTTTTCATAAGCTCCCACTACCCCATCTACTCATCCATCATACCAGCCATGATTCTTCCTTTCTGTTACTGGGAATGAATCATCCATTCTCCTAGATAGGGCCAACTCATCCAGCAGCAGTGTGCTGGAGCTGCTCCTATAGGCTCACAAGGGCTGATTGTTAATATTTCAGGAATCTTGTGATCTGGTTATATTATGGAAATCAGTAAATGCTAAAAATTCGTGCTCTTCCTCTTTCCAGGCGTGGAAGCAAGTACTCCTTGCCTATTTATGCAATATACCTTAAGCAATATATATAATGTTGTTTTGCACATTTAAAAGTTTTGTAAGGGACTTCTCTGGTGGCCCAGTGGTTAAGAATCCACCTGCCAGTGCAGGGGACACGGGTTCAATCCTTGCTCCGGGAAGATCGATCCCACATGCTGTGGAGCAACTAAGCTCGTGCACCACAACTACGGAGCCAGCACTTTAGAGCCTGTGAGCCACAACTACTGAAGCCCGCACGCCTAGAGCCCGTGCTCCCCAACAAGAGAAGCCACTCGCCGCAGCTAGAGAAAGCCCATGTGCAGCAACGAAGACCCAACGCAGCCAAAATATAAACAAATAAATAAATAAAAATTTTAAAGATTTGTAAAAAAAAAAGTTTTGTAAAACTGGTTTAATATAGTATGTTTTCTGATAAAATGTTTCCCCTACAACATTATGTTTTTGAGACGTATTCAGGTTGATATGTGTAACTCTAGTTCATTAATTTTTATTGTCCTGCCCCATTCCATTATTCTCTGCTATATTCCTAGAGCTTCGAACAGTGCCTGGTACAAAGCAGGCTCAATACATATTTATTTGATGGAACGAATGAGGTGTGCCTGAAGTTCTACCTCTGCTGTTCTCTGAGTTAACATGTTGCTCAGCTATTTGGGAGCTTAGTAGATCTTAATATACTGACCCACTTGGATTTTCAAATCTTTCTAAGGAATTCATTTTGCATATGCTTTACCACCAGAAGAGGGCAAACATGGAGAGAATAATAGGTAAGAGATGGCAGTCAGTCATAAATGTTGGACCTTACCTGATTTGGAGACTCAAAGCCACCAGGTGGCAGTATGAGCGTGTTGGAAAACCAAGGTCAGGGATCCGGGATACTGGGGTCTCTGCATGCAGGTGGGTGCCCCAAACACACACAATTCCCTATTTTTTTCTTTTGATCAATTCATCTTTTATTAACATTAGCCTTCTGCAGCTTTATATAAGTTGTTGCTTTATGTTTTCCCTTACATTCGACAATACTAATTTATTGGAGCAGAGCAAAGCAGATTAAAAATTTTTTTCATTGAGATAAAATTAACATAACATAAAAATCAACATTTAAACTATTTTAATGTGCACAATTCAGTGGGTTTTAGTATATTTACAAAGTTATGCAACCATCATTACTATCTAATTCCAGAATATTTGTATCACCCCAAAAAGAACCCACCTCATACCCATTTAGTAGTCATGTCCCATTTTCCCTTCCTTTCATTCTCTAACAACCATTAATCTACTTTCTGTCTCTATGGATTTGCCTAATCGAATCATACAATATACAGCACAGATTTTTTTTCCCCTTTCCTTTGTTTTCTCTTTTGGCCGCACTGTGTGGCATGCGGAACTTCCCTGACCTGGGATTGAACTCGCACCCCCTGCAGTGGAAGCGTGGAGTCTTAACCACTGGACCGCCAGGGAAGTCCTGTAGCACAAATTTTTAACGGCAAGATTTATCTATGGTATCAAAATAAGGCTATATTTCATCTAAAATATCAAAGTTATATACAGGATGGAAAAAACATATGGTTTTGGAACAATTAGTTGCTTTAATATTTCCTACCAGAGTTTTAAGAACTACCCAAATTGGGTTTGCCTGCCCTCTTGGGCAGGAACACATCTCAGTTCCCTCGATTGCTGTGAGACAGAGACTAAAGGATGGAAACAACAAAGACTAATTAGCAGGGTTCACGTCCCCTTAATTCCTTAGCAAATAAAAAGCAAAGCGATATCTAGACATCACCCATCAAGTACTCAGATTCCTGCTGAAGTCCGGATTCTTTCATAGTCTTCATGGCTCTGGGCCTGAAACTGGCTGCAAGTGGTCCCTGATGGGTTTTGCCCACAGCCCACATCCCACATCATGGACACCCATGGGGACAGCTGAGCTATTATCAGCAAAGGTTGAAGGGAGCAGGGAGAAGGATTTGTCCTCCTTTTACAACTTTCCCAAGGGGAGAAATTGTGAGTTCATGGCAACATTCAATCACAATAACTTTCTTAATCTTGTTTGAGATACACAGAAAATAGATGCTCTCAATGTGTTTTTTTTACAGGCAACTATATCAAGAACAAAACAACTAGAATTTCTAACCCAAGGGGATGTGTAAGCAGGGGATTTAAAGATGCTTCAAATTCTCTCTCTTATATGGAATAGCACCTTCTCCATTTGGAAAGGGCACAGGTCTTTCCTCAGAACAGTTGTCACTGGCTGTTACTCTGCTGCCCATGAAAAAGAAAATCATTGCTTGTAGGTGATGCTTGGGGTCAACTGTGTAATGTGAACAAGTGACAGAGTGAGCAGAGCTCTGAGTCTGTCTTCTGTGTCAAGGAGAACGCTCTTCATACTGAAAATGGTTAAACCAAAGTGGGTTAGAAGAATGAGAGTATCTAACTCGTGCAGAGATCTAAATAACTTCAATCATCTGGACTATGTGAATTATGTCCAGCATACTCAGACAGCCCAGAATGAGTGGTTGAACAAATGTTATTTTGAAAATCAGGGGGAATGAAATCAGGATTGGATATTGGTGAATACAGAGGCAATTTTCCAAAAGGAGAAGGTGGAGAACCCACACCTAATTTTATCCTGGGCAAGACTCAAGAAAGGATTATTTAAGGTATTGTTTATGTGCTCTTACAGAGTAAGCACATCATTAGAAGTGAGAGTTTGCTAGAGACATGTATTTTCAGATTAATTTCCTTTCTTTTGACAAGATTAATGAATTTGTAGAAGAAGAAATGAAAATGAGAGTAATCTTGACTTTTGCAAGGCTTTGGAATAGGTGTCTCATTACGTCTTCCAGACTCCAAGGTCTTTGAGTGTAGGAGATTATGCCCCATTTGTCTTTGGGTTCCCCAATGCCTAGAACAGTTTTATTTTTAAATTTATTTTATTTTATTTTTTAAAATTTTATTTATTTGTTTATTTGGCTGTGTTGGGTCTTTGTTGCTGTACGTGGGCTTTCTCTAGTTGCGGGGAGCGGGGGCTACTCTTTGTTGCGGTGCGTGGGCTTCTCATTGCAGTGGCTTCTCTTGTTGCAGAGCATGAGCTCTAGGGACGCAGGCTTCAGTAGTTGCAGCAAGCAGGCTCAGTACTTGTGGCTCACGGGTCTGAGAGCATGTGGGCTTCAGTAGTTGAGGCTCATGGGCTCAATAGTTGTGGCATGCAGGCTCAGTAGTTGTGGCACGTGGGCTTAGTTGCTCTGTGGTATGCGGGATCTTCCCGGACCAGGGCTTGAACCTGTGTCCCCTGCATTGGCAGGTGGATTCTTAACTACTGCACCACCAGGGAAGTCCCAAGAACAGTTTTAGTAGTTTGCTGAAGTTTGTGCTCTGGATAAACAAATAATTGAATAAAGGAAGCAGTAAATATGACTCTAATGCTAATACAATTGAATGGTTACTGGCTAGACAATCTTGCCTAAAGGATCCAACCAGTGAATCAATATCAAACTATACAAGCAAAAAATTCAAATTGTGAAGCAATAAGTATAGGACAATACCATTTCAATTTTGAAAAATCATATATTTGCATAGTAAAATAGGGAAAACCTTTACATATTATAGGCAGGTGTGTAAACTAGTATAGCTGTTCCAGAAAGCAGTACTTAGTGAAATTAAAAATGTGGTATACTTTATTTATTTTGATTTTTTTTAAAAAAATATTTATTTTATTTTTGGCTGTGTTGGGTCTTCATTGCTGCGCGTGGGCTTTCTCTAGTTGCGGTGAGCGGGGTCTACTCTTTGTTGCTGTGCACAGGCTTATCGCGGTGGCTTCTCTTGTTGCAGAGCACAGGCTCTAGGCACGCAGGCTTCAGTAGTTGCGGCGCGTGGGCTCTAGAGTGCAGGCTCAGTAGTTGTGGCGCACGGACTTAGTTGCTCCGTGGCACGTGGGATCTTCCCTAACCAGGACTCGAACCCATGTCCCCTGCATTGGCAGGTAGATTCTTAACCACTGTGCCACCAGGGAAGCCAAAAAATGTGGTATACTTTATAACCCAACAATTTGCCTCCTGAGTCTGTATTCCAGAGAAACTCTTCACAGATCCTCAAGGAGATGGAAATGAGAAAGTTTATCATGGTTTTGTTTGTAGCAAAGAATATGAAGCAACGTAGGGCCAGGACCTTAGATGTGAGCAAGAGGGGCCTGTGCTCTGGACCCTGCACTTTATTATAAGTTTTCAAATATCACATAGATACAAGAAGTACATTTCTTAAAGTACATATGGGCACCTTGGTCTCTGACTTGGTGCTTAGGATGGCAGGGCCTGACCTGTAACCTACACACCCTCTTTTGTGACTAATGATATTCAGGCTCCAGGGAAATGCATCCACATATCTTGTCTTATGTCCTTTAAAAAGGTGGCACTGAGGGAATTCCCTGGTGGTCCGGTGGTTAGGACTTGGTGCTTTCACTGCCGAGGGCCCAGGTTTAATTCCTGGTTGGGGAAATAAGCGTGGTATGGCCAAAAAAAATAAATAAATAAGATTAAAAGGTGGCACTGGGCTTCCCTGGTGGCGTAGTGGTTGAGAGTCCGCCTGCCGATGCAGGGGACACGGGTTCGTGCCTCGGTCCGGGAGGATCCTACATGCCGTGGAGCAGCTGGGCCCGTAAGCCATGGCCGCTGAGCCTGCGCGTCCGGAGCCTGTGCTCCACAACAGTGAGAGGCCCGTGTACTGCAAAAAAAAAAAAGAAAAAAAAAAAAAAAAAGGTGATCCTGATTTAGACTATTGTGAAGGTCTGTAGGGTGTACTGGGCCAACTTTGGACATGGACATAGAGGACTTGGAGCGCCTGAGTGGCAAAAAAAAAAAATGCTTAGGTAAAAGGGAGAAGACAAATTAATTACTTAACAAATCCTTACTCTCAGATGCTACAATGCAATAAATTCTTGCATAATGCAGTGTCCTTTCCCAGTAGCGCTGAGCATCCCTTCCTTTGCTTCTCTCTTGGTATTCCAACTTGTAGTTCCTCATACATTAGCACTGTGTTTGCAGCAGATAAATATAGCAGCTGAGGAACATTTGTAATAATGAACAATTCATATTCCTAAATGTGTGGTTTAGACATAACATGTGTAAAACAGAAAACTGATTCTTTACATTGGCAACTAAATGGACACCGAATATTAGAATTATGAATAGTTTTATTTTTATAAAAATATGTTAAAAGATTTAAAGTTTTAGAAAACTGAATTGAAAATTCAGCTTTATTTAAACTTTTTTTTTTTTTTTTTTGCGGTACGCAAGCCTGTCACTCTTGTGGCATCTCCCGTTGCGGAGCGCAGGCTCCGGACGCGCAGGCTCAGCGGCCATGGCTCACGGGCCCAGCCGCTCACGGGTCCAGCCGCTCCGCGGCATGTGGGATCTTCCCGGACCGGAGCACAAACCCGTGTCCCCTGCATCGGCAGGCGGACTCTCAACCACTGCGCCACCAGGGAAGCCCTATTTAAACATTTTTTGACTGAATACTCTGATAGCCATTAATTGTAATTTATATATTGCCTTTTAATGTACTAAATACTTCTGAATATTTTAGTAGAAAAATACTTTTTTGAAAAACATACGTGAAATTTCATTTCAATTTTTCCTTTTACATGTATTTTAGTTTACTTTTAAAAAGAAAATACATTTAAGTTGTGTAAAGTCAATATATTACAGATTATTTTAAAATCTGGATCATTGAGAATGAATATAAGTCAAGGTCATTATAAATATAGAAAATATAAAAGTGGAGTTCGAAAACAAAAAAAAGAGCTGAAAAGAAAAGAAAGTCTTTGAAAGAGGGAGTCTTCTTAAATTTTTTAAAATTGGAAACAATGAAAGCAGGAAGACTTCTATTGAGAATGACCCCCATGAGATTCTTGAATAGGAGATTACAATTTTTTATTTAATGGAGATTTGATAACTGATCCAATGCAGTGCGCCTGGGAAGAAAATTATTCTCTTCAGATTCACAGCTTAAACAGGCCAAATGAATCTCTGAAATTTCACATTTTTTATTAATAAAGATTTAATGACTAGCTAAAGCAATTCAAATGAATAGAGAAAAATCAACAGGTTGAATGATCAAGAAAAAAGCCTGAGGCTTTTCAGTGTTTATTGAGCAATGATCCTGAAAAATGATCCTAGATAATCACACGCTTCTGTTTGAAATGAATGGTTATAATTTTTCATTTCTATTTTCACTTAGCAGAAAATGTAGTAATTCATTTTATACCAAAATGCTTTCAATTGAAATTTAGAAACTCTAGAAATAGTATTTTATATTTTAAGTTTAAAGAGTTAAGCTTTTTTTAAAAATTTATGTAGGCTGCACCGGGTCTTAGTTGTTGGAAGCAGGATCTTCATTGCGGCTTGTGGCATGTATGCGAGATGTAGTTCCCCGACCAGGGGTCGAACCTGGGCCGCCTGCATTGGGAACACGGAGTCTTACCCACTGGACCACCAGGGAAGTCCCTGTATTTTGTTTAAAGGCTATGTGTGTTTTTATACTGTAAGACATCTCACAACCAATTTTCAAGGTCAGCTTTGACTAATGAAGGTATTTGTGACTGGAAATATTTAGGTTCCTGAATAAAAGAACAGAAATGTCACTGGCACATACAAAAACACACATGCTATTACTGGAACTGGAAAAAAAAAAAGGCTGAATAAACAGCAAATGGTGATAGCTTCACCATCAGAAGTAAACGCTGATGTAGGACGTTATTATAATACTCTTAAAGTAACATTATTTTAACAGCATAACATATCAGAGAATAGTGGAACATTTTTAGATTTAGAATAAATGATTTTGAAAGTTGAAGCTAGAATGGCTCAACATTTAAGACAGATAGTGATCACTATCTAGGGTGGAAAATTAAATATAAGATTATTAATATGGTGGTTAGCAAAGCGAGAGAAGAAAAAATATGTAAAAAACCCTGAATCTTTGTACTATCAACTTCAACTAGGTTGTACAAAGTCATGTTGAATAATTTTATATGCACGCACATTTGAACTACCAAAAAAAAAAGTGGAAAATTAAGGAATGTTCCATTAGTATTACCCCTGATATAAAAAAGTATAGGCTTTTGGCTTAAGTAAAGAACTAAAAAAAGATTTTATAATTTTTAGCACTGATTGAAAAGATTGCTGAAGGCAAGTCTTCTAAAAAACAAATCTGGCAGAAACTAACACAACAATGTAAAGCAATTATACTACAATAAAGATGTTAAAAAAAAAAAGAGCAAGTTAAAAAAAAAAAAAGAAACAAATCTGGATGGTCCTGGAGGCATGTTTCTTTCCCTCATCTGGTAGGTTAGCAGAGGGCTGGCTCAGAGACACTGAGCCTGTTTGCAGAGGGACGGTTAGGCTGCCACTGGTGCCAGTGTTCCTACAGGTAGAGCTTCAAGGCTCTTCTCAAGGCCGTCAGTATAACACCTCAGCCTTAGGTTTACACACTCCTTGTCACTCTTCCTGGGCTCCAAATCCCTTGTTATATTCTTGTTTCTTGGAGAAACTAGATATTCCCTACACTCTCTTAGTCCACTTGATAAATATGTAACGCAGAGAGGGGGCAGAGTCCTTTCTCCTTGAGTTCTGTTTGTGGCGTTTGTGCTGACTAACCCCTTGCCTCAGACAGGTGCCAGGGACTTTGACCAAGGTGCATTGAGAACACCTATGCCAGGCCTGTGCTGTGGGGTAGTGAGAGTTCAGGGGACTGTGTATGCTCTACCAGTAAATCCTATGTTAATAGATGTACCATGTGGCACTAGTGGTGTAAGTCTATGACTGTGATCCCCTCCATGCATGATAAAGCCTATGATACAGGTCCTGTAAAAATAAAGTGCACATGCGATAATTTAGCCCCAATCTGGAAACATTCATGAAACCACTTCTGAACTTTGTTCAAATCTGTTAGACTTAATCATGTCAACAGCAGTCATATTCTTTGGAACATATCAAAGATCACCTACAACGTTCTGGATCTGCCCAAACATTGAACATCTTGATGAAGCATATACAAAATCACTCTTGACCACGTGAGGAAAATGCTTCCTAAATTTTGTCAAACTAAATGCATTTAATTTAGACAAGATACAAGATGCGTTAGAAAAGTTAAACAAAATAATAGATTTTGAGCAAAGAGCAACTTGTGGCCTTTGCAGGAAAATGAAATTTACTTTGAAGTTGCACTGGCCACAGTGATTTGGTATAAACTGTTCATTGTTATTACTAATATTAGCAAAAGCTTTACAAAAAACCCCTTACTTAGCTAAGTTTCACTTTTGAAAATAATAAATTTTTTAATTTTAGAGAAAATAGTTTTTCTAAATCAAAAGGTTTTTGACAAAGATGTCATTCAATAAAATATAAAGAAATTAGAGCAAAGAAACAAAGGTTTTACATAAATTTCATAAATAAGAAGATTCCTGTACAAATAAACATCAAACTAATTTCCATAGAACATGTTTTCTGGCCATGATAGATTAAGATATAGTTCAAGTGAAGAGCGATCTGAACAAATTGATTAGCATACTTCCAGTTTTGGTTTTCTTTGTAATATCCGAGCATTGAAAATTTGGAAGAAAAACTTAAGGAATATTCTAGGGACCTATGTTTCTCTAGAAATGTAGATAATGAAAATGGCAATATAACTGACAACTATTTATATGGTAAAGTGAAAAATTTTGTAATATTTTTTGTTATAATAATTTATCATATGCATTATAATTTTTGAACATGATGGTATATCATTATAATGGTATATGAGGATAGAGATAAGAATAATGGTTACTCATAATGGAAAATAATATGAAAAAGAATATGTATATATATAACTGAATATATATGTGTTTATGTATAACTGAATCACTTGGCTGTGTACCAGAAACTAACACAACATTGCAAATTAACTATACTACTTAGGTTTCCATCTAAATCTTCCAGACTCTATCCTTGAGGCTGCCTAACATTTTTGTCAGTTGCCTGGCTTAAGAAATTTAGGGCTGGCCCATTGGGATGCCATATAGATTTTTAAAAGTCTAAGGAGAGTACAGGAATATTTATATGAATTTATGACTAATATGTTTAAATTCTGCCATCATCATCTTTCAAGCAGAACTTGAGAACACAGATTCTAGAAATAGAAGGTCTGGATTCAAATGCTGATCTGCCACTTTTTAGCTGTAGGACACTGGGAAAGTTATTGGACTGATCTCTATGAGTTTTCTCATCTGTAAAATGGGAATAATTATAAACTTTATGTCTTAGGGTTACTTTGAAGATTAGTTGATTTAATACATGCAGAGTGCTTAGAACAGTGCCTGGCAGAAAGTAATTGGTCACTTATTCTTTGCTTAATGATGCAGAAATCTAGGACTTTGAGCCAAACCTTTTGAGCAAATCCAAAGCTATTTTTTTACCCCCACCTGGAGTGAAATACAAGTCAGTATTCTTAACTTGCATACTGGAATGTAAATCTTGCTCCCTAAATGCTCATTCATGAGGCTCTTCAAGGTCCTTGCCGTCTCACCATGAGTCCTGCTTCTGAGTTTTCACTCACGTTGTGAGCCTTATTAAAACAACAACAGCAATAGCGACAAAACTGTCCTTTCCCATTGCAAAAGTAATACATCTGCATTGAGAAACTTTGGAAAATAACATTTGTCCATAATCTCAGCAGCCAGATATGCCAATTTTAATACTGCTGTTTATGTTCTCTTAATCTTTTTTCTATGCATATGTGTATATAATTACCAAACTATCATTACACTGTAAGTACTGATTTGTAATCAGTCTTTTCACTTAACAGTGTATTGAGAATATCTTTATATGTCATTAAATATTCTTTCATTACATCATTTAAATGGCTGCATTGTATTCCATTATATGGATGCACAGTTTCATAACTTACATTTGTGTGTGTGTGTGTGTGTGTTACGCGGGCCTCTCACTGTTGCGGCCTCTCCCGTTGTGGAGCACAGTCTCCGGACGCGTAGGCTCAGAGGCCATGGCTCACGGGCCCAGCCGCTCCGCGGCATGTGGGATCTTCCCGGACCGGGGCACGAACCTGCGTCCCCCGCATCGGCAGGCGGACTCCCAACCACTGTGCCACCAAGGAAGCCCCATAACTTACTTTAATCTGTCCCTTGTAATTAGACATTAAGAAAGAATAGTTTTTTTTTTCTTTTTTGCTATTATAGTTGAGACAGAGGAAAAGAAGCCCTGGGTTGGTACTATCAGCTTATGATGTTAGTACTATCAGCACCTGATGTTGCTATAAGCTGGCCTGGCACAGCTAGGCCTTGGTATTTTCCTGATGAACATAAATAATTTCATAGAGCACTCACATCAGATAAGGCTACTATGTGATTGTGATAAATCAAAACAAAACAAGACCACTTCTTTTTTTAGGGTTTATTATTGTTTTCATTTATTTATTTTATTGAAGAATAATTCATTTACAATGTTGTGTTAGTTCCTTCTGTACATCAAAGTGATTCAGTTATACATATATATGTATATATATATTCTTTTCCATTATGGTTTATTGTGGGATATTGAATGTAGTTCCCCATGCCATACAGTAGGAGCTTGTTGTTTATCTATTTTATATATAGTAGTTTGTACCTGCTAATCCGCAAATCCTAATTTATCCCTCCCTCTCCCCCTTTCCCCTTTGGTAACCATAAGTTTGTTTTCTATGTCTGTGAGTCTGTTTCTGTTTTGTAAGTAAGTTCATTTGTATCATATTTTACATTCCACATATAAGTAATATCATGTGATATTTGTCTTTTTCTGTCTGACTTCACTCGATATGACTATTTCTAGGTTCATCCATGTTGCTGCAAAGGGCATTATTTCATTCTTTTTTATGCTTGAGTAGTATTCCATTGTATACATCTACCACACCTTCTTTATCCATTCATCTGTCGATGGACATTTAGGTTGTCTCCATGTCTTGGCTATTGTAAATAGGGCTGCTATGAACATTGGCATGCATGTATATTTTCGAATCAGAGTTTTCTCTGGATATATGCCCAGGAGTGGGATTGCTGGATCATAGGGCAACTAAAACAAGAGCACTTCTTATTCATATCTGAACACAGACAAAACTTGTACATTGTCCAAATCACAAAAATGACCAAACGTCTCCCTATCCTGGTAAAATATGAGTGTTTGCTGCTTCTTTACCAATATAGCTTTAGCCTCATTCTAGTCTTTTCTACATCTAGATAAGGCTTATTAAGACAACTAATCATAATTGCTTCTGTCTCCTGATGTCGTCTAATATTGTTTGACCATAGGTTTCTGATGATCTTTTGGCTGGAGGGCATTGGGACAGTCATCTTAGTTTTTCAATTATTAGCTGTTTTGTATCTGCAAAAAATATTTCCTGTTAAAACAATAGGTATTTAAGTGGCACAACCTGGGAGAAATGTTAAACATTCATTTCTATAAATTCCATAAGTTTTACCCCTATATCAATCAAATTATCACAAAGCAATATGTTTGGAGTGTATTACCCTAGGTTCTGTCGGAAATACATACCTTTTGTCTCATTTTACATTATATTTTGACTTTCTTAGGAGTCATATAAAAAGTCATGCTCCAAGGTAGTATACCTTTGTATTTTTTATAAAATGTCTATAGAAGTATACATAAGGGACTTCCCTGGCAGTCCAGTGGTTAAGACTCCACACTCCTGATGCAGGGGGTGTGGAATCGATCCCTGGTCGGGGTACTAAGATCCCACATGCTGAGGTGCAGCCAAAAAAAAAAAAAAAAGTATATATAATTATTTCATATTACAGTTAAGTGCTAGGGAAAAAAGTAGATCTCCCTTAGTGGTAGTCGTTCTCCATAGAAAGGCTCCAATGAACCATGCTTTCTGATATTCACATGTTTGTGTAGTAGACCCTCCCACAATGAATCCGGCTTGCCCGGGACTTGTGCTAACAAATAGCATATGGCAAAAGTGACACTGTGCTAATCCCAGGCCTACCCTTTAAGAAGACTGGCAGCTTCCACCTCTAGTTTTTTGGAATGCTTCTTTGGGGAGCTCTGAGCCCCCATGTCAGAAGTCCAGTTACCCTGCTGAAGAGGCCACGTGAAGAGACCAAGTGGAGAAGATCGATAGAGAGGGAGAGGCAGAGGCTCCGAGACTACATGGATAGAAAGTGAGCCCCAGCCCTTCCAGAATCCCAGCTGAGTCATTTTCTCAGCTGCCTGACAGGATGTCAGAATTATGAGTGAATCATCTGGAACCTCTCCAGGCCAACTGAGCCCCCAGATGTAGAACACCAGAACCACCAGGTGATGAGCCTAGCCGACCCACAGAATCCTAAGAGTTAATAAAGTGGTTGTTGTTTAAAACCACTAAGGTTTTGGGTGATCTGTTACACAGTAACAGATAACTGGATACACCCCTCTTATGATCTGGTAAGACTGTTGCCATTTCTTCTCCTTACCTTACCGTGAGAGCTATGGGATTCATGGAGATTTTCCTTTCCACCTTCTCTTCCAGAAAACTCAGAACCCTTTCGTATTCATTTTGAATGTCTTCTCTTTGTTGTTTTGTTTGTTTTTTGTTTTGGTATAATCATCTTCTTTACCTTCATCATCTCAACTGGCCACTGATTTCCCACTCCTGAGTTGAGTGTTTTTCTCCCTTGTACTTTGTGGCTGATATGCATCCTTGTATTATATATCACTAAAAATTGTTTCAAATCCTTTGTCAAAGAGGTGAGGTAAAAGCTGGAGATAAATGTATATAGTGAATACGGGGAGGTGAATAGCATTTTGGATATAAGCATGAGTTTGGAGTGGAGATACACATGGCTCTGAATCTTGGCTTTACACCTTACCAGTTGTGAGATCTTGGGCATGTCATTTAACTACTCTCAACCTCAATTTTCTCATCTGTTAAATGGGAATAATAGCTACATGTTACAGTTGTACAAAATAAACTGAGACAATGTATGTAAGGCACATCACAGTAGGCACTTGATAAATAATTATTAACAGGGAGAGCAAATTTCTTAAACAACTTAATCAGGATCTAAAAAGATGCAACAGCCCAGAACAACAGGCCAAATCTACTAAGGTAAAATTTGTAAGCATAAATTTGATACTAATTTTTGAATCCCAACTCTTCTTTTTATTATCTGTGGCCTAGGACAAGTTACTTAAACTTTTAAAGTCTTAGTTTCCTCACACAATGGTATTTTAAAATAGGGCTTCTTGTTTCCATTTTATATGAGTCCCCCCAAAATGCTACCAACTATCCTAAATTCCAAAGTGATGGATAAGATCACCAAATCAGGAGCTGAAGAGGAGGTGGTTGAGCAGATTACCCAACCTTAGCTGACCATACCCCTACCCCAAGGGGAAGGCTGGTAATTAGAAGAGGATGTTTGGAGAGAACAGTCATTGTCAGTATCCTGTGAGGTCTTACCCCCAGTGTGGGTCCCTCTCAGTCATTACATTTCATTTCATGTGTCTTTTTATTTTATTTTATTTATTTTTTGCTGTGTTGGGTGTTCGTTGCTGTGCACAGGCTTTCTCTAATTGCAGGGAGCGGGGGATACTCTTAGGTGCGGTGAGCAGGCTTCTCATTGTGGTGGCTTCTCTTATTGCAGAGTACGGGCTCTAGGCGTGTGGTCTTCAGTAGTTGTGGCTCACGGGCTCAGTAGTTGTGGCTCGTGGGCTGTAGGGTTCAGGCTCAGTAGTTGTGGCTCATGGGCTCTAGAGCACAGGCTCGGTAGTTGTGGCGCATGGGCTTAGTTGCTCCGTGGCATGTGGTATCTTCCCGGACCAGGGCTTGAACCCGTGTCCCCTGCATTGGCAGGTGGATTCTTAACCACTGCACCATGAGGGAAGTCCTCATGTGTCTTTATTCTCCTTTAATCTGGCCAGTTCTTCAGCAGTTTTTGTCTTTCATGACCTTGACAACTTTTAAGGTTATAGGTCATTTATTTTGCATCACACCCCACAATTTGAGTTTATGGGACGTTTCCTCATGATTAGTTGAAAAATTTGCATTCTTAGCAGGAATATTTCACCACTGATGCTGTGCTCTTCTTCATACACCACATCAAGAGGCACGTGGTGTCAGTTTGTCCCATTGTTGTTTATGTTAACTTTGATTGCTTGCATAAGGTGGTGTCTGCCAGATTGCTCCACTATAAAGTGACAATTTTCCCATTTGTAATGAATAACTATTTTGAAGGGAGCTATTTTTTTTTTTTTTTTTTTTTTTGCGGTACGTGGGCCTCTCACTGTTGTGGCCTCTCCCGCTGCGCAGCACAGGCTCTGGACGCGCAGGCTCAGCGGCTGTGGCTCACGGGCCCAGCCGCTCCGCGGCACGTGGGACCTTCCCGGACCGGAGCACGAACCTGTGTCCCCTGCATCGGCAGGCGGTCTCTCAACCACTGAGCCACCAGGGAAGCCCAAGGGAGCTATTTTGAGACACTATAAATCTCCTTCTCCTCATTAAACTTTCACCATCTATATTTAGTATCCACTGATGATTCTTGCCTGGATCAATTAGTGTTATAATGATTGCAAAGTGAAAAGTTGGAAGCCAATTTTATGTGGCACTGGATATTTTATTTACTGTACTAAGACTGTTTCAGAAGACTAAAAAGTAGATTTCTTATTTTCTAAGAGTGACCACAAAAGTCACAGGATTTGCCTTAGATTTCATCCCTACAGAACCGGTTTGAATGGAACGTGGAGAAAAGCAAGATAGTAGTTTTTCCAATTATGATTTATGAAGTCCCACCTTATCAGTGTATCAGCCATACTCATATGTAACATGAAATAATAATAGTGCCTACTCCATACATTGTTGAGTCAAGTGAGATAATGCAAATAAAACAATAAGCACCTGCTGGTATACCCACCTGTTTGTATTGTGACTTTGCTTCTCCTCCTAACAAGAAGTGAAGTCTGTTTATCTACCACCTTTAGTCTGAGCTGGCTTGTTTCTCATTTTGGCCAAGAGAATGTGGGAGAGCCGTCATTGTGGGAGTTCTGAGCCTAGGTTTTAAAGGGCCTTGCAGTTTCTGCTCTCGCTTTCTTGCTGTCCTAACGCTATTGGTAAAGTAGTCTAGATCCCTTAGGGACAAGAGACTGTGTGGAGAGACCTGGAGCTGACAGCCAGGACAACTACTAGACACCTGAGTGAAGCCATCTTAGACCACCCAGCTCGGTAGAGCTGCCAGATAATCACAGCTGTGTGATTCCACGTATGCCCAGAAGAAGAATCACACAGCTGAGCTCAGCTCTTTCTGTTGACCCTCAGAATTGATGGACCTTGGAAAAGAGAAGATGTGGCCAAGAGGGGTGGGGAGGTGAGGTGAAGGCTGTTGGGAGGGCACTTGAGGTGGAATGAAGAGTGATTATGTTTGAGGGTATGGGCCTAAAGGGTAGGACTAGGGCCAAGAGGTAGATGGCACAGAAGTAAGATTTTTTTTTTAATATACAGAAGAACTTTGAGCAGAATTTCCCTAAAATGATATAAACTTCCTTTGAAAGTTTTGAGTTTACTATCACTGGAGGGATTTTTTAAAAAAGATTGGATGACCTTTAGATGTCAGGGTGATGTAGAAGGGATAGAGTCAAGTCTCGCATGATTCCCTTACACCTTTATAGTTCTTGGATTCTGAGAAAATTTCTCTGCACATCAGTTTGGCCTGGTAGTTCTGAAAATGCTTTCCTTTTACTATTCACTGTGGTAACACTTTAACAGTTTTCTACAAGTTTACAGCAACAAAGATGATTCATTGCAAACATCTGTCAAAGCTATTGCTTTTTTGTCCTTTTGGTTTATAAAACTGCAGAGTTTGAGCTCCTGAACAAACTCCTGCCCTCTTCTGAGTCCCTTAGAATTTTATAAATTGTAATAATTAAACAAATTCTAAGACACCCATTTTTTTCTACACATTAACATCTCTGAAATCAGGATGTGTCTGCATTCACCATCAGCCAGGTGGCAGTTATGACATAGATGTAATATCAGTAATTATGGTCATAGCTTTTCGAATTGTCATCACTTCAACTGAGTTAAAGGCATTATTGGTACCATATGTATTGAATGTAACTGATGTAATTGATGTATAGACTGACAGAGTGGTAGAGAATCACAGAGACAATTGGGAAGTGATTTTCTTTCATTGTAATTTATAAAATAATGACGGCAATTGACGGCATCAATTGATACTGATGAGATACAATAGCTATTAACTTAGCTAACCTGTATTGGTGCTTACTGTGTGTTGACTAGGCATGGTATGAAGGGTTTTACATGGATTATCTCAGTTTAATCTTCACTAGAACTCTACAAGGTAGGTATGTTTATTATCCACATTTTTACAAATGAGGAAATTGAGGCTCAGAGAAACTAACGTTCCCAGGGTTTTGCCCTTACTAAGGGATGGAGGCAGGATTCAAACAGGCAGTCTAGCCTTAGAACAAGGGTTTTATTTATTTATTAATTTAATTTAATTTATTCATTTATTTAAGCCAAATCTATTTATTTATTATTTTTGGCTGCACTGGGTCTTCATTGCTGCTCGCTGGGGCTACTCTTTTTTTTTGATTGCGGTACGCGGGCCTCTCACTGTTGTGGCCTCTCCCGTTGCGGAGCACAGGCTCTGGACGCGCAGGCTCAGCAGCCGTGGTTCACAGGCCCAGCCGCTCCGCGGCATTTGGGATCCTCCCGGACCGGGGCACGAACCTGTGTCCCCTGCATCGGCAGGCGGACTCTCAACCACTGCGCCACCAGGGAAGCCCTGGGGCTACTCTTTGTTGCGGTGTGCAGGCTTCTCATTGAGGTGGCTTCTCTTGTTGTGGAGCACAGGCTCTAGGTGCATGGGTTTCAGTAGTTGTGGCACACGGGCTCAGTAGTGGCACGCAGGCTCAGTAAATTGCAGCGCACAGGCTCTAGAGCGCAGGCTCAGTAGTTGTGGGGCACGGGCTTAGTTGCTCCGTGGCCTGTGGGTTCTCCCCGGACCAGGGCTCGAATCTGTGTCTCCTGTGTTGGCAGGCAGATTCTTAACCACTGTGCCAGCAGGGAAGTCCCAGAGCAAGGGTTTTAAAGCACTACATTGAACTGCTTCACACTAGCAGTAACATTTTTTTTTTTTGGCCGATTTCATATGCTCTCTTATTTTGAAATTTCTTTTTTATGTGTTTTGTCTCCCCATCTAGACCTTAAGGATCATAAAGTCAAGAATCTTTTTTCTTTTTTATCTCACATTTGGGTCTTTAACATCCTGGCACTGGGCCTAGTTAATGCTTATTAAATGTCCAAGGGCAGGATAGAATTTTACACTCTGTGTTCAGACTTGGTCTTAGGTTACAGCCTTCCTCTGGGGGGTTATGTCAAGGCTAATTTAGTTGCAAAACACATAGACTATAGTGGAATTGTGTCTTTTTTGTTAGTGTAGTATCCAAGGCCTTCACCTGGGGAATCTCTCATGAGATGGCAGCTTTTGGGGAGTTCATGCTGTGTTCCCCTCCTTGATTGCCCCAGAAGAGAGTTCTTTCCTCCCTAACACTTTGCAGCTGGAGCAGGTGGCCTTAGACTTGACCTTACAGCTTCTCCTACCTGCCGCCTTAAGTCTGCAGCAAACGATGCAAAGGTAAGAGGTCATTAAGATTCATTAAGGGTACCTTCAGAGGCTAGCAGTGTTGCATAGTAGTGGTAAAGGGGTTCTGGCCAGACTATCCTTGTTAAAAGACAATTGTTGGGCCACTGGACATTCCAACGATGCCTCAGTCCCTATCCATCTTCTCAGTTTGGTTCTATAGCCTCTTTTCTATTCATTGAACCCCTGACATATTTCCTTTTTTTCCTTAAGATAATTACAGTTAGTTTCTGTTGTCTGCAGTCAAGAAATGCTACTGATCCCTTCAATCAAGACGGCTTCAGGCAAGGTAAATTTATTAGAGGGATACAGAGGTGTCTCATGAAACAATTCAGACGGGTCTTCCCTGACCACCCTGTATAAAATAGTTCCCATCCCCCTTGCCACTCTCCATCCTCTTATTTTGCTTTACTTTTCCTCGTAGCATTTACCATCTCCAGACATAGCATCCATTTGTTCATTGCTTTCACTGGACTGTCAGTCCATGAGAGCAGGGACTTTGATGGCTCACTGCTATTTCCCCAGCACCTGGCACATTGCTGAATGAATACTTAAATAAATGAAGGAGAACCGAGGCTCATAAGGGACTGCAGTTGAAAACTGGAAAACGATCGGGACCTGGGGCTGTTTCTCTCCTAAGGGTCAGTCTGTAGGGCCACATGTTTGTTCATCTTTACCTTTCTCTTCCCATCTGCTTTTTGGCTTCTCCCTACAGACTAAGATGGAGGGAGGGAGGAATAGAGAAACAAGATGGTTTAAACCAGAGGTTTCTAAACCTAGTGGCTCATTAGAATCATTACAGGATCATTTTAAAAACATTGATTCCTGGGTCTCACTCAAGACCCCCTGTATCAAAATTTCCACAAATGAGGCTCTGAGATCTGTAGTTTTAACATCCACATTTAGACAGCTAGGCACTGAATTATAGATGGGTCTCTGAGAACCTCTGCTTTAAACAAATCAAGCTTTCCCCAAAATGTTTAGAGTTGACGTCTTCAACAAATGTTTACTGAGAATACCTAATAGGAGCCAGGCATTGGTGTAGGTGCTAAGAGTCTGTAGGAAAGAAAACTAAAGTCTCTGACTTTCTTGTGGTTAATCCCATACACAGGAAAAGCGAGGGAAATGTCTTCTTTCTTTATTCATTCCATTTCACAAGTATCTTGAAAACAGATTGGTACTATTATTGTAAGGGTAGGGTCCTAGTTGAGATATCAAAAGACCTAATTTCTAATCTTGCCTCTGCCACCTACAGGCTTTGTCTTCTTGGGCATGTCATGTCCCTACTCTGAGCCTTAGTTTCCTCAACAAAAAATTGGGATAGTATCCTCTCTGTGTACCTCTTGGAGAGTTATAACAATTAGAAGAAATAATGCAAAAATGTTTTGAAAATTACACAAATGTCAGCTACTGTGTTTTTTCCACAGATCGTATTGTTTCTATACATTGTTTAGAACACTTTGGTTGTGTGTTCCCAGCAGTCACAATAACAGAAGAATAGTGTTCCAAAGTTAATAATGTCCTTTTATGATTGGACTTATCTACCACCTGGTCTGAGTTAAGCACATTATAAACATTATATCACCTTGAATTTCTATAACACTTATTACTGGTATCATATTTGGTAATATCTATATTGCTCTTTAATGACTTTCCTTAAAACTTGTTTTTCCAGCCTCCTCATAAAATCATCAATCACGGGCCTGTTTTGTGCTTGCCATGTGTTCTCCAAGGAACCGGGTATAAAGATGGGAAGTTGGTGCTCCATAAATACCTGTTGATGGAATAACTGAATGGATAAGGTTATTTTTATGATAACAGAGTGTGTGCCCTGTTTGTTATCATCAGCCATAGGAGTAGGGAGGCAGGAAATGAGGAGAGACTGTAGTTAATGCCTGCATTAAAGTCTTTTTCTTTGTTTCCTCCCTCTCACTTTTTATGGAATCTGAGAGAGATGGCTGACAGGAGGTGGGTGGGAATAGATGGATCTGACAGGGACTAGCGTTTTAAGGCTGCATCTATCTGTTCTGCTAAAGGATTGATCTGAGTAGTGTACAATGGGGAAGGTATTGGAATATGTGAATTTTATAGTACATGTTAAAGTGGAACTTATGACAGACAAAACTCTTGGGATTGTAAGAATTAAAATGCAATAAAGTTGGGTAATGCTTAGACCAAAATATTAATACAACTCTGCATTATGTCACATCTTTTCTCTAAATTTGCAACGACTTACATCTTTTTTTTTTTTTTTTTGCAGTACGCGGGCCTCTCACTGTTGTGGCTTCTCCCGTTGCGGATCTTCTCAGACTGGGGCACGAACCCGTGTCCCCTGCATCAGCAGGCGGACTCTCAACCACTGCGCCACCAGGGAAGCCCACAATGTCATACATCTCGATTGACAAGATCTCATAATCTATTTGAGGAAGAGTAGGTAGAGAGATACCTAAACATTTTTTTAACGAATGGGTAAACTAAGTCATAGCCAAGGAAAGTGGCTTAATCCTCGGGATTTATCAAACATGGTTATTAAAAATTGAATCAATTTTATCTAATTTAGAATATTCGGAGGCTTTAATTTCTAAATCTAGCTGCTTATGTGGAAAAAATGTATAGTAATGAGCTTTGAATGCAATAGCATTCATCAAGTCATTTGCTTTAATGGAGTAATTATTCTGAATTTTATAATAATGAACAAAATATAGGTAATTTTTGTGGTTAGGCAAGTTAGCAAAAAAAAAAAAAAAGATAGATACTTGCACCTTTTGGTTGGTTAAAATCTATCTCCCTAACTGTGAGCACCTGCTAGGAGATATAATGGTCATTATGATCTTGATAATTTGAATGCTCATCTTTGCATTTTTGCAGTTTACATTTGGGAGTTTAAATAAATAAGATCTGCTTTCTATAAAGGAAAGCCTAAATTTGAATTAGGCAAGATATGATGAGTTCTTGCTGGACTTGGATGTATTTATTCATTGGCAAGAGCAACCTGTGTTGTGCAATCAGTTAATGGTCACAGGACATAGCTTAGGGGCAGAGAATTAAAATACCTGTCTTGCATGTACACACTGCTATATTTAAAATAGATAACCAACTAGGAACTACTATACAGCACAGGGGACTCTGCTCAATACTCTGTAATAACCTAAATGGGAAAAGAATTTGAAAAAGAATGGATACATGTATATGTATAACTGAATCACTATGCTATACACCTGAAACTAACACAACATTATTAATCAACTATACTCCCATATACAATTAAAAAAAAACTAAACATTGTTTTTATTTTGATATAGGTTTTTCTACATACTGTTAAATGATATATATGTGTATATACATATACAAAGACACATTTAAATAAAAACATATCATATTGTATACAAAACAAACCCCCAAAATCCTGTCTTGGCCCAAACTCTTTATTACACTTTTGATTAGGAGCTTTTCCTGTGGTTAGCAGGCTCCTCTCACATTACCCAACCCCAAAGAAGGGCAGGTTAGGGCCTCCCTTTTCTAGCCTGTCAGACTCCCCCAGACCAAACCCTTGGACCACTATGTGGAAAAATAGAACTGTCCACGAAGGGTCTGGTATATCACAGAAACAAATCACAATGTAGGAGGAGCAAAGATTCTGTTAACTTGAATGTACCCCTCAAAGCCCAGTGGAAGGTGCTTCCAGTTTTAGGCTTTCCCAACCATAGCGTCCTTCAGGGAGGCTCCCTTCATTTCTGACCTGTGTCTCTCCCTCCTGCTGTTCTCCATATTTCAAACTCTCAGGAAAGAGCCACCATTTCCCCACAGGTTTAGCCCAGAGTTTAGCTGATTACATTCTTTTGACTCTAGGTCTTCCTTTGACAGATGAGTGGGCGGAGTTTGGCAATACATCCCACTGCATCTAAGAAAAAGATTTCTAAGTTGTAAAGTGCTATAAAATATAACAATAATTATTACCTTCAACATTCCAAATTAATTTACTCTTTGTCTACCCAGATGTGAGATAGAAGGGAGGTGATGAAAAATCTTGAAAATAACAATAGATGAATCTTTTGGCCAGGGAAACGTCTATCAAACTGCAGTTATTAACTATATATGGTATCCAGAGATTTGTGTATGAGGCCAGTAGGAAGATTTATTTATTCATCGTATATTTACCGAGTGCCTTCTACCAGTGTCTGGAAACAATGGATAGTAATGTGTTTATAATCTAATAGAGGAGGTTGCTTTAACATACATAAATATTAGATAACAAAATAGAATCTCACAGACAAATACATAACTATCTCCCCATCTTAAAACTTTGCGTGGCTCCTCAAATTAAGTAAAAGTTTCTTAGTTTGGCATTTAAGCCTTCTAAGTGTTTGCTCTCTCCTCTCTTTCTGTTTGTCTGTTTGTTTGTTTGATGTATCTCTATAGAAGCATTGTCCAATAGGAATATAATGCAAGCCACATATGCAGTTTTATTTTTCTTTGTAGTCATATTTGAAAAGTAAAAAGAAACAAGTGGATTAATTTTAATAATGTATTTTATTTAACCAATATATCCAAAATATTATTGTGTTAACATATAATCAGTATTTTAAAACTACAGAGATATTTTATGTTTTTTGTAGTAAATTTTCAAAATTTGGTGTGTATATTACACTTACGGCACATCTCAATTCAGACTAGCCACGCTACAAGCTCTCAAAAGCCACATATGGGGCTTCCCTGGTGGCACAGTGGTTGAGAGCCCGCCTACCGATGCAGGGGACACGGGTACGTGCCCCGGTCCGGGAAGATCCCACATGCCGTGGAGCGGCTGGGCCCGTGAGCCATGGCCACTGAGCCTGCGCGTCCGGAGCCTGTGCTCCGCAGCGGGAGAGGCCACAACAGTGAGAGCCCCACGTACCTCAAAAAAAAAAAAAAAAAAAAAAAGCCACATATGGCTAGTGGCTACTGTACTGGACAGCTCAGGTAATCTATATCCAGGTTATCCCATGTTTTGTATACATGACCTGTATTGCCTCTTTTCCTTTGTGCCTGCCTACCATGTGGACTTTTCCCACTCAGATAGAAATGTTTTTTCTCTACATATAATAGATACCACACTCTACTGTGGCTTCTTATATATTTGTGTTCTCCCCCCTCCCCTTACCATAAGAGACTTCCCAGTCTCAATCCTCTCCCCATAGGGTTCCTCCTGTCTTAAGAGGTAGCCGTTAACCTCCTTTTTATGGTACCTATTTCCTTCCTCTTCTTTACTGTTTCAGCACCTAAGTATGCATTCTTTATTCATGTTTTTGAACTTTATAAAAATGGAACAATACATTATATATTCTTTCGAGAGTGGTTTCTTTTTCTTAACATTATATTTTAAGATTCATCTATATTATTGCATGTAGTTTGTTCATTTCTCTGTTATATTCTATGTCTATTATTATATGACAATTTATCCATTTTGTTGTTGATAGAGGACATTGGGTTGTTTACAGTTTTTAGCTATAACAACGGTACTGCTGTTAACATTCTTACACATGCATCTTGGTGCACATGAGCCTTTCTTAGGGTATATACCAGGAAGTGACATGCTTGGTCATGTACAGGCCTGTATTCTTAGTCATGCACAGGCCTCTGTACTTTAGTAGATAAGGCCAAACAATGTTTCCAAACTGCTCTATTAATTTACTCTCCCTATAGTAAAGTGAAAAATTCCTGTTGCTCTACTCTTAGTGAGAACACTTGTAATTGTCAGTCTCTTTCATTTTAGCCATTCTGGTCGGTGGTGTAGTGTTATCTTGCTGCGGTTCAAATTTCCCTGTTCTCTTATAAGATTGACACTTTTTCACAGGTTTATTGGTTATTTGGATTTCTTCCTCGGTAATTTGCCTGTTCATTTCTTTTTCTTATGACTGTAGTTCTTTATATATCCTGGATACAAGACTTCTCTTGGTTCTATATACTGTAAATTTTTTTCAGCTTTATTGAGCGATAACTGACATACAGTTCTGTACAAATTTCAGGTGTACAGCATAATGCTGTAATTTCTTATTTGATTCTGAGGCTTGCTTTTTAGCTCTTTTAACGGCGTCATTTGATGAAACCAGGTCTTAAATATTAATGTAGTCAATTTATCAGTTTTTCTATTATAATTAGTGCTTTTGGATTAATTAAAAAAGTCTGTCCCCTACTCTTGAGGTCATGGATATTTGCTCCTATTTCATCTTCTAAAAGCTTTATTGTTTTGCCTTTCAAATTTATGTCTAATATCCACCTGGAATTGATTTTGGTGTGTAATGTAAAGAGCCCAATTTCATTTTTTTCCTTCCAAATGGAAATCTATTTGTCCCAGCACCAATTATTGAAAACCATCCTTTAGGCATTGCTCTGCATCCCCATCATGACAACGTAAATCAAACTTTCATGTACAGATGAGACTTTCTGGGCTCTTTATTCTTTTTTTTTTTTTTAAATATATCAGAGGTTGGCCGACTGCATCGGTCTCCTGGGGGAGGGGCTGGCGAGGCTCAGACCTATCGTTGGGAGCGGCTGTTGCTACTGAAGGCTTGGCGCATCTCTGCGCTCTTCATTCTGTTTTATTGGTATATTGGTGCATCCTTGATCCAATACCACACTGCCTTAATGACTATGGCTTTATAATAAAGCTTGATATCTGGTGACGCAAGTCTTCCTCCTCTTCCTCATATATACTTGTTTTATTTCCTCCTCTTCCTCATGTATACTTGTCTTTGCTCTTCCGTAAACTTAAATTAGCTCGTTAAGTTTCTTTCTCTTTCTCACACACACATGCACGCACACACACACACACACACACACACATGCACACACAGAAATCTACTGAAATTTATCTGGAATTGCACTGGGTCTACAGATTAATTTGGGGAGGCTTGACATCTTTCAGTATGGAATCTTTCAATCTGTGAACGTGTTATTCTCTCTTATTTGTTTAGGTCTTGTTCAATGTTTTTAAAATGTTTCCTTCATATAGGTCTTGCACTTCTTTGATTTATTCCTAGATATCTGATATTGGTTTGAGGGTATTGTAAGCTTCAAATTCTCTAACTTAAAGAAAATTCAATTCTCTTTTTTTCCTGGAATATAGAAATAAGTATTTTTTAAGAATACTATTTTTGTGTCTATTAACCTTGTTAAACTTATTAATTGTAACAATTTATCTGCAAATTCTTTTGGATTTGCCACGTACATAATATTGATATTATCTGTGAAAAACAACAATTTTGTTTCTTCCTGTTCAATCTTTAGTCGGTTATTTTTGCCTTACTCCGTTGGCTACGGACATTCGGGGCAAAAACGGGCATTCTTGTCAGTAGTACACTTTTAATCATACTAAGCCCTTCTACCTCAAGCCAACAGCGTGTTAACTGTTAGTTCCCAGCTGGAGGGTATGAGTGAGACGCCTACGCTCTCCTTTCAGCGTCCGCAGCGAATTAAGGCAGAGAGAACTCCTCCCTCAAGCTAAGCTCATCCGAAAAAGGAGCCTGCAGGCGCCTCTGGTTGCTGTGCAACGGCGTTGTCCTGACCCGGAGTAGGTGCCGACGGGTTAGAAACACGTGCCGCCTCTTCCGCCTTCCGGGACTACATCCCCCACAATGCCGCACGTCGCGGGCGGCTGGTGTCCGAAGTGGGGGAAGGGCCGGGCCAGGAGGCGGAGCGGAAGCGGAGTGTGAGGGACGAGAGGAGTAAAATCTCCACCAGCTGAGAACCAACCTTATCCTTGATTCCCAGCCCCGGCGTTTCTCCATCCCGACCTGGAGGCTGTTTCGCAGGCGCAGGAAGCTGTTGACGCCCGCTAATCGGCTTTCGCTGCGCAGCCCCGGCTTGGAAGCCCGTTGGCGTCGGCGACGGTGACGAGAAGCCCACAAACAAGGTAATGGGGACTGGGCGAGAAGGAAGGCGTCTCCGCTCGCCCTGTCCGAGTCTCTGGCTGAGCCCCTCGGGCCGGCGGCCGCCCCTCCTCTGCCGCACTCTGCACCGGTCCGCACGCCGCCCCATCGGGGCCGCTGCCGCCGGGCGTCTACGGAGCCCCGGCTCGGCCACTGGCCCGCAGCCCCCGGCCACGGCCGGGGAGGCTATTTGTCCCTGCCCCTCAGGGTCTGACAGCCGCGCCCCCTTGGCCCCGGGCGGAGAACCGAGCGTGGCTCGGGCTGCGTGATCCGAGCAGGGCGGGCTCGGTCCCGTGGCCGCTGGCGCTGGGGAGCGACTGACCTGAGCTGGGGGTATGGAGAGCCCGCGAGCCAGCCGCCCTCACTTCTCTTTCAGTTTCTGACAGCTCAGTTCTCTTCTGCTTTGAGAGAGAGAAAGTCAAATGCCCTTTTTAGATTTCCTCTTCAAAACTCAGCTCCTGGGTGACTGGTAAGGATGAACTTAAACAGCTGTGTCGACTGCGGCTTATCCTCTCGCAAGCCTTAAGACAGCCGGGGTTCCCATCCCGCTCGACGCACTGCCTGGCTTTAATGACCTTGGTTAATTAAAGGCTCTAAGCCTGAATTTTCTCACTGAATGGTGGTAACAGTACACACCTTTAAGATGCTAGAATAAGAAGTAATATGCTTACAACGCCATGAATTCTTCGCTTAACGAAAAAATTCTCTTGAGTATGATACATTAGCTATACTTAAGTGGCCCCTAGATTGGTGAGTTTTGTGTTTTTCCTTGTTTAATCGTTAGCACTCTAGGTTGTGTGTTCTTCACTTTATATGTACCTTGTTCACCTTAAACCTAAGCAAAGAATTCTTTAAAATATGCTGTTTCTCAATTTCTGCTGTTTTAAGATGGCTGAGAATGTTCTTAGGAAATTGATGACTTTGCTTTTCTGTGGATCAGCTTTAGGTTCAAGGACTTACCCCACCCCCAGCTGTGTCCTGTAGGGGATCCTTAGAGGAGCTTAAGTGTTTATTCTGGCAGAATAAGCATTTAGGTGTGCTGCAGTCCTGACGTGGGGCTTCACCATCTTTACCCTATGCCAACTTTTTTTCTTCCTCTCTCTACACTTTCCCACTGTTCAGTAATTTCCCATCTTTGGGATTTGTGTTTCCAAGTTGTAGTTTTTGGTCTCAGGAGAAATTGAATGATTGCAAGACATTTTATAAGGAATGACTTGAAACATTTCACATTAGTTCTTCTTCAGTTTCGATTGTTCTTGCAGTGTTTTCTCTGAACTTTAGTGACATAGGTGTTGAGTTTTTCTCCAGGGAAATCATTATGGTCCTTAGTTGAAATTGTTTTCAGTTAAAATGTCTGTTCTGTACTACTCTGAGTTCAAGCACTGTTGTGCAGTCTGTGAAATAACATGTTCTGAGTAATGCTATGTAAAGGTACGATGAGGAAAAGCCAGTGGAGCATGATGAATTTTGTGTAATGTCTTGAGTGACGCATACATTAAAAAAATACCTTTACAAAGAAAAGGAGAAATTTAATGAATGCATTTCATAAGAATACCAGAGAACCAGAGAGTAAATAAGTGAAAAATTTAAACTGTGGGAGATGGCATAATGCACATAAAGATTTCTGATTCATTTAAAAATGTGTGGCAGAAATACTCGTTTTGAGTAAAAATTTTTCTGTTGGTGATATTTAGTGCTGTTTAGGACAGAGAGTAATGGCTGTAGAAATAGGAGGCCTTGGTTCTTGTCCTACCTCTGTCGCTATTTATACAACCTTAGTTTCCTTTGCGGTCCTCAATTTCCTTCTCTCTCAAATAGTGAATTGATCTGATTCCAAGGACTCTTCTAACTCAGACTTTGCAACGATAAGTTTTTTTAATGTGGAAAAAAAAATGATGTAAACCCTTTTAGTCATTTATTTGTGTCTTAGGTTTTTTTATTTTCCACTCACCTTGAGGAAGGGGATATGCACGACAGAACTAGAAAGCTGCCATAAACAGGAATCTCTCCTGACCACTTCATCCCTCTTTCATGAGCTGCACATGTTTTCTCTGCATTTTTGACATGCTTAGTTGTCTTCCTCCCTACTACGTATCTTTTTTTTTACTCATAGCCTCTTTATTATGCCTGCTTTTATATAACTTGAGTTTGTCAATCCCTAATTCAACTTCATTGTTTGTTTCTGTGATTTCTTTTACTTTTTGCTCCTACCCCCAACATATTGGTTTTTTTAGGGGCCAATTTTTGTTGGAGGCCTCAGGCAGAGGTGCCCAGTGCTAGTCTAGTTAGCTGTGGAAGGGGACATGGGGTCATGCGGCACAAAACATGATTGGCTGAGGCAGTGGGGAGGTCAGGTTCCGAGACGGAAATATCTAGTAGTGCGTAATATATTTTGGAGTAAACTTTTACTGTGACATAGTGATTGGGTAGTTTACCTTTTGCTCTAACATTCTCTTCTTAACCCTGACTTATTTTACCCATTTTCTTTTATCTGTCTTCATACTCTTCAATGTTGTTGTCTTCTCTTGCCTTTCCCCAATATGCCATCGAAAACTGATCTTATATGTTGAGATGTGATATTTCTGTATCTTAGCTGGATTTTTTTTTTTTTTTTTTTTTTTTTTTTTTGCGGTACGCAGGCCTCTCACTGTTGTGGCCTCTCCCGTTGCGGAGCATAGGCTCCGGACGCGCAGGCTCAGCGGCCATGGCTCACGGGCCCAGCCGCTCCGCAGCATGTGGGATCTTCCCGGACCGGGGCACGAACCCGCGTCCCCTGCATCGGCAGGCGGACTCTCAACCACTGTGCCACCAGGGAAGCCCCTTAGGTGGAATTTTAGTGTAGCTTCTCCCAAGGCAGTTCACATTTTAAATCTTAGACCTATTTAGGAGTGGATGCTGTGTCCTATGTTAAATTTTTTCCCCTAGATATTAGCCTTAGGCAATATTATGGAGAGAAAATAGAAAATATTTTAGGAATGAGCCTTTCCTCTGAAATTACATTCAAAGACAAGTCTGTGGCGTACTTATTTCTTTTTTTGGAGAGAACTCTCTGAACCTCTGCGCTCTAGTGAACATACTGTGTCTTTTTGTAATAAATATCTGCTTTTCCAGCTATAAATTCCTTAGGAGACCAATAGCCAGTGATTCTTCTAGCACCTTTGGCTGAATGAGAGCTTCTGTGCTTGCTAGTTGCTGCTATCGCTGTCGATAGTTACTTTAGCTATAGTCAACGGCACAAAAAGTAGAGTGCTGAATGAATGCAAAAATGGGATTTGAAGGAAAGATTTCCAAGGTAGGATTGGCCATCTATTAATTTTTTCAGCCTTGCTATTGCAACGTTTGCATAAAAATATCAATACAAGGAAGTATTTCAAGATAGGCCGTGTGAAATGTAGTGTTTTTAATATTTTTGACTGCAACCCGTAGCAAGAGATCTTCTTACCTCAAGACTCCATAGATATGTAACTGTGTGTGCATATCTATGTATGAAAAAAATATATATAAAAAAATGAAAAAAGGTTCACAAAACAAAATCTGTATTGTGTACAACCTACTCTGATGGTTTCTGTTTCATCTTGTTGTTTAAAAAGTGCCAGTTGAAAAGTAGATTCTTGTTCCTTGCTTTTGAAAAAACACTGGAGTCCTGTGCTGAGAGTTTGGATGCCTAATTTCCCCCAGTTTTTTGACATTGGGTAGTCATTATCCTCCTTGTGCTTCCCTTTCCTTGTCTTTAAAATGAGGGTGTTCTAGTTTAAATATTCACTGATTCTCCATCTTTACTTTTCCCTAGTAATAATGTTGTACTAACATATTTGTCTTTAGGTCTTTGGCTAGGGAGAGACCACTGAAAAATTGCTCAGACATCTAGTTGCTTGCACGTTTGCTGTTTGGCACGTGGCATAGTAGAGCTTTGAACAGATCTTTGCTTATGTGTAAATCTTGTAAATGGAAGTGAATACATTAAGACCCGTAACACAGTAAATATACAAATTAAGAAAAAAATTTCCCCATGTTCTTTGTTTTACTACTTTTGTGTTTTTTAACAAGGAATATTTTAGAATTTGAAAAATTGTATTTAAAATGCTTAATAACAATTGTAAAGTAACATGCCAGTGGATTGCTATATAGACTTTATTCCTGCCTCATCTTACGACCGCCCTTTTCATAGTAGAAAACGCCAAAAAGAGTATGTTTTTCTGTGTAAAGTCCACCATGTCAGGTCATTACTGTTCATATGTTACTGAACAGTGGAACTGTCATTTTCTTAAGAAAGGGGAATACAGAGCTTTCTTTGCTTGTGAGTTTCCTTTTGTTCACTTTGGACAATTTCTCCAAACCAGGCCATTCCATGTGGGGATTGGGATCCCTCTCATTCTCCTGTGTTTGTACTGAGGAGACTAGGAATGAGGAATTTACTCCTCCTCCCAAGATTCTGGTTGGAATTCTAATGGTTTTAGTTAGAAGGAAATTGGAACCAGACTTTGTACTTCCTCTTCTTTCTCAGATCAGACCTCCTTAGAGGGCCTTCCTTGACCTCATAGCTCATATAGACTCCTCACACATTCTCACATCACCCTGTTTATTTTTTCCGTAGGTTTATCACAAGCTGCAATTGGCTTGTTTCTGTGTTTGCTTGTTAACCATCCCGCTCCTACTAAAGCGTGGTCTCCAGAATAGCAGGAATCCTGTCTCGTTTCATCTTTTACATTTCCTGTTTCTGGCACATAGTAGGTGCTTTAATAAATATTGTGAATGAATAAGTGAGCAAATGAATGAATAAATCAAGTTCTTTCATGCTTTAAATGAAACTGCACCTAGTAAAGGTTGTGTTTGAATATGGGTCTTTCTGCATACCCCCCACTCCGTTCCTTTTTTTTTCTGGAAATGTGTTCTTTCTTGTCATTGTATTTATTGATCATGGTGAAGATATCTACATCCAGAAGACCTTGTATTTATCTTTGTTTTACTTCATATTTTTTCTATCGTAGTTTTTTGCCTATGTTTAAAAAAAAAGGAGATCAAAGATTTCTTAAATTCTTCTTGTAGCAACTTTGTAATACTTTGATTTATGTGAATCAACATATTTGAACTTTAATATGTGAACTTGATAATTTAAAGAACAAATTACACATCTTCAGAATTTTAGGATCATTGCCCTAAACCGCCATTACTGTTTTCTTGTTACGTTCCTTTAAAGCAAAAAAGAACAAGGTTCATTTAATACTACAATTCATTCAGTACTGACAAACGCAATCCTTCTAATGGAGGTACAGGAGGTAGTATAGAATAGAGAAAAACCTAAATACTGAGTCAGGACCTGTGTTCAGGACCAGTGCACTTTCTGCCACTAACTCATTGCCTCATTTTAGGCAGGACAGTTAACATCTCTGGGCTTTAGTTCTTTCATCTGAAACGTGAGAATACTGAATTAGATTTCTTCTCAGGGCCTTCCAGCCTAGAAATGGATAATTGAAGATACAGTTGTCTCTCGGTATCCGTAGGGCATTGGTTCCAGGTCCACCTCCACCTTTACCACCCCACAGCCATGGATACCAAAATCTATGGGATGCTCAAGTGCCTTATATAAAATGGCGTATTATTTGCATATAACCTACACACGTCCTCCTGTGTACTTTAAACCATCTCTAGATTACTTATAATACCTACTACAATGTAAATGCTATGTAAATAGTTGCCGGTGCATGGCACATTCAAGTTTTGCTTTTTGAACTTTCTGGAATTGCTTTTTCTTAAATACTTTCTATCTGCCGTTGGTTCGGTCTGTGGATGATATGCAACCCACCAACTGTAATTTTATCTTGAAATTTCCATCTCCTCTGCCCCTCACCCCCAGAAACATTGCAGGGAGGTCACATTGGTGCTTGGGAGATGGTGGGGTTAGGCTCAGGGGTGTGCTTAAATATAAGGCATCTCTGCTGATTCTTCTCCAGGCTGTATGGGAGTTGTGGCTGCAGTGTAGGGCATGTTACTCTTGCCCTTAAAGGACCTGGGACTTAAAGGGACAAGGCTTACACACATGATAGAGTGATATGATGTGTAAAATCAGTTGGTATAAAGTAATGTGCTGTGAGATGTGAGAGAAGGCCAAAGTGGGCTAGAGTAAGGTTATGAGGTTCTGAAATCCTTCTGGCGCAGGTAGCATTTAAGCAGATACTCTAGTCTCATTTTAGGCTATATGGAAGAGGAACTGTTCTCATCAACAGCATGGTATTATGTCATCTTTTAGGACTGGGTAATTCTTTAGTGACCACTACCAATGTGGTATTTCATGTTGTACAAAAATTCTGCGAAGAAATTTTTTTCAAGACTGCAGCCTGACTGCTACTGACTGAATGAGAGGCTGTAAGGAAGCATGTCTGGTAAATAAAAATGTTATATAACCGTAGGTATTATTGTAAGTAGATAGGGTAGGGGGTCCCTGGAGGAAGAGAACCAGGCATGGCTTTCTTGACATGACAGAAGCCATTTTTGGCCTAAGACATTTTGTGATCTAAGCCTAGCCATAATGCTTGCCCTTGAACAGATCTCAGTAATTAATGATCTTAAGGGCACAGAAGAATGCAGAAACATTCAAGCAAAGATAATGATATCAGTTGTAAAGGCTCCAGGTTCTGTTTCAGTGGTGAAGATTAGCCTGAAGTGCTCAACTACCAGATCAGCTGGAACCTAAGGGATGACTTTGACCTTTTCTGATCCTTCTAACTTCAATCAAATAAAATGGCTGCCCAAGCACCTTCCTGAATATGCATATACCCTTAGCTTAAAACTTCCCGGGCTTCCCTGGTGGCACAGTGGTTGAGAGTCTGCCTGCCGATGCAAGGGACACGGGTTCGTGCCCCGGTCCGGGAAGATCCCACGTGCGGCGGAGCGGCTGGGCCCGTGAGCCATGGCCGCTGAGCCTGCGCGTCCGGAGTCTGTGCTCCGCAACGGGAGAGGCCGTAACAGAGGCCCACATACCAAAAAAAAATAAAAATAAAAATAAAAATAAATAAATAAAAAAACTTCCCCAATTTTACTGTTCCGAGAGACACTGCTTTGGGAAAGATCCCTCCTTACTTGCTGCAAATAATAATAAATCCTTCCTTCTGCTCTTCGGCCTGGTTGTGTCTTTTGGCTCAACACCCATCAAAAGGCGAACCCAGTTTTCGAGTAACATTATTATTGTTACTGAATGAGATAGAGACTGGCTTGATTGGGGGAGATATTTCTGTGATTAGTGGGAAATAAATTTTGTCTTTGGGGACTGGTTTCTGGGAGGGACATGAGAGCTAATCAGGAGTTTTATTTGGGTCTAGTAAAACACCCCCTGTATTAACTCAGGTTACTAAGATTCTTAAGAATTACTGGAATTGCTGTGTACGTACCTGATACTAATAATAAATGTTAACATTTATTGACAGTAGTATGAGGTGTCATTTATCCTCACCAGTATTACATAGGTACTGTTGTCTCCATGATATAAGTGAGGACATTAGGGTATAGGGAGATAAAATAACTTGGTTAAGGTTTTAAAGATAGAATATAGTCACCCCTTTGTATTTGCGGGTTCTGCATCTGTGGATTCAACCGTGGATTGAAAATATTGGAAAAAAAATGCGAGAAAGTTCCAAATAGCAAAACTTGAATTTGCTGCTATTTATATAACATTTACATTGTATTAGGTGTTATTAGTAATCTAGAAATGATTTAAAGTATATAGGAGGATGTGCATATGTTATATGCAAATACTATGCCACTTTATATGAGGGACTTGAGCATCTGTGGATTTTGGTATCTATTGGGGGTCTTGGAACCAGTCCCCTGCAGATACTGAGGGAGGATTGTACTGTACATAATTTTATATGGAGATTGATAGAGAGTTCTTTGAGGCTGGAGGTGGGGTAGCAGTGGGAGTGCTACTTTTTGAAGAGGTGACAATTTAGCTAAATACTAAAGGATGAAAAGGAATAAGCCATGGGGAGAGCATTTCAAGCAGGGCAATAGCAGTTGTATAGACCCTGAGTTCAGAAAGAATTTGGTGTGTTTCGCCTAGCTGGGCTGTAGCATAGTGAGCAAGGGGGAAAGTGGTGTGAGATTAGGACAGACAGAGATAAGGGTAGAAGTCAGCTATGCAGAACCTTCGGGATTGTGGTCATATTGCTGAACACAAGTTTGTATGCCAGATGAACAGTGAGGCCAAACTAACCAATGTGAATTCAGAGCTAGGAAAGGTTTATTGCAAGGACCGTGCAAGGAGAATGGGCAGCTCCTGCTCAAAAATCCTGAACTCTGGAATCTTGTGCTTATCCCTGTTGTATCTTTTTTAAAAAAATTTATTTATTTTTGGCTGCTTTGGTTCTTCGTTGCTGTGTGTGGCTTTCTCTAGTTGCGGCAAGCAGGGGCTACTCTTTGTCGCAGTGCATGGGCTTCTCATTGCGGTGGCTTCTTGTTGCGGAGCACTGGCTCTATACACATGGGATTCAGTAGTTGTGGCATGCGGGATCTGTAGTTGTGACTCGCGGACTCTAGAGTGAAGGCTCAATAGTTGTGGCGCATGGGCTTAGCTGCTTTGTGGCACGTGGGATTTTCCCAGACCGGGGCTCGAACCTGTGCCCCCTGCATTGGCAGGGGGATTCTTAACTACTGTACCACCAGGGAAGCCCGTCACTATTGTATCTTGACTGCTCCTCCTTTGTTTCTGCATTCCCTGCCTTTTGTGAGTATCTGTTTGAATCTCCCGTTTGGAACGCAGGGGAGGCCTAGGAGGCTGCAGCCTTTTCCCTACAAATAAGAAATGGCGGGGGGGGACATGGAAAGACATTTGTACCCAGGAGGACCCCACAGGGTCCTGCTTGGTTTCAGTAAATAGTTTTAATTTTATTCTAAGTACAGTGGGAAACTCTTGAAGAGTTTTTTATTTTAATTAATTTTTATTGGAGTGTGGTTGATTTACAATGTTGTGTTAGTTTCTGCTGTACAGCAAAGTGAATCAGTTATACATATATCCACTCTTTTTTAGATTCTTTTCCCGTGTAGATCATTACAGAGTATTGAGTAGAGTTCCCTGTGCTCTATAGTAGGTTCTTATTAGTTACCTATTTTATACATAGTAGTGTGTATATGTCAATCCCAGTCTCCCAATTTATCCCTCCCCTCCTTTCCCCCTTGGTAACGGTAAGTTTGTTTCCTACATCTGTGACTCTATTTCTGTTTTGTAAATAAATTCACTTGTACCATTTTTTTAGTTTCCACATATAAGCAATACCACACGATATTTGTCTTTCTCGGTCTGACTTACTTCACTCAGTATGACAATCTCTAGGTCCATCTGTGTCGCTGCAGATGGCGTTATTTCATTCTTTTTTTGTGTGGCTGAGTAATATTCCACTGTATATATGTACTGCATCTTGATGGACATTTAGGTTGCTTCCATGTCCTGGCTATTGTAAATAGTGCTGCAGTGAACATTGGGGTGCATGTATCTTTTTGAATTATGGTTTTCTCTGGATATATGCCCAAGAGTGGGATTGCTGGATCATATGGTAGTTCTATTTTTAGTTTTTTAAGGAACCTCCGTACTATTCTCCATAGTGCGTTGAAGGGTTGTGTATGGTAAAATATATAATATAAAATGTACCATTTTAACCATTTTTAAGTGTGCAGTTCAGTAGCATTAAGTACTTTCACGTTCTTGTGCAACCATTGATGTCGGCAGATGAGAGGACCTTGGTCCTTGTCCTCTTTGAAGAAAGAATTCCACAGAGAGACATTGTAAAGCAGGCACAGAGTTTATTGGAGGCACTGTATGTGCAAAGAGAACAAAGAAGCAGCTTATTTAGAGCAGGAGCAAAGTAGAAATACACACCCAGAGAAGAGTGTGGCTATCCTTCCTAATGAGGAGTGCACCAGAAAGATGATTTAAATTCCTTACATGGGGCAGTTCTTCAGGGTTTTTGTTGTCCTCTGGCCAATTATCTTGGCTATTTTCCCACATCTGACCTGTCCCAGGGCCCTATCCAACATGTGTGTGCATCTTTTAGCCAAGATGGGTTCCAGTGTGGAGGCCTCTGGGAAAATTTGACAACACATACTATGGGGGTAGTGCCCTCTCCCTTTTGACCCCTGAGGATCCTTCCTGTGCACGTGCAGCAGGGGAGGTCTCCTTGACCTCAGTAGTGATAGATGTGGTCATCTTATCTCTTTACCCCAGCAGAGCTCAGCTTCTGCCATTAATTTTACCTTGAAGTGTCAGGGAAAACAAACTACAATTTACTCCACTTGACAAACTCCAGCGGCTCAGCCCAGGAGCCCATCTACCTCCTACCTCACCATCACTGCTGTACATCTCCAGAACTTTTTCTTCATCCCAAAGTAAAGCTCTATACTCTAAACTTTATTTTTGTTTTCTTGTTTTTTGTGTTTTTTTAAATTAATTAATTAATTTATTTATTTTTGGCTGTGTTGGGTCTTCATTTCTGTGTGAGGGCTTTCTCTAGTTGCAGAAGCAGGGGCCACTCTCCATTGCGGTGCGCGGGCCTCTCACTATCGCGGCCTCTCGTTGCGGAGCAAAGGCTCCAGATGCACAGGCTCAGTAGTTGTGCCTTACGGGCCTAGTTGCTCTGTGGCATGTGGGATCTTCCCAGACCAGGGCTCGAACCCGTGTCCCCTGCATTGGCAGGCAGATTCTCAACCACTGCGCCACCAGGGAAGCCCAGTTTTCTTGGGTTTTTTTTGTGCTGTGCCACACGTCATGTGGGATCTTAGTTCCCTGACCAGGGATCCAGCCTGGCCCCCTGCAGTGGGAGTACGGAGTCATAACCACTGGACTGCCAGGAAAGTCCCTGTACTCTAAACTTTAAACCATAACTCTCCATTCTCTCATCCCCCTAGCCACTGGTATCTACCTTTCTACTTTCTATCTCTGTATCTAACTCTTCAGGGTACCTATGTAAGTGGCATCATATAATATTTGTCTTTTTGTGTCTAGCTTCTTTAACTTAGTATCAATATAATATATATATATATATATATATATTTTTTTTTTTTTTTTTGCGGTATGCGGGCCTCTCACTGTTGTGGCCTCTCCCATTGCGGAGCACAGGCTCCGGACGCGCAGGCTCAGCGGCCATTGCTCATGGGCCCAGCCACTCCATGGCATGTGGGGTCCTCCCGGACCGGGGCATGAACCCGTGTCCCCTGCATCGGCAGGTGGACTCTCAACCACTGCGCCACCAGGGAAGCCCTCAATATAATATCTTTAAGTTTCATCCATGTTGTAGCTTGTATCAGAATTTTATTATCTTTTAAAGCTGAATAGTATTTCATTTTGTTTATCCGTTAATCTGTTGTTTCCACCTTGCATTGTTGCAGTGAACATGGGTGTACAAGTTCCGCTTTGAGTCCCTGCTTTTGAAACTGAGCAGGACCCTCTGGGGCCCACCTGGGTACAAAAGCCCTTCCATGTCCCCCTTTTCTTACTTGCGGGGTAAAGACTTCAGCCTCTTAGACTTCCTTGAATTTTGAAGGGCAGATTCAAACGGTAATCAGGGAAGTAAGGGTATGCAGAGACAAAGGAGAAACAATCAAGAAATGGTACTGCAGCGATTAAAGCAGTATCCTGGTTCCTCATTAAGGAATATACATAATATCTTTGAACTTTTCTGCAGGAACTAAGGTCCCCACCCAGGTGGCAGACGGTTAACTTCAGGTTGAGCGCAAGATTCCTGGAACACCACCCTGTTAACCTCATCACCAACTGATCAGAAGAAAGTCACACACTCTGCAGCCCTCACCCCAAATTTTGTCTATAAAAACTTCTTCCTGAAAATCATTGGGGAGTTCAGGGTTTTTGAGCACTAGCCACCCATTCTCCTTGCTTGGCCCTATGATAAACATTTCTCTGCTCCAAACTCCCACATTTCGGTCTGTTTGTCCTTGCTGTGCATTGGATACATGAACTTGGGTTCCATAACACTTTGAGTTCTTTTGTAGTTATACCCAGAAGTGGAATAGCTGGGTCAAATGGTAATTCTGTGTTTAATTTTTTTAAGAACTGCTATACTGTTCTCCACAGCATCTGCACCATTTTGTATTCCCAAAAGCAATGTGTAAGAGTTTCAATTTCTCCACAACTGTACTAAGAGTTGTTTTTGATTTTTTTAAATTTAATTTAATTATTTTTTTTACATCTTTATTGGAGTATAATTGCTTTACAACGGTGTGTTAGTTTCTGCTTTATAACAAAGTGAATCAGTTATACATATACATATGTTCCCATACCTCTTCCCTCTTGTGTCTCCCTCCCTCCCACCCTCCCTATCCCACCCCTCCAGGCGGTCACAAAGCACGGAGCTGATCTCCCTGTGCTATGCGGCTGCTTCCCACTAGCTGTCTACCTTACGTTTGGTAGTGTATATATGTCCATGCCTCTCTCTCGCTTTGTTACACCTTACCCTTCCTCCTCCACATATCCTCAAGTCCATTCTCTAGTAGGTCTAGTAGGACACAGTCTTTATTCCTGTCTTACCCCTAGGTTCTTCATGACACTTTTTTTTTCTTAAATTCCATATATACGTGTTAGCATACGGTATTTGTCTCTCTCTATCTGATTTACTTCACTGTGTATGACAGACTCTAGGTCTATCCACCTCATTACAAATAGCTCAATTTCGTTTCTTTTTATGGCTGAGTAATATTCCATTGTATATATGTGCCACATCTTCTTTATCCATTCATCCGATGATGGACACTTAGGTTGTTTCCATCTCCGGGCTATTGTAAATAGAGCTGCAATGAACATTTTGGTACATGACTCTTTTTGAATTATGGTTTTCTCAGGGTATATGCCCAGTAGTGGGATTGCTGGGTCATATAAGTTCTATTTGTAGTTTTTTAAGGAACCTCCATACTGTTCTCCACAGTGGCTGTATCAATTTACATTCCCACCAACAGTGTAAGAGGGTTCCCTTTTCTCCACACCCTCTCCAGCATTTATTGTTTCTAGATTTTTTGATGATGGCCATTCTGACTGGTGTGAGATGATACTTCATTGTAGTTTTGATTTGCATTTCTCTAATGATTAGTGATGTTGAGCATTCTTTCATGTGTTTGTTGGCAGTCTGTATATCTTCTTTGGAGAAATGTCTATTTAGGTCTTCTGCCCATTTTTGGATTGGGTTATTTGTTTTTTTGTTATTAAGCTGCATGAGCTGCTTATAAATTTTGGAGATTAATCCTTTGTCAGTTGCTTCATTTGCAAATATTTTCTCCCATTCTGAGGGTTGTCTTTTTGTCTTGTTTATGGTTTCCTTTGCTGTGCAAAAGCTTTTAAGTTTCATTAGGTCCCATTTATTTATTTTTGTTTTTATTTCCATTTCTCTAGGAGGTGGGTCAAAAAGGATCTTGCTGTGATTTATGTCATAGAGTGTCCTGCCTATGTTTTCCTCTAAGAGTTTGATAGTTTCTGGCCTTACATTTAGGTCTTTAATCCATTTTGAGCTTATTTTTGTGTGTGATGTTAGGGAGTGATCTAATCTCATACTTTTACATGTAGCTGTCCAGTTTTCCCAGCACCACTTATTGAAGAGGCTGTCCTTTCTCCACTGTACATTCCTGCCTCCTTTATCAAAGATAAGGTGACCATATGTGCGTGGGTTTATCTCTGGGCTTTCTATCCTGTTCCATTGATCTATCTTTCTGTTTTTGTGCCAGTACCATACTGTCTTGATTACTGTAGCTTTGTAGTATAGTCTGAAGTCAGGGAGCCTGATTCCTTCAGGTCGATTTTTCATTCTCAAGATTTCTTTGGCTATTTGGGGTCTTTTGTGTTTCCATACAAATTGTGAAATTTTTTGTTCTAGTTCTGTGAAAAATGCCAGTGGTAGTTTGATAGGGATTGCATTGAATCTGTAGATTGCTTTGGGTAGTAGAGTCATTTTCACAATGTTGATTCTTCCAATCCAAGAACATGGTATATCTCTCCATCTATTTGTATCATCTTTAATTTCTTTCATCAGTGTCTTATAATTTTCTGCATACAGGTCTTTTGTCTCCTTAGGTAGGTTGATTCCTAGATATTTTATTCTTTTTGTTGCAATGGTAAATGGGAGTGTTTTCTTGATTTCACTTTCAGATTTTTCATCATTAGTGTATAGGAATGCCAGAGATTTCTGTGCATTAATTTTGTATCCTGCTACTTTAGCAAATTCATTGATTAGCTCTAGTAGTTTTCTGGTAGCATCTTTAGGATTCTCTATGTATAGTATCATGTCATCTGCAAAGAGTGACAGCTTTACCTCTTCTTTTCCGATTTGGATTCCTTTTATTTCCTTTTCTTCTCTGATTGCTGTAGCTAAAACTTCCAAAACTGTGTTGAATAAGAGTGGTGAGAGTAGGCAACCTTGTCTTGTTCCTGATCTTAGTGGAAATGCTTTCAGATTTTCACCATTGAGGACGATGTTGGCTGTGGGTTTGTCATATATGGCCTTTATTATGTTGAGGAAAGTTCCCTCTATGCCTGCTTTCTGCGGCGTTTTTATCATAAATGGGTGTTGAATTTTGTCGAAAGCTTTCTCCGCATCTATTGAGATGATCATATGGTTTTTCTCCTTCAATTTGTTAATATGGTGTATCACGTTGATTGATTTGCGTGTCTTGAAGAATCCTTGCATTCCTGGAATAAACCCCACTTGATCATGGTGTATGATCCGTTTAATGTGCTGTTGGATTCAGTTTGCTAGTATTTTGTTGACGAGTTTTGCATCTATGTTCATCAGTGATATTGGCCTGTAGTTTTCTTTCTTTGTGACATCCTTGTCTGGTTTTGGTATCAGGGTGATGGTGGCCTCGTAGAATGAGTTGGGGAGTGTTCCTCCCTCTGCTATATTTTGGAAGAGTTTGAGAAGGATAGGTGATAGCTCTTCTCTAAATGTTTGATAGAATTCGCCTGTGAAGCCATCTGGTCCTGGGCTTTTGCTTGTTTGAAGATTTTTAATCAGTTTCAATTTCAGTGCTTGTGATTGGTCTGTTCATATTTTCCATTTCTTCCTGATTCAGTCTTGGCAGGTTGTGCCTTTATAAGAATTTGTCCGTTTCTTCCAGGTTGTCCATTTTATTGGCATAGAGTTGCTTGTAGTAATCTCTCATGATCTTTTGTATTTCTGCAGTGTCAGTTGTTACTTCTCCTTTTTCATTTCTAATTCTATTGATTTCAGTCTTCTCCCTTTTTTCTTGATGAGTCTGGCTAATGGTTTATCAATTTTGTTTATCTTCTCAAAGAACCAGCTTTTAGTTTTATTGATCTTTGCTATCATTTCCTTCATTTCTTTTTCATTTATTTCTGATCTGATTTTTATGATTTCTTTCCTTTTGCTAACTTTGGGATTTTTTGTGTTCTTGTTTCTCTAATTGCTTTAGGTGCAAGGTTAGGTTGTTTATTCGAGATGTTTCCTGTTTCTTAAGGTAGGATTGGATTGCTATAAACTTCCCTCTTGGAACTGCTGTTGCTGCATCCCATAGGTTTTGGGTCATCATATCTCCATTGTCATTTTTTTCTAGGTAGTTTTTAATTTCCTCTTTGATTTCTTCAGTGATCACTTTGTTATTAAGTAGTGTATTGTTTAGTCTCGATGTGTTTGTATTTTTTACAGATCGTTTCCTGTAATTGATATCTAGTCTCATAGCATTGTGGTCGGAAAAGATACTTGATACAATTTCAATTTTCTTAAATTTACCACGGCTTGATTTGTGACCCAAGATATGATCTATCCTGAAGAATGTTCCATGAGCACTTGAGAAAAATGTGTATTCTGTTGTTTTTGTTTGGAATGTCCTATAAATATCAATTAAGTCCATCTTGTTTAATGTATCATTTAAAGCTTGTGTTTCCTTATTTATTTTCATTTTGGATGATCTGTCCATTGGTGAAAGTGGGGTGTTAAAATTCTCTACTATGAATGTGTTACTGTCGATTTCCCCTTTTATGGCTGTTAGTATTTGCCTTATGTATTGAGGTGCTCCTATGTTGGGTGCATAAATATTTACAATTGTTATATCTTCTTCTTGGATCGATCCCTTGATCATTATGTAGTGTCCTCCTTTGTCTCTTCTAATAGTCTTTATTTTAAAGTCTATTTTTTCTGATATGAGAATTGCTACTCCAGCTTTCCATTTGCATGAAATATCTTTTTCCATCCCCTTACTTTCAGTCTGTATGTGTCTCTAGGTCTGAAGTGGGTCTCTTGTAGACAGCATATATATGGGTCTTGTTTTTGTATCCATTCAGCCAATCTGTGTCTTTTGGTGGGAGCATTTAGTCCATTTACATTTAAGGTAATTATCAATATGTATGTTCCTATTCCCATTTTCTTAATTGTTTTGGGTTCGTTATTGTAGGTCTTTTCCTTCTCTTGTGTTTCTTGCCTAAAAAGTTCCTTTAGCAGTTGTTGTAGAGCTGGTTTGGTGGTGCTGAATTCTCAGCTTTTGCTTGTCTGTAAAGGTTTTAATTTCTCCATCAAATCTGAATGAGATCCTTGCTGGGTAGAGTAATCTTGGTTGCAGGTTTTTCTCCTTCATCACTTTAAATATGTCCTGCCAGTCCTTTCTGGCTTGCAGAGTTTCTGCTGAAAGATCAGCTGTTAACCTTATGGGGGTTCCCTTGTGTGTTATTTGTTGTTTTTCCCTTGCTGCTTTTAATATGTTTTCTTTGTATTCAATTTTTGACAGTTTGATTAATATGTGTCTTGGCGTATTTCTCCGTGGATTTATCCTGTATGGGACTCTGTGTGCTTCCTGGACTTGATTATTTCCTTTCCCATATTAGGGAAGTTTTCAACTATAATCTCTTCAAATATTTTCTCAGTCCCTTTCTTTTTCTCTTCTTCTTCTGGAACCCCTATAATTCGAATGTTGGTGTGTTTAATGTTGTCCCAGAGGTCTCTGAGACTATCCTCAGTTCTTTTCATTCTTTTTTCTTTATTCTGCTCTGCATTAGTTATTTCCACTATTTTATCTTCCAGGTCACTTATCCGTTCTTCTGCCTCAGTTATTTTGCTATTGATCCCATCTAGAGTATTTTTCATTTCATTTATTGTGTTGTTCATCATTGTTTGTTTCATCTTTAGTTCTTCTAGGTCCTTGTTAACTGTTTCTTGCATTTTGTCTATTTCCAAGATTTTGGATCATCTTTACTATCATTATTCTGAATTCTTTTTCAGGTAGACTGCCTATTTCCTCTTCATTTGTTAGGTCTGGTGGGTTTTTATCTTGCTCCTTCATCTGCTGTGTGTTTTTTTGTCTTCTCATTCTGCTTATCTTACTGTGTTTTGGGTCTCCTTTTTGCAGGCTGCAGGTTTGTAGTTCCCGTTGTTTTTGGTGTCTGTCCCCATTGGCTAAGGTTGGTTCAGTGGGTTCTTTAGGCTTCCTGGTGGAGGGGACTAGTGCCCGGTGTTCAGGTGGATGAGGCTGGATCTTGTCTTTCTGGTGGGCAGGTCCACGTCTGGTGGTGTGTTTTGGGGTGTCTATGGACTTACTATGATTTTAGGCAGCCTGTGTGCTAATGGGTGGGGTTGTATTCCTGTCTTGCTACTTGTTTGGCATAGGATGTCCAGCACTGTAGTTTGCTGGTTGTTGAGTGAAGCTGGGTGCTAGTGTTGAGATGGAGATCTCTGGGAGATTTTCGCCATTTGATATTATGTGAAGCTGGGAGGTCTCTTGTGGACCAGTGTCCTGAAGTTGGCTCTCCCACCTCAGAGGCAGCAGCACCAAGAGCCTTTCATCCACACGGCAGCAGCACCAAGAGCAGCACCAAGAGCCTTTCATCCACACGGCTCAGAATAAAAGGGAGAAAAAGTAGAAAGAAAGAATTAGTAGAAGTAGAAAGAAAGAAATAAAGAAAGAAAGGATGGAGGGAGGGAGGGAGGAAGGAAGAAATGAGGGAAGGAAAGAAAAAAGAAGATAAGGTAAAATAAAATAAGATAAAATATAATAAAGTTATTAAAATAGAAAAATAATTATTAAGAGAAAAAAAAACGGACGGATAGAACCCTAGGACAAATGGTGGAAGCAAAGCTATACAGACAAAGTCTCACACAGAAGCATATACATACACAGTCACAAAAAGAGGAGAAGGGGAAAAAATCATAAATCTTGCTGTCAAAGTTCACCTCCTCAAGCTGGGATGATTCGTTGTCTAAAGGAGGGAAGGAAGGAAAGAAAGAATGAAGATAAAGTAAAATAAAGTTATTAAAATAAAAAGTAATTATTAAGGAAAAAATTAAGAAAAAAACGGACGGATAGAACCCTTGGACAAATGGTGGAAGCAAAGCTATACAGACAAAATCTCACACAGAAGCATACACATACACACTCACAAAAAGAGGAAAAGGGGAAAAAATCATAAATCTTGCTCTCAAAGTCCACCTCCTCAAGTTGGGATGATTCATTGTCTATTCAGGTATTCCACAGATGCAGGTACATCAGGTTGATTGTGGAGCTTTAATCCCTTGCTTCTGAGGCTGCTGGGAGAGATTTCCCTTTCTCTTCTTTGTTCTCACAGCTCCAGGGGCTCAGCTTTGGATTTGGCCCCGCCTCTGCGTGTAGGTCGCCGGAGGGCGTCTGTTTTTTGCTCAGACAGGACGAGGTTAAAGGAGCCGCTGATTCAGGGGCTCTGGCTCACTCAGGCCGGGAGAAGGGAGGGGTACGGAGTGTGGGGCGGTCCTGCGGCGGCAGAGGCCGGCGTGACGTTGCACCAGCCTGAGGCGCGCCGTCTGTTCTCCCGGGGGAGTTGTCCCTGGATCCCGGGACCCTGGCAGTGGCGGGCTGCACAGGCTCCCCGGAAGAGGTGTGTGGATAGTGACCTGTGCTCGCACTCAGGCTTCTTGGTGGTGGCAGCAGCAGCCTTAGCATCTCATGTCCGTCTCTGGGGTCCGCGCTGTTAGCCGTGGCTCGCGCCTGTTTCTTGGAGCTCCTTTAAGCAGCATTCTTAATCCTCTCTCCTCGCACACCAGGAAACAGAGGGAAGAAAAAATCTCTTGCGTCTTCAGCAGGTCCAGACTTTTCCCCGGACTCCCTCCTGGCCAGCCGCAGCGTACTAATCCCCTGCAGGCTGTGTTCACGCCGCCAACCCCAGTCCTCTCCCTGGGATCCGACCAAAGCCCGAGCCTCAGCTCCCAGCCCCACCCGCCCCTGCGGTTGAGCAGACAAGCCTCTTGGGCTGGTGAGTGCTGGTTGGCACCAATCCTCTGTGCGGGAAAAAAAAGGTTTTTTTCATGTGCAAATGGTGGGCATCACAGAAATGAAATGAAAGCGCCAAAGAAGTAGTTAGTGCTGAGAGCTTATATACCATTTAAACAAAGAGCCATAAATTGTGGAAATGTGACAAGACAAAGGAAAAGGAGTCTGAGCTTCTGGAGGTAGTAAATTGTGGGAAGGTGAATAAATGGGGGAAACTAATGGAAGATAAGGTTTCTTTTAGTAAGGTGTATTTGTTCAGATTTATCTCAGCATCTGTGCCTTGTCTCCTGTGAGAAGAGTGTTCTCACCTTTCTCATAGGTAATTCATGTCTTGCTTTTAGGCAGAAAAGGGGAGTACAGGGAGGCCTTCCTGCATCTGTTATTTCTCAGTTACCTTCAGCTCAAAATAATCCTTATACCAAAGTGGCATATTTTGGGTTGGCATGTTCTGATGCCCTTCATAGCCATGCTGATGGGTGTGAAGTGGTATTTCATTGTGGTTTTAATTTGCATTTCCCTAAGGATTAGTGATTTGAACATCTTTTCATGTGCTTATTGACAATTTGCATATCTCCTTTGGAGAAATTTAAATTGTGACTATTCAAATCATGACTTGTTTTGCTGAGGACAATGGCTTGAAGTGGGGTTGGAGAGGAATCTGGGAAACCACTTGAGAAGTAGCTGCAGGAATTCAGTTGGAGATGATGGTACTTGGACCACACTCTCTTGCCCTTCTTCAAATCTAGTGCTCTACAGATACTTCATTTTAAGTGTGTCTCCTCTCCTTAATTCTTCTACCTTTGGGCCACATGGTGTGTAATTTCTTTTTCTTTTTTTCCCCTTAAATATTTAGTAGGTATGTTACCTACTTGTTTTAATTTAATTGAATTAATTTATTATTTTTTTTTTATTGGGGTATAGTTGTTTTACAATGTTGTGTTAGTTTCTACTGTACAGCAAAGTGGAGTTCCCTGTGCTATATGGCATGTTCTTATTAGTTATCTGTTTTATACATTTTAGTGTATATATGTCAATCCTAGTCTCCCAGTTCATCCCCCCCACCTCGCTTTTCCCTCTTGGTGTCCATACGTTTGTTCTCTACATCTGTGTCTCTATTTCGGTGTGTAATTTTCTTTTGTAATTTCTGCAGTTGGATTGATCTTGGATGGCCTTGGCCTACAGTGGCTTGAAGCAGGATTTCGGTTCCTGGCCAGAGATTGAGGTCAGGCAGCGGCAGTGAGAGTGCTGAATCCTAGCCACTGTACCACCAGGGACCAGTGGCCAGTGACAAGGCCCTGGCCTGTCAGCTGTGTAGAAATGAATTTCCACATAGAGATGGAAAGTAGTGAAGCAAGTAAAGTGTTTATTAGGAGGAAAAAGAGTACAGTACGTGTGGATAGATGCATGGGTGGGCTCAGAGAGAGAGTCATGCCCTTGTGGCAGTTTGAATCACTTTTATGGGGCATTTCTTCTGGGTTTCCTTTGGCCAGTCATCTTGCTTTGCCTGGTTCTGAGTCCGTATTAGGTATATCTCAGAGTCATCCCATGTGTGATGCACATCTCTTAGCCAAGGTGGATTCTAGCTAAGAGGCCTATGGGTAGTTGATATCACTGTGGGGTGGTGCCCCCTCCGTTTTTGACCTCCAAGGAGTCTTTCTGCTCATGTGTAGTCAGGGAGGTCTCCTTGACTTTGAGAATGAGGAATATATGGTCTTTCATCCCTTATCTGGGCAGGGCCCAGCCTCCTCCATCATCCTGCTTTTATGGAGTTTCTGTCCACAGGGGAGAAACTGTTCAGCCTGGGGTCCATCTGTCTCCCACCACAGGATGAGAAATTTCCCCTGGGAGTCCTAAAAATATTCAGAAGTCTCTCTTAGGTCAAAATAATAATGATGATGAAGGTGATAAATTTACTGAACCAAAACTTGGGTCCGCCTGTGTGCAGTAAAGCCAAGCCAGTCTGCTGACACTGGGTTGTCGGAAGGGGAAGCACAGTGTTTATTGTAAGGCGCCATAGAAGGAGTCTGGGACAGCTAATACACAAAAAGCCTGTTTTCAGGGAGAAGTGTTTTTTTTTTTTTTTTTTTTAAGGACATGGAGGAATTTTTTAAAAATTAATTAATTTTTGGCTGTGTTGGGTCACCGTTGCAGTGCATGGGCTTCTCATTGCTGTGGCTTCTCTTGTTGCAGAGCATGGGCTCTAGGCATGTGGGCTCAGTAGTTGTGGCTCGCAGGCCCTAGAGCGCGGACTCAGTAGCTGTGGTGCACGGGCTTAGTTGCTCCGCGGCATGTGGGATCTTCCCGGACCAGGGCTGGAACCCATGTCCCCTCCATTGACAGGGGATTCTTAACCACTGTGCCATCAGGGAAGCCCAGGGAGAAGTTTTTATAGGCAAAATTTAGGGTGAGAGCTGTGTGGTGTGTGACTTCCTTCTGATTGGTTGGGGGTGAGGTAACAGGGTGGTCTTCCACAAATTTTGTGCTCAGACTGAAGTTACTGTCTTCCAACTGGGTGGGGACTTTAGTTCCTGAAGAAGAACTCAGAGGCGTGTTACGTTCATTCCTTGGGGAGGAACCAGAACCTTGCCCTGTTACTGCACTATGGTTTCTTGACTGCTCCTTTGTTTCTGCATTCTCTCACTTCCCTAATTAGCGACTGTTTGAATATGTCCTTTGGAACTCAGGGAAGGTCTAGGAGGGTGAATGAAGCCTATTTCCTAAAAACAAGAAACGGGACACAGAAAGGATTTGTACCCAGGAGGCCCACACAGGGTCTTGCTCCATTTCAATAATGATTTTATTTTTGCCTTTAAAAACTCCAGTTGTTACTTGGGACATATTTGAAGTTTTATTTTTTTAAGTGATTAGTAGGAAATTAATATAGTGGCCTAGAAGTTAGGATTTAAAAGTTTTTGGATTTTAGACTATTTTGGTGGAGGAAGAACTCTAATAAATAATCTGCTGGATGGTAGCCATAAGTTCTCAATGACAGTGTAGGCCTTTTAGGCTTCTAGTTATTGTCTCCATCCTGATCTAGGTGGCCTTCCAGGAGCTGGACCAGTACTTGAAACACAAAGAAAAACTGGGGAGGTTCAAAGTGCATGTTCTATGCCATTTGCAACTTTGAACATTGCACAGAAAGGAGAGATAATGAACTTTCCCTTTTCTTTCTCCTTCCTAAAGATTGAGTCTAAGAATTATTTCTCTTTAAAAGCACTAAAGTACATTACCTTTAGTTGCTAAAGAATTCAAAAACTTCTTGTCTGCTTTTTTTCTATACGAAACCACAGAAATATCTCTTAGAGAACAGAACAGTATATTCATGTTAATCCTAGGGACTGAAGTGGTCCCAGTGGAAATTGCTTTCTATTCAGTCCACCCCCACCCCTGCCTAGTAAATGCAGGGCCTAGCCCACCCTGGCAGGAATGACTTGTGTTCCAGCAGAGATCCCTTGTTTTCTCTCTCTCTAACCCCTTCCCCTTCAAAGTCATTATAGGTAGGCACAGGTAGGAATCCTGTGTCATACCTGATGAACTGACTTGTAACATTGAAATTAGTGGCCCTTCCTGTAGCTGTCGTTGCTGTTTAATGAAGCAATTTGCGACTTGGACAAACTTTGCTATACATTGGAATAAAATAGGACTCTTCAAAAAATACTGATGCCTGGCTCTGAGCTCCAGGCATTCTAATTTAATTGATATGGGGTGTGACCCAGCATCGGGATTAAAAAAAAAACAACACAACAAAACTCTCCACGCGGTTTTAATGTGAAATATTCCCTGAGAAGAGACCAAAGGCAGAATTGTATCCTTGTTGGAATTTTAGTCACCTCTGCTGGGCTTGCTTGGAATCGCTTGTGGAAGTGAACCCTTAGGTAGAACAGTTTTCAGGTTGTCTTGTGTCACAGCAGAGAATCCTCATGGGCCATTGAACTGCTCAGCTCTTTGTCAGGCATAAGCTGGCTCTGGGCCATCTTTTCAACTTAGAGAAGGCTTCAGGCTATCCTTTCTTCCTGGTAGCTCCCACACTCACTTTATTCCTTCGTGTCCTTTTGTAGTTCTGTAATATCGCATGGGGTTAATTGCTCCCAACTTCTCACCTCTTTGCTATTCCCAAAGACAAACCTTTTTACAGTAAATATTTTACTCATCTCCACAGAAAAACATATAAGGAACACAAGGAAGTTATTGATACAAAGCATATAAATTTCTTACTGTAGAGTCCCTGTAAACGTTCCTGACTTCCTCCTGCGATGGCCTGCTTTAATTTTGTTGAGGGCAGTGGTGAGCAGACACATTCCATGTAGAGTCAAGCCTATGAAGACCTTTGATGAAAGCCTCTTTTCTGAATCTGATGGTACAGTTGGGTAATATACAGTCAATATAGAGCAATAAGGGGCTCTTTATTTAATGTTTGCAGCTTAGATCTTTGGGTCCCTCACACTGAGAAACACTAGGTTTAAACTAGGCCTCCTTGTTCCCTGGGATTTATTACTTTGGGGGCATATCCTCCTCAGCTGTGCTTCTGCCTTGTCCACTACCAGTGTTTTCTCTCTGTGTCTGGTTTTGGTACTGCCACTCACACGTTAAGCAAAGTTTGTGTTCATAATGGTGAGCAGCCTGTCATTCTTAATCTTGTACCTACTTAGAAGGATTTTACCTCTTACCATCAGGCTCCCTGTTTGACTATTTTCCTCCACTAGCCACCCCTGCTTCCTTACCCACGAATCTCCTGTTCTCTGCCTGATGCCATTTACAGTTTAGAGAGTTGTCACTTTATTGTAGAGTTTTGTAAAACCTAGGAGTTCTAATAGGACTGGGTTTAAGGACCCTTTTAAAGGAAAGGAGAGACCCTGAATGGAGATGGAGATTCCGAATTTGTGGACTTGTAGCCCTTGCCAGAGTTTGGGCAAGTGAAGTCAGTGGACCTGGCTAAAAATCTTAGGCAGGCTAACCACTCAAACAAAGGCTTAATTTAATCATCTCTAAAGTGGGAATAACAACAACATTTTTCTTCTGAGGTTATGCAAATATTAAATGAAGTAACCTTTGTGAAGTGTTTATTTCAGAGCTAGGCCCATGATAAGGACTCAGCACTCGTTCACTGCTGCAGTTTGTGCTGCTCCTGTTTTATTGGCATTGCTGTAAAAGAGGGGCGGTGGTTAAGAGCCTGAGCTTTGAATCCTCTTTCTCGACGGTATCTAGTTGTTGGACCTTGGGCAAGTTATTTAATGTCTCTTCGCTTCAGTGTTTTCACCTGTTTGAGTGAGAATATTAGTGTGGGATGTTGTGAAGATTAAATAAGTTAATTCATGTAAGGAGCTTAGAGCAGAGTCTGGTAAAGTAAGTGATTGTAGTAATGATTGTTGATGTTATTTAATTGAAGTATGCTCTGTCCTTCTGGTTTTCAGTCTCTCCCTTTTTGGTCTTGGATAGGTATGGTAACCTAGAGCTTTCTCAGCTGTCATTTTAACCTTCATTTGCCAAAATACCTTCAAGTCTATGTTCTCGATTCTCTGGTGATGTCACTTTTCTGGCTTTGTTGTCATGCCACCTTTAGAACCCTGTTCCGACTGCTTCAGGACAGATTCCCAGTTGACTTTTACACTGAGTGCTGGGTCAGATAATCTAGCACTCAGGTCAAACTTGAAAAGACATAGGAGCCTGTAAAGATTTATAAAAGAATACATTTAACATACATTTATCAAAGAATGTTTTAAAATTTTGCTTGAGAATCCAGAATTTCTACTTTCTGAACTCAAATGTAAAAATCTTTGTAGAAAAAGATATTAGGTAACGTTTACCTTACTTTGCTAAGCAAAGTTTAGTAAAATCCAGTATTGATATTAATGGTTTTGTTTCAGTGAGATCTGAGGGGGTTTATTGTGTGCATGGTAACTAAAGAAAAAAGCAGAAGTGGAAGAAAATTAGAAAATGAGTTAATTCCTAATTTTTAATACTGTTATTAGTTTACCATAGTAATTAATATACCCAGTTAGTGGTGTAGTTATGCTTGTAGTGAGGTTTGGCAGGATGAGTACACTTCATCAAGAGTAGATTGGTGTTCTTCAGACCTTGGAGCTCCAGGATTTATTAGACGCGTGTCGGGGACTACGTAGCCGGGTGGGGGAAAGTAAGAGTGGTCATTTTCTGAACAAGAATTGGCAGGGCAGGAGGTCCCCCACTTACACATACCTCAGCACACATGCATCTGCTAGAGAAGCTTTGATTGTATGTATTTTGTTTTGATATTTTGCATAAGATTATTGAGTAAATACTTTATTTTATTTAAAAAAAGGTTTGAAAGCAGCTATGCTGGAAAGCAAATTTCTAGGGCAAAACATGGTTTTCCTACTGCCTAGCATATATGCTGACTCATAAATATGTGTTGAAAATGATTGAGTGCTTCACCTTTATTGATACTGTATTCATTTCTAGTCTTATTATCCTCAAACTAGATTTTTTTAGTTCACTGATTATACTCTATTAAGTGGGTTAGAATTAGCATGTTTTATTTGACCATACTACTCTAGGAAGTTAAAAAGTTCTTAAGATTATTTTCATTAAGCTGTTAAATGCACTTTTTGACTCCAGGTATATTTCTTCCTAACGAATTTTACTCCATTAGACGTAATTGAAGAGTTTTCTTCACTGGACACTTTGGTGATTCATGCACATTGTTACTGTCCAGGTGTTTGAAGATTCCATGATGGTCATTACCTTTCTCTTTTTTAAAAAACTGAAGTATATAACCTTTCAATTTTTCCTTAAATTATAAAAATTATAAATTTTATAAATTATAAAAATACCTGCATTATTTAAAATTTAGAATTGTAAATTGTAAATTTGGAAAGGTAAAAAAAAATTTCTACCTGTTTTAGCACATGTCATGTCTGGTATAAACTTAAAAGTGTGAACTTAGAAATTACAACTTATTTTTCAACTTAAGATTGGATGCTTTTTAAGATTATCTCATTGCCATTAGTAGTATTTTCTAGTGACATTTTCAAATACTGGCATTCTTATTTATATTGTGGGTTTTGTTTTTGGTTTTGTTTTTTTTAAAGTCAGACAGCCTTTTTCATCTTCCAGTCTGTTTCACCTTTCCTTATTTCTTACTTTCATTTTGGCATCAACCTCTTTTTTCTTTTTAAAGGAGGAGGAGGAGGAATTGCTTTTACACATTTAGGTTGGTGACCTCTATTTGAATGGGCTGAGATCTGCTATAAATCTTATATATCCATAGTTTTAGTTACAAATGATAAGAAGTCATTCAAAGAATTTTGTGACCATGGTGGCATTTCTTTCAGGTAGTTTTAATGAATTGACATTTATTTCTAGTTTAAATTGTTGAAGAGCTATGTAAATGGAGCTGATAAAAGACCCAGAAGCTTATTTAGTGGTAGAGAAAGTTATCAAAGAAGTTGATCCAGTTCCGAATAAAAACTGTTTATAGAATCTCTTCTTATCTATCATTGTCTGTTCTGTTACTGATGCAGGTTAAGACTAATCACCTTTTTTCTTCTCAATTTTACAGAGTTAATTGAGAGTTGGAGGCAACCTTGCTGAAGATGAAGAATATACATTAGAGGAGAAGATTTTTTTCTTTTTTCTTTGAAAAGTCTTGATTGTTTGGTGGCTTGCCTCTAGTTACCGTTTTTCAATTGAGTCTGTTTGCTTCATCAGAAATGATTTTTACAATCTCAAGAAAAAATATGTCCCAGAAATTGAGTTTACTGTTGCTTATATTTGGACTCATTTGGGGATTGATGTTACTGCACTATACTTTTCAACAACCAAGACATCAAAGCAGTGTCAAGTTACGTGAACAAATACTAGATTTAAGCAAAAGATACGTTAAAGCTCTAGCAGAGGAAAATAAGAACACAGTGGATGTCGAGAATGGCGCTTCTATGGCAGGATATGGTAAGATAATGGTAGAATATTCCTAGTTTTCTCCTCTTCATCCTGTCCCCATTTAAAGATAGTCATGGAAATCCAACTCACTACTTCATGCACAGGTGTTCCCAAAGTAACTTTATCTTGACTTTTTATTATTAAAAATTTCAAATGTACTGAAAAATAGAAACATGATAAATACCCATATATCCATCACTTAGATTTTAACAATTTAAACATCTTGCAATATTTGTTTTCTCCAATTTTTGGAGACTATTTAAATTAAAAATTGTGACATTTCACTGCTAGATATTTCCATGTGTATCTCTAAAATAATGACTTTTTTCTACATAATTAGTATTTTTATTGATGTTTTATCGTGTAGATATGATTGAATCATTAGCCACTTGGTTGAACTCAATTTCCTGGTCTCCCCTGCCTCCCCCAACTGAAAAGCCCTAACCCTCTAATGGCAGGGTTGGTCTTTCTGACATGGCGAACCCCCATTCTGAGTTATCTCAGCACGAACTATCTAGGGGCCCACCATGAATAACAAAGACAATCAGTCAGGAACTTCCAGGCTTTTGGAGGCTACCTCCCAGGAACCTGGGACAAAGGCCAGCCGAATTCTTTATTACATAGTATCAGTGTCTATTTTTTTTGGTATATATTAGTATATTTAGGTCTTTTCTCTTGGGCTGGTCAGATTCTCTAGAGAAGAACTTCCAGTCTCTTGCAGGATGTATATGCCTCCAGGTGTGTGGGATCTGAATGGGAGGAAAAGGGTTGGGGAGGAGGGGTAGCCTCAGCACTCACTATGTGAATTTCACTTACTTCCCCAGTTTTCAGTTTGGTGCCCAGGCCCTTAAATGTTTTACTGGCTTCCAAAAAGACATCTCAGATTTTCTGCAATGATGGAGGGGCTGTTGTCTAGTTTGGAGTGGTAAAAAAAGTTTAGAAATCAAATTGCTTTATAGATAAATTTTCACCCATTCCTTCTGTTTTTGGTCCCCTTTTCACCCTGTTTTCATTGGTACCTGGTGCAGCTGTTTCTGGGCCTTTTCGGGGTGGGCTTCTGTGGAGAAAAATGAATTGCTGTTTGATTTTTCTTATTTTTTCAGTTTCTTTTTGGTTTCTCTTTTAATATCCAAGTTTTTCAGGTCTGCTAAATCAGTTAACACTCATCCATATGCTTTCCAGCTTCTGGAGTTCTGTTGCTGTTGTCTCCTCTCTTGCTATCTTTGTTTTGGCCCCATAGATTTATGCTTTTTTAAAAAAAGAGAAAAAAACACCTTTACTATTTTGGTAGGGTAGCCACAGTCAGCAGAGGTTAAGTGCCTTGGTTGAGTTTACCATCTTTATCTGGGAATGCCCAAGACACTTTCTGTTTTTTCTTCTCCCACTTATGATGGTGTCTTTGAAGTGACGAGGGTTAGTCTGCATTGGCTCTTGAGGATCAAATATCGATGACTACAGATGAAGGAGTTGGTGTAAACGGAGATGGAGGTACTTGTGGCAGATACACATGTAGTAGATGTTGTACTGTTTTGCATTCTGCTTAGTCCAAGGACACTGATAGAAACAATGAAGAAGCAATTCTTTTGGAACAAGAGAAATACTTGGAAAAAAATTCTTTCTGCTTGAACAAAATAACTGTGATATTTTAAAAGGTAGCTGTTCTATGCTGCCCAGCTGTGTATAACAGCTCAGTTTTGAAAGCAAAATGAGACTCATATACACATGGTATCCTATAAACTGTATTTTAAAATTTAATGTATGGTGGAGATATTTCAATATCAGTGAATATATGCCTGCATCATTTAATGGCCACACGGTATTTAACCAATTCCCTGAAATGTTTTTTGCTTATTTCTGATTATAAAAAAATTATTATAAGCATTCAAATATTATAGAAATGTACAACATAGATAAGTAAAAGTAGAGCAGAGAGAGAGAATGTCAGTTAATTTGGCGTATATCGGGGATAGCACACTTTTTCTTATAGGGCTAAATAGTAAATATTTTCAGCTTTGTGGGTCATGTGGTCTCCTTTTCAATAAATGAACATGGCTATGTTCCAGTAAAACTTTTTTACAAAGACAGGCAGCCAACCAGCCGTAGTTTGCAGACACATTGTTCGTCAAGCACATTGTTTTATTTTGAAAATGAGATTGTACTACATATACTAGTTTGCAGCTTATTTGTTTTCACTTAATTGTTGTAGATATCTTTCCATGTTATTACAGATAGGTCTGTCTCATCTTTTTAATGACTTAACATTGTTTCATTTTATAAATATTCCTTTTTTTCTGCTTATTCTGTAGTAATGGATAATTTATTGGTAACCTTGTGTGCTGGATTTAGTGCTGTGATATATGTGTATCTGTGTATATGAAGTATATGTGTGAGTGATAAATGTGTGGACATTTTATGTTTGTGTGAATGTTTCAGAAGGATAGATTTCCTCAAGGTGGAATTTTTTTGGCTGAAGGCATGTTAAATTTAATAGACACTTGTCAGATTGCCCTCCAGGGTGGCTCTACCGGCCCTACTAGCATTCTCCCAGCAGAGTGAAAGTGCCGGTTTCTTTCTTTCTTATTTTTTAATAGATTTATTTATTTATTTATTTATATTTATTTATTTATGGCTGCATTGGGTCTTCATTGCTGCGCTTGGGCTTTCTCTAGTTGTGGCGAACGGGGGCTACTCTTTGTTGCGGTGCGCAGGCTTCTCATTGCAGTGGCTTCTCTTGTTGGGGAGCTTGGGCTCTAGCCGTGCGGGCTTCAGTAGTTGTGGCTTGCGGGCTCTAGAATGCATGCTCAGTAGTTGTGGCGCACGGGCTTAGTTGCTCCGCAGCATGTGGGATCTTCCTGGACCAGGGCTCAAACCCGTGTCCCCTGCATTGGCAGGTGGATTCTTAACCACTGCACCACCAGGGAAGTCCGAAAGTGCCAGTTTCTCCCCACTATACCCATTCTATTTAATTTTAAATGGCTTCTAATTGTTTGCTTTTGCATTTCTTTGTTTACAGGAGAGGTTGAAAGACTTTCTTGATTGCTAGCTATTTGTATTTCTTGTATGTGAGAATGAATTGTTTGTATCCTTTGTCAGTTTTTCTGCTGGGAAATTTGTTAATTGACTGATCTTTTATAAAGATATTCATGCTGTCAGTATATGTAGCAGATGTCTTTCCTCTGATTTTTCAGTTGTCTAACAACTTGGTATATTGTTTTTAAAAATCTGTGTGGTTAAACATGTACATCATTTTTTATGGTTTAGTTATATGCTTAAAATATTTCTTCCAAAACTTACGTTCTCATATATTACTTTTTTTTTTTTTTAACATTTATGTCTGTAATATAGTTGAGATTTCTGATGGAAGCAGTAAGAGATGCAGGGTCATTTTTCCAAACTAGGTAGCCAGTTATTTTAGTTTCATTACTTAAATTCTGTCCTTTCCTCCATTAATTTGGAATGACAATAAGATGGGAATTTCATGAATACTGGAGAACTTGAACTTTCAGCCATCTATAAAACCCATTTCTTTCGTTGCTACTATACAAAAAGGCTAGTCCATCAAAAATATTTATTGAATGGTCTTCCCTTGAGCTATTTAACCTGATTTTCCTTGTCGGTAAAATAAACATAAGCTAATATATTTTTAAAAATGCTAGTCTACAATGAATTGTTACTATTGCAAAGGCCATGAACAAATCAATTGAACTTCTAAAGATTACTGTCTGTAAATCTTGAGCAGTAACTTGTGCTTTCTCTTTAAGATAACATTTCTAACTGTCTTATGTCTTATTCTCAGCATTCTTAGTTTTCCCTAAGAAAAGAAGATTTTTGTTTCTTCCCATGTAACATCTCTTTTGGATTCTGGGGTTTGTCTAGAACAATGAATTGGGGGTTCTTGTTCTGATGCCCAATGACTGTTATAGAACACGTTGCAGTTGACATGTGGTTTCCTACACCTGAATGTACAGCAACACCAGTCTTTTAACCCCTCAGGCTTTCCCAGCTGAAGTCTGACCCTGCTTTCTTTTAAGAGTTTTGGTTTTACTATCTACTGTGGTTGCTGAACACTTTAAAAAAAAATGGACTCCAAAAATATTTTCAGAGAATTGGAGAGCAGTTCAGTATTAATATTTAAATGCTTTCTGAAAATTAAGAAATGCTACCAGACACAGATAAAAACAAAACAAGATAAAACAAATACCCCTACAGAAGGCTTTTCTCTATAGCTAAAGAAGGGGCAGCCTAGCAAGACAAAAAACTTTTAGACAGGAAACCATTCTCCTCCAGCCAGACACCTCAGAAAAAAGTTGGTGACTGCACCACCAACCACATGATCAAAGGCTAAGTGAGGAGCATAGACTTCCCCCTTGTGAGGCTATAATGAGGCATCCAAACTCCCCCCACACCACATGGTACCAGTGGAGACCACATGGGGAGCCAGGACTTCCACCCTTGCATGGCAGTAATGAAGTGCTCATCTCCCTCCCTCTGGGGGTGATGTCAGAGGAATCCTAGTGGAGAGTCAGGACTTCTACCATGGCCCAGTGGTAAAGAGCATCCCCGTCACAATGTCAGTGAAGAGTACGTGGGCACCTGGAACTCCCACTTCCATCCAGCAGTGATGAGGAGCTCACAGGTAACAGTGGAGGCCAAGTGGGAACCTAGACTTTTGCCTCCACCTGGTAGTAACAAGGTGACAGCCCTCTGCCCTGCCACAGTGGTATCAGAGAAAACTACCTAAAATAGGAAGCTTAAATGAGATCTGGACTTTCATAACAAAATATATAAATGTCCAGGTTTTAAGTATAAATCACTTGTCATACCAAGAACCAGGAAAATCTCAAACTGAATGAAAAAAGACAACCAATGACAGATGTTATCTGAAAAAGGTTTTTAAGCAGTCGGCATTAAAAGTGCTTCAATGAGGAATTAATGAACACAAAGCAAGTGAAAGAACAGAAAGCATCAACAAAGAAATAGAAAGTCTCAGCAGATAAATAGAGCACATAAAGGAAAACCAAATGGAAAATTTTGAACTGAAAAATACAATGATTGAAGTAAAATGTGTGAGTCAGCAGATTGACTCAAAAGCAGGAAGGAGAGGACAGAGGAAAGAATCAGTGAACTGGAGTGTAGAATAATGTAATTACACAATCTGAACAGCAGAGGGAAAATAGACTTAAAAAAAAAAATCCCAATGCTTTAGGGACCTGTGGGATTATAACAAAAGATTTTACATTTGTGTTGTCAGAGTTTTGGAAGGAGAAAAGAATGAGGGCAGAGCTGGAAAAGTACTCAAAAATATAATGACTACCAACTTCCTAAATTTTGCAAGAGACATAGACCCTCAGATTCAGGAAGCTGAGTGAACCCCAAGTAGGATAAGTTCAAAAAAGTCCATGCCAATACACATTGTAATTAAGCTTCTGAAAACTTAAAAGGGCATCTGGAAAAGAAAACATTTTTAAAGCACCTAGAGGGACTTCCCTGGTGGTCCAGTGGTTAGGAATCCACCTGCCAATGCAGGGGACACGGGTTCCAGTCCTGGTCTGGGAAGATCCCACATGCCGTGGAGCAACTAAGCCCGTGTGCCACAACTACTGAGCCTGTGCTCTAGAGCCTGCAAGCCACAACTACTGAAGCCCTAGTGCCTAGAGCCCGTGCTCCGCAACAAGAGAAGCCGCCGCAATGAGAAGCCTGTGCACAGCAACAAAGACCCAATGCAGCCAAAAATAAAAATAAATAAACTTATTTTTAAAAAAAAACACCTAGAGAAAAATGACACTTATAGTGACAAAACAATTCAAATGACAGTGGATTTCTCATCAGAAACCATCAAGGCCAGAAATAGGTGGCATATTTTGTTTTAAGTGCTTAAAGAAAAGAGCTATCATTCCAGAATTCTATACCTGGTGAAAATATCCTTTAGGAATTAAGGGAAATCAAAGATATTTCTTAGATGAAGGAAAAACATTGTCACCAGCAGACCTACCCTAAGAGAAGGCTAAAGGAAGTTCTCTCAACAGAAAAGAAATGATAAAAAGGAGGAACCTTGGAACAATGAGGAAGGAAAGAACACAGTAAGTAAAAATAAGGGTAGGTCAGTAGGTTCCTTTTCTCCTTGAGTTTTCTAAATTATGATAGTTGAAGCAAAAATTATAACATTGCCTTCTAAATGTATGAAGAAGAAATATTTAAGGCAGTATCTTATAAATGAAGTAGGGTAAAAGGATGGTGTATTAGGGTTTTTGATAGAAACAGAGCAGGGAGAGGGAGAGATGGACTTGAAGAAACTGGCTCATGCTGTTATGGGCCTCTTACTGCCTGTTATGGGCCTGTTATGGGCCTGTTATGGGCCTGTTCCCATATGGGCCTGTTATGGGAAGTCCAAGATCTGCAGGGCAGGCTGAAAATTCTGACAAGAGCCAGTGTTCCAGTCCTGAGTCTGAAGGCAGTCAGCCTGGGGGCAGAATTCTTTCCTGTTCCAGGAACCTTAGTCTTTTTTTTTTTTTTTTTTGGTTCGCGGGCCTCTCACTGTTGTGGCCTCTCCCGTTGCGGAGCACAGGCTCCGGACGCGCAGGCTCAGCGGCCATGGCTCACGGGCCCAGCTGCTCCGTGGCACATGGGATCTTCCCGGACTGGGGCATGAACCCGTGTCCCCTGCATCAGCAGGCGGACTGTCAACCACTGCACCACCAGGGAAGCCCCTTAGTCTTTTTTTTTTTAAGCTCTTCAGCTTATTAGATGAAGTCCACCCACATTATGGTAAATAATCTGCTTTACTGAAAGTCTACTGGTTTAAATGCTAATCACATCTAAAAACTACCTTCACAGCAACATCTAGACTGGTAGATTTGTCTAGGTACCATAGCCTAGCCAAGCTGACCCAAAATGAACCATCACAGATGGTAAAGAGAGGTAAAGCTCACTCAAATTGGTAAAATGACTGTGGCACATTATGTATATGATGTAATATCTAGAACAATAACTAAAACTATACAAAGAGAGACATTTAAAAACCCTACAGAAAAATAAGAATTCTAAAAAATATTCAAATAACCCATAGGAAGGCAGGAAAAAGAAAACAAGGAAGTGAAAAACAGAACCAACAAAACAAAAGATGAAATGTCAGACTTAAGTCCTAATATATCAAAATTACATTAATTATAAATGTTCTAAATACGCTAGTTAGAGGACATTGGCAGACTGAATTAAAAAACATGACCCAAGTATGTGCTGTCTACAAGAAAGTCACTTCAAATTTAATGATATTGGCTGGCTGAAAGTAAAAGGATGGGAAAAGATATGCAAACATTAATCAAAGGAAAGCAGGAGTGGCTGCATTAATAACAGGTAAAATAGACATCAGAGCAAAGAAAACTACCAGAGTCAGAGAATTAAATTATATAATCATAAAACAGTCAGCCCACCCAGAAGAAATAACAATCCTAAATGTATCTACAAAAATGATAGAACTGAAAGTAAAAATAGATAAATCCGCAATTATAGTTGAGAATTTAAAACACTCCTTGCTCAGGAACTAATAGAACTAGACAGAAAATCTGCAAAGATATAGAAGAGCTGAAGAATGCAATCTAATCAGTGGAATCTTAGTTACATACACAGAAGCTCCATCAGCAACAGGAGGATATACATGTTTTTTAACAGTCCATGGAACATTCACCCAAATAGATACCCTTGGCCATAAAACAAATCTCAACAAATTTAAAAGAATTGAAATCATAAAGAGTGTATTCTGTGACTGCAGTGAACTCAAACTAGAAATTAATAACAGAGTGATAATAGGAAGATCTCCAAATAATTAGAAATTAAATAACACACTTCTAAATAATCTGTAAGTTAAAGAGGGAGCCTCAAGGGAAATTTTAAAAAATGCACTGATCTAAATGAAAACACAACATAAAAATTGTAGGACACAGCTAAAGTATGCTGAGAGGGAAGTTTACTTTAGAAAAGTACATACCTTAGAAAAGAGTGCATACTTTAGAAAAGAGGAAAAGTCTTAAACCCATAATCTAAGCTCCCACCTCAAGAACCTAGGTTCTTGAGTAAAACAAACCCAGATCAAAGCAGAAGGAAGGAAATGATAACGATAAGAACAGAAATAAATGAAATTGAAAGAAAAACAGAAAAAATCAGTGTAACAGCTTTTCTTTTGAAAGATGGGGGAAAAAACTGACAAACTTCTAGCAACACTGACCAAAAATAATTTGCCAATATCAGGAATGAAAAAGTGAGTGTCACTGCAGAACCTGCAGACATCAAAATCATAATAAGAGACTATTGTGAACAGCTCTACATGTAAACACTATAACTTATATGAAAGGGGTCAGTTTCTCAAAAAACACAAACTAGCACACTCACCCAGTATGGAATAGATAATTTGAATAGCCGTATACAGGCATACCTCAGAGATACTCCATTCCAGACCGCCGCAATAAAGCAAGTCACGTGAAGTTTTCGGTTTCCCAGCACATGTAAAAATTACGTTTACACTATAGTTTATTAAATGTGAAATAGTATTATGTCTAAAAAGCCAAATGTATCCACCTTAATTAAAAAGTTCTTTATTGCTAAAAAATGCTAACCATCATCTGAGCCTTCTGCAAGTCATAATTTTTATTTTATTTATTTATTTATTTTTACTGGTGGAGGGTCTTGCCTTGATATCCATGGCTGCTGAAGGGTGGGGAGGCTGTGGCAGTTTCTTAACATAAGACAGCAATGAAGTTTGCCACATCACTTGGCTCTTTGACAGATGATTTCTCTGTAGCATGCAATGCTGTTTGATGCAATGCTCTTGGATAGTGTTTTGCCCACCACAGAACTTCTTTTGGTATTAGAGTAACTCCTCAAAGCCTGCTGCTGCTTCATCAACTAAGATTATGTAATATTCTGAATCCTTTTTGTGTCATTTCAACTATCTTCACAGCATCTTCACCCGGAGTAGACTCCATGTCAGGAAACCACTTTTTTTGCTCATCCATGAGAAGCAACTCCTCATTCATTAAAGTTTTTTTTTTTTTATCATGAGATTGCATGATTTCAGTTACATCTTCAGTCTCCACTTCTAATTCTAGTTCTTTTGCTGTTTCTACCACATCTGCACATCTGATTGCAGATCACCATAACAAATACAGTAATAATGAAAAAGTTTAAATATTGCAAGAATTACCAAAATGTGACAGAGAGACATGAAGAGAGCAGATGCTGTTGGAAAAGTGACACTGATAGACTCACTCGGCACAGGGTTGCCACAAACTGTCAGTTTGTAAAAAATGCAATATTTGCAAAGTGGAATAAAGCGAGATATGTCTGTAACTGTTAGGGAAATTGACTTATAGTTCAAGAACTTACAAAAAAGAAATCTTCAGGCCCAGATGGTTTCACTGGAGAATTCTATCAGAAATTTTAATAGGGGACATCCCTGGTGGCACAGTGGTTAAGAATCCACCTGCCAATGCAGGGGACACGGGTTTGATCCCTGGTCTGGGAAGATCCCACATGCCACAGAGCAACTAAGCCCATGCACCACAACTATTGAGCCTGTGCTCTAGGGCCTGTGGGCCACAACTACTGAGACCATGGGCCACAACTACTGAAGCCCATGCACTCTAGGGCCAATGTGCCACAACTACTGAAGCTTGCGCGCCTAGAGCCCGTGTTCTGCAACAAGAGAAACCACTGCAATGAGAAGCCTGCACACCGCAACAAAGAGTAGCCCCCACTCACCATAATTAGAGAAAGCCTGCGCGCAGTGACGACGACCCAACGCAGCCAAAGATAAATTTTTTAAAAAAAATTTCATTAAAAAATTTTTTAATAGGAATTAGTATAAATACTACAGAGTCATTTTCAGAAAATAGAAGGGGAGGGAACACTTCCCAGTTCAATTATGAAGCTAGTATTATCTTTACACCAAAACCAAAGACGGTATAGGTAATTAAAAACTACAGACCAATACCCCTCATGAATATATATGTGTAGATCCTCAGGAAAAACTTAGCAAACGGAATTCAACAACACATAAAAAGAATTAAGATGAGCCCTGAACCAAGGTGGTAGAGTAGAAGGAGGTCCTCTCACTTCCTCTTGTGAGAACACCAGAATCACAACTAGCTGCTAGACAATCATCGACAGGAAGATACTGGAACTCACCAAAAAAGATACCCCACATCCAAAGACAAAGGAGAAGCCACAATGAGATGGTAGGGGGGCGCAATCACAGTAAAATCAAATCCCATAATTTCTGGAGAACACTTATACGACAGAAGTCCACGCACTGGAGTGAATGTTCTGAGCCCCATGTCAGGCTTCCCAGCTGGGGGGTCTGGCAACAGGAGGAGGAATTCCTAGAGAATCAGACTTTGAAGGCTAGTGGGATTTGATTGCAGGACTTCAACAGGACTGGGGGAAACAGAGACTCCACTCTTGGAGGGCACACACAAAGTAGTGTGCACCTCGGGACCCAGGGGAAGGAGCAGTGACCCCATAGGAGACTGAACCAGACCTACCTGCTAGTGTTGGAGGATCTCCTGCAGAGGTGGTGGTGGGGCTGTGGCTCACCGTGGGGACAAGGACACTGGCAGCAGAAGTTCTGGGAAGTACTCCTTGGCGTGAGCACTCCCAGAGTCCGCCATTAGCCCCACCAAAGAGCCCAGGTAGGCTCCAGTGTTGGGTTGCCTCAAGCCAAACAACCAACAGGGAGGGAACACAGCCCCATGCATCAGCAGTCAAGCAGGTTAAAGTTTTACTGAGCTCTGCCCAGGAGAGCAACAGCCAGCTGTACCCACCACCAGTCCCTCCCATCAGGAAACTTGCACAAGCCTCTTAGATAGCCTCATCCACCAGAGGGCAGACAGCAGAAGCAAGAGGAACTGCAGTCCTGCAGCCTGTGGAACAAAAACCACATTCACAGAAAGATAGACGAAATGAAAAGGCAGAGGGCTATGTACCAGATGAAGGAACAAGATAAAACCGAAGAAAAACAACTAAATGAAGTGGAGATAGGCAACCTTCCAGAAAAAGAATTCAGAATAATGATGGTGAAGATGATCCAGAACCTCAGAAAAAGAATGGAGGCAAAGATGGAGAAGATGCAAGAAATGTTTAACAAAGACCTAGAAGAATTAAAGAACAAAGAAACGGATGAATAATACAATAACTGAAGTGAAAGCTACACTAGAAGAATCAATAGCAGAATAACTGAGGCAGAAGAACAGATAAGTGACCTGGAAGACAGAATGATGGAATTCACTTCTGCGGAACAGAATAAAGAAAAAAGAATGAAGAGGAATGAAGACAGCCTAAGAGACCTCTGGGACATTAAACGCAACAATATTCGCATTATAGGGGTCCCAGAAGGAGAAGAGAGACAGAAAGGACCAGAGAAAATATTTGAAGAGATTATAGTAGAAAACTTCCCTAACGTGGGAAAGGAAATAGCCACCCAAGTCCAGGAAGCACAGAGAGTCCCATACAGGATAAACCCAAGGAGAAACATGCCAAGACACATAGTAATCAAATTGGTAAAATTTAAAGACAAAGAAAAATTATTGAAAGCAGCAAGGGAAAAATGACAAATAACCAACAAGGGAACTCCCATAAGGTTAACAGCTGAGTTCTCAGCAGAAACCCTACAAGCCAGAAGGGAGTGGCATGATATACTTAAAGTGATGAAAGGGAAGAACCTATAACCAAGATTACTCTACCCAGCAAGGATCTCAATCAGATTCAACGGAGAAATCAAAAGCTTTACAGACAAGCAAAAGCTAACAGATTTCAGCACCACCAAACCAGCTCTACAACAAATGCTAAAGGAACTTCTCTAAGTGGGAAACACAAGAGAAGAAAAGGACCTACAAAAACAAACCCAAAACAATTAAGAAAATGGTCATAGGAACATACATATTGATAATTATGTTAAATGTGAATGGATTAAATGTTCCAACCAAAGTACACAGGCTTGCTGAATGGATACAAAAACAAGACCCGTCTATATGCTGTCTACAAGAGACCCACTTCAGACCTAGGGACACATACAGACTGAAAGTGAGGGGATGGAAAAAGATATTGGAAATCAAAAGAAAGCTGGAATAGCAATACTCATATCAGATAAAATAGACTTTAAAATAAAGAATGTTATAAGCGACAAGGAAGGGCACTACATAATGATAAAAGGATCAATCTAAGAGGAAGATATAACAATTATATATGCACCCAGCATAGGAGCACCTCAATACTTAAGGCAACTACTATCAGCTATAAAAGGGGAAATCGACAGTAACAGAATAATAGTGGGGGGACTTTAACACCTCACACCAATGGACAGATCATCCAAAATGAAAATAAATAAGGAAACAGAAGCTTTAAATGACACAATAGACCAGATAGATTTAATTGATATTTATAGGACATTTCATCTAAAAACAGGTTACACTTTCTTCTCCAGTGCGCATGGAACATTCTCCAGGATGGATCACATCTTGGGTCACAAATCAAGCCTCAGTAAATTTAAGAAAATTGAAATCATATCAAGCATCTTTTCTGACCACAAAGCTATGAGATGAGAAATGAATTACAGGGAAAAAAACGTAAAAAACATAACACGTGGAGGCTAAACAATACGTTACTAAATAACCAAGAGATCACTGAAGAAATCAAAGAGGAAATCAAAAAATACCTAGAGACAAATGACAATGAAAACAAAACGATCCAAAACCTAAGGGATGCAGCAAAAGCAGTGCTAAGAGGGAAGTTTATAGCCATACATGCCTACCTCAAGAAACAAGAAAAATCTCAAACAATCTAACCTTACACCTAAAGGAACTAGGGAAAGAAGAACAAACAAAACCCAAAGTTAGCAGAAGGAAAGAAATCATAAAGAACAGAGGAGAAATAAATAGCAACAAAGAAAACAATAGCAAAGATCAATAAAACTAAAAGCTGGTTCTTTGAGAATATAAACAAAATTGAAAAACCATTAGCCAGATCCATCAAGAAAAAGAGGGAGAGCACTCAAATCAATAAAATTAGAATTGAAAAAGAAGTTATAACAGACATGGCAGAAATACAAGCCATCCTAAGAGACTACTACAAGCAACTCTATGCCAATAAAATGGACAACCTGGAAGAAATGGATAAATTCTTAGAAAGATATAACCTTCCAAGACTGAACCATGAAGAAATAGAAAATATGAACAGACGAATCACAAGTAATGAAATTGAAACTGTGATTAAAAATCTTCCAGCAAATAAAAGTCCAGGACTAGATGGCTTCATAGATGAATTCTATCAAACACTCAGAGAAGACCTAACACCCATCCTTCTCAAACTCTTCCAAAAAATTGCAGAGGAAGGAACACTCCCAAACTCATTCCATGAGGCCACCATCACCCTGATGACAAAATCAGACAAAGATACTACAAAAAAAGAAAATTACAGGCCAATATCATGAATGAATTCTGATGAATATAGATGCCAAAATCCTCAACAAAATACTAGCAAACAGAATCCAACAACACATTAAAAGGATCATACACCATGATCAAGTGGGATTTATCCCAGGGATGCAAGGATTCCTCCATACATGCATATCAATCAATATGATATACCACTTTAACAAACTGAAGAATAAAAACCATATGATCATCTCTGTAGATGCAGAAAAAGCTTTTGACAAAATTCAACACCCATTTATGATAACTCTCCAGAAAGTTGGCATAGAGGGAACCTACCTCAACATAATAAAGGCCATATACGACAAACCCACAGCAAACATCATTTTCAGTGGTGAAAAACTGAAAGCATTTCCTCTAAGATCAGGAACAAGACAAGGATGTCCACTCTCACCACTATTATTCAACATAGTTTTGGAAGTCCTAGCCACAGCAGTCAGAGAAGAAAAAGAAATAAAAGGGATACAAATCGGAAAAGAAGAAGCAAAACTGTCACTCTTGGCAGATGACATGATACTATATGTAGAGAATCCTAGATATGCCACCAGAAAGCAAGTAGAGCTAATCAATGAATTTGGTAAATTTGCAGGATACAAAATTAATGCACAGAAAAATCTCTTGCATTCCTATACACTAATGATGAAAAATCTGAAAGAGGAATTAAGGAAACACTCTCATTTACCATTGCAACAAAAAGAATAAAATACCTGGGAATAAACTTCCTAGGGAGGCAAAAGACCTGTATGCAGAAAACTATAAGACACTGATGAAAGAAATTAAAGATGATACCAACAGATGGAGAGATATACCATGTTCTTGGATTGGAAGAATCAACATTGTGAAAATGACTATACTACCCAAAGCAATCTACAGATTCAATGCGATCCCTATCAAATTACCAATGGAATTTTTCATGGAACTAGAACAAAAAAACTTAAAATTTGTGTGGAGACACAAAAGACCCCGAATAGTCAAAGCAGTCTTGAAGGAAGGAAACGGAGCTGGAGGAATCAGACTCCCTGACTTTAGACTATATTACAGAGCTACAATAATCAAGACAACATGGTACTGGCACCGAAATAGAAACATAGATCCATGGAACAAGATAGAAAGCCCAGAGATAAACCCACACATCTATGGTCAACTAATCTATGACAAAGGAAGCAAGGATATACAATGGAGAAAAGACAGTCTCTTCAATAAGTGGTGCTGGGAAAACTGGACAGCTACATGTAAAAGAATGAAATTAGAACACTCTCTAACACCATACACAAAAATAAACTCAAAATGGATTAGAGACCTAAATGTAAGAGTGGACACTATAAAACTCTTAGAGGAAAACATAGGAAGAACACTCATTTTTTTTTTTTTTTTTTTTTTTTGCAGTACACGGGCCTCTCACTGTTGTGGCCTCTTCTGTTGTGGAGCACAGGCTCCGCGGCCATGGCTCACGGGCCCAGCCGCTTGGCAGCATGTGGGATCTTCCCGGACCGGGGCACGAACCCATGTCCCCTGCATCGGCAGGCGGACTCTCAACCACTGCGCCACCAGGGAAGCCCGGAAGAACACTCTTTGGCATAAATCACAGCAAGATCCTTTTTGACCCATCTCCTAGAGAAATGGAAATAAAAACAAAAATAAACAAATGGGACCTAATGAAACTTCAAAGCTTTTGCACAGCAAAGGAAAGTGTAAACAAGATGAAAATACAAGCTTCAGAATGGGAGTAAATATTTGCAAATGAATCAATGGACAAAGGATTAATCTCCAAAATATATAAAGAGCTCATGCAGCTCAATATTAAAAATACAAACAACCCAATCCAAAAATGGGCAGAAGACCTAAATAGACATTTCTCCAGCGAAGACCTACAGATGGCCAAGAAGCACATGAAAAGCTGTTCAGCCTCACTAATTATTAGAGAAATGCAAATCAAAAGTACAATGAAGCATCACCTCACACCTGTTAGAATGGGCATCATCAGAAAATCTACAAACAAATGCTGGAGAGGTTGTGGAGAAAAGGGAACCCTCTTGCACTGTTGATGGGAATGTAAATTGATACAGCCACTATGGAGAACAGTATGGAAGTTCCTTAAAAAACTAAAAATAGAATTACCATATGATCCAGCAATCCCACTACTGGGCATATACCCTGAGAAAACCATAATTCAAAAAGAGTCATGTAACCCCAGTATTCATTGTAGCACTATTTACATTAGCCAGGACATGGCAGCAACCTAAATGCCCATTGACAGACAAATGGATAAAGAAGATGTGGTACATATATACAATGGAATATTACTCAGCCATGAAAAGGAACGAAATTGGATCATTTGTAGAGACGTAGATGGACCTAGAGACTGTCATAGAGAGTGAAGTAAGTCAGAAATCAAATATCGTATATTAATTCATGTATGTGTAACCTAGAAAAATGGTACAGATGAACTGGTTTGCAGGGCACAAATTGAGACACAGATGTAGAGAACAAACGTATGGACACCAAGGGTGTGGGGGTGGTAGTGTGATGAATTGGGCGAGTGGGATTGACGTGTATACACTTATGTGTATAAAATTCATGACTAATAAGAATGTGCTGTATAAAAAAAAGTAAAATGAAATTAAAAAGAATAAAATCAAAAAATCAGAAAACGAAAAAAAAAGTAAATGGATTAAACTCCCCAATCAAAATACATAGATTGGCAGAATGGATTTTTTTAAAAAAACAGGATTTAATTATATGCTGTCTATAAGAGATTCACTGTGAGTATAATGACACACATAGAAGTTTGGGACCCTAATCAATAGGACTGGTGTCCTTATAGAAGAGAAATAGACACGAGATGCATGTACAGAAAAAAGGCCACATGAGCATACAGTGAGAAGATACCCATCTGCAAGCCAAGGAGATACCCATCTGCAAGCTATGGAGAAACTAAACCTGCCATAGCTTTGATCTTGGAATTCCTGTCTCCAGACTGTGGGAAAATAAATTTCTGTTGTTTAAGAAAAAAAGTAAGTATATGGCAAGTTATTTTATATTAGTTTCACATAAGTGATTAGAATGTTATATGTATGACCCTAAAAAAAAAAGAAAAGAAAAAAGAAGAAATACCGTGACCAAGTGGCATTTATTCCAGGAATGCAAGGCTGGTTTAATTTTCAAAAATCAATCAGTGTAGGGACTTCCCTGGCAGTCCAGTGGTTAAGACTCCATGCTCCCAATGCAGGGGGCACAGGTTTGAGACCTGGTCAGGGAACTAAGATCCCACATGCCACATGGCAGGCGTAAAAAAAAAAAAAAAAAAAAAAAATCGATCAGTGTATTCCATCATATTAACAGGCTAATGAGAGGGAGGATGGGGTTACTGTAAAAGGGCAATACAGGGATAGTTGTGGTGAAGGAAATATTCTGCATCTTGACTGTACCAGTGTCAGTACTGTAGCTGTGATGTATGTAGTTTTACAAGATGTCACTGTTGGGCAAAACTGGGTAAAGGGTACAGGAATTTCTGTATTTGTTATTTCTTGCAACTGGATGTAAATGTACAGTTATCTCAAAATAAGTTATTTACCAATTAAGAAAAAAAAACCTAACAAACCTGTAAAATGCATAGTCCTTATATTCTAAACATGTTAGAGGGAAGTCAATCTCAGAATTCCTACTAGAAGTGGTTTTAATGTGGCTATTTAAAATGTAGATTATTTATGATTTGTATTATTTAGTCAAATCCATTATCTAGCTTTTGTTTTCTCACTTAAGAAAAAATTAGGCTTATTTTATGGTCCTAGGCATTTAATTTGTTTATAAAGTTTGATGAGAACATGTCGATCTACTCATGAGACCTAAACAGTGTGCCTTGCAGCCTTAAGTAGGGAAGTAATAAAATATTTGTTGAATGATATAATTTATTCAGCACTCAGTAGGAGAAGGTAGCTGTATTAAAAGTGTAAAAGACTAAACAATTAATGTACATTTAATTACAGAGTTTATGAGGCTTTTGAAACCACTTTTACCTAGCAATTTGCTCTGATATTTGAATTCGTTCATATTGTTTAGGAAGTATTCTTGTTTTATTGCTAGCTTCATAATAAAACTTTACAGTGAGTAATTCACTTTGATAATCAAGAAGTGACTTCTGAGTTTTCTCCCTTGTACAATTAAGCATATGTTAGTGGTGGTAAAATATTAATATGAATTTGAAAAATATTAATAAGGAAAAGTTTTTGACTTAGATACTTTAAACACTTTAGTTTTGTTTTCTGGCTGCTTTGGGTCTTTGTTGCTGTGTGTGGGCTTTCTCTAGTTGTGGTGAGCGGGGGCTACCCTTCGTTGAGGTGTGCTGGCTTCTCACTGCGGTG